>NC_084762.1:76055691-76356612 GCF_028858725.1 Colius striatus | reverse complement strand
AGCTTTCTGGGACAGCAGGACTTGCTTTAGGTCTTTCCATAGGAAAGCATCCCGAGTGGTTGGTTGCTATTCTGCAGACAGGGGTATCTTTTTGTAGGGTTTCTTTTTCCATTTCTGCAAGAGACTTTTCAGTTCCATATTTAAGTGAAGCAACAAGTATGATGAGTCAATGATGAGTCACCAGGGCAGGAAAAAAGCTGCAGGAAAGCTGCACTATTTATAAAATATAAAAGAAAGAAAGGAAATATATTCTAGATGCAGATCTGGAAGGTGACTGCAGCTTCTCATGTGGGATGGCGTATTCCCAGGCTCCTGACAGCAAACCTCCCAGGAGAGAGAGAGGAAGCGCTGGTGGGGTGTGCATGGTGTTTTGGGAAGGACTGATTGCCATTGCAGAGCAGCACGTGCTGCAGAGCCTGCCAGCTCTATGCTCCTCTGAAGGGCACGGCTGCGCAGCTGGGCTCCCCCTCCTTCACTGCCTTTGCACCAGCTCGCTGTGCTGAGCAGGAGGTGAGGGAAACCAGCCCCAGCTCTCCCTCACCATGGGACCAGGGTTGAGTCGAGGCACCGTTGTGAGTCAGGTCCCACTGTGTGAGTTGCTGGTGGACGTATCCAGAGATCCTTCCTCCCTCTTGCTCTCTGCTGGCTTCTCAGCCGGGAGGCAATGGGCTGGGGGCAGGAAACCTCTCCAGGGCTCAGCCACTCCAGCCCTCAGCTCATTCAGCTCATACAGCTCCGTCACACGAGCTGGGATGTGGAGCTGCCACTGTGAAACAAACAAACAAGCTATTTGGCAATAGTTGTGAAGGTTTGGCATGGCTGGCCAGGACATTACTGAGGGTGCAGGCTGGCCTCGTGGTCCCACAGCCTGGAGATACCACTGCCTGACACTGGGCTCGGGCAGCTGAGGGCAATGGATGCCCCACCTCCACCATACACTGCCAGAGCTGTCTCCAGCAGCACATGCAAGCACCGTGGCACAGCCTCCTCTCATAGTAGATGATTGCACATGTCCCCGGGCTTTCAGAGATCTGGATAATTGTAGCTGTTCTGGGATGCAGTTGGATGGGGGGCAGAGGGAAGGACCCCCTGCCAAAGCAACAAAGGGCACCTGAGCACTTGAGAGTCCCACTTGCAAAACACAGTTGATATCTGTCAGTGTGGCAAGACTGCACCGATATCCCATGCTTTCAGTGCAGAGGGGTCTGCAGCCTGGGTTATTCAGGCTGCCAACACAGTTTTGCCCTCACGACCCTGTCTTGTGCTCACGCTGTCCCTACTTCCCACGCTGGTCGAAATTCAAAAGCCTGTCGCAAAACAGTGTCACGACACGGTGAAAGGGGTGCCCTCATCAGGGCCAGCACTCCCCGAGACATCTGGTATTTCAATGTGTCAGAGGAAAACACAGAGTAGGCCCTTCTGCTTTTTCTTTTTTTTTTTGTCTTTTTAAAAAGAATGTCCAGACTAGTTTGTTCCTGATATCTTATTCTGAACAAGCACTTACACAGCTGCTTGCTGAGAGGTTCCTGAAAGGGACAGCTTTTCTACATGTGTAGGACATATCAAGTGTCTTCTAAGCCCTCGCAAACCTGCTTCCACAGGTGTAGCTTCAGGCAGTTTGCTATCTTTAATGCAGGGTTAAAAGAGACCATGTCTGTGTTAGTCACTGCTGTGAATGTAGGGACTGGAGCCCAAACTCTTTGCCCTGAGATAAGTTTATGGCTGCAGGTGTGGCTCTCTGCCAGCAGCAGTAACGTGGGGTGGCAGACCTTAGGTGTTCTCCTAGCTTTGTGTGCTTTGTCCCCAGTGTAGCCCCCTTGCTTCAGGACATGCAGGATGCCATGGGGGCTGCCGAGGGTTATGCTTTAGGGACTTCCAAGGGTCATGCCATGGGGACTTATGGAGGGTCATGCAACAGGAGAGGCCTCCTGGAAGGAGGCAGCAGCCAGGTAAAAGGTGCTGCAGAAGGACCAGTCCAACACGATGTCCCGTGGGGCAGCCCCTGTGGTGTGCGTGGTGGGTGCTGGGTGACAGTGGCTGGGCACAGCAGCTCCCAACCGCTGCTCGAGCCACCGCAGAGTGACAAGAGGAGCAGGCCCACAAGGAGCTGCGGAGGAGGGGGAGGCTGCATGGGATGTTGCAAAAAATAAACCCAAATTATGTTTTCTTGTGTTGTTTTTTTCCTCTGCTCTGCTTCAATGCATTGACATTCCCCTCACATTGCTCTAGTTGACTCAGACCCCTGGGAGGGAGAGCCCAGGAGAGCCTGGCGGAGGTGGGAGCTGTGTCTGGGGTGGTGGCACTGAAGCCTAAGCTGCTGCCCACCCACCTACCTCCAGCTGAGGTGAAGGTGATGGTCGGTGCCATCCTGCTCCTGTCCATCACGTCCTCTGCAAACCAGGGTAGGGAAGAATCGTTGTTCAGAGATTACTTCTCTTGTAGCTGGTCTTCCTATTACCCCTTTCAGAGTTACGAAGTCAAGAGCATGAACTCTTCCAGCAGGGATCTAAGACCTTTTGATGGGAACATCTGCATGTCCTTAGCATAAGGAGCAACGGGAAAGAAGGAATGAGGATGCCTGTCAAGAAGGAAGCAGAGAACAGGAAGGGCAGAAGTAGATTCTCTTCTGCTGTTGCTGAGCTGGGAAAGCTGCTGCCTGTGGCTTCTCTAATACCGTCTACAACCCCCCACCTCCCAGCTTTGAGGCAAGTCCTGCAGAACCTACAGCTGAGAGGTGTGGCTCAGCAATGTCTCCAGTTGTCACCTTTTCTTCTTTCTCCTCCCCCCTCAAAGTAATGTCTTTTAATTTTTTTTTCTCCTCCCGGGTAATTCTAAAATTAAGTAAAAAGGGGCTGAGAGAGGCTTTTGTAACACACAGCATATGTGCAAAACAGGTAACAAGCTGTGCTCCCCATCCTTGCTGCAGCTGCCTCTGCCTAAGTGTTAGTCCCCATGAGCTGCTGCGGTGAGACAAAACAGCGGTTGTCACATCTTGCTAAGACAAGGCCTTCCTGCAGCACTCTGACCTCCTCCTGCTGCACTCAGTGTGATGCCTGGATGCAGGACAGCCTTCCCCTTCCCCTTTGGTTTGCCATTTCACAGAATCACAGAATCACAGAATGGTTGGGGTTGGAAGAGACCTCCAGAGACCATCCAGTCCAACTCCCTGCTAAAGCAGGTTCACCGCAATTGAGTTACCCAGGAACACGTCCAGGTGGCCATGTCACAGCTCATTGTGCAATTCAGAAGAAAAACAGAGAAAAACTCTTGTATTAATTTTTATTTTGGCATTTGGAAAGCAAATAGCAATTCTCTGCAGATGGGACTGAGATGATTAAATTCTGAGTGGTTCCCGTGCTGATGGCAGTACTTGAGGTAACAAAGTGGAAAGCCAAAAAAACCACCCCCCAAAACTGCTTTACTGAGAAACCTGGGAGGTTTATTTTTCAATCCCTTGAGCTGCTCTGAGAATTTCTCCTTTTTTAAAAACCTCTCCCCACTCGTCACTTTTCTGAACGTGAATATACCAGTTTGAAAACGAAGCCATAAACTATGAACTCACTCATCCTTAGACCTTGCTGTCTGCGACATGGCCATGGTATTTTGGAGAGAAGGTCACTCAGTTTCATGAAGTGAGTTTTTCTTTAGTCAAAGATAACAAAAAGCCTCTGGCCTGATATTTATCATTGTCCTGCAGTTTCCAAGGGCATTTAGGAGATCATATATACAACAGGAGCTTTTTGGATAGTTAGTTACAGAGGAAGTTTTTAAGCCATGGTTGACTCCCTAAGGCATGAAGAGCACTGATAATAATATGGATGCCAGAGTTTAAGGAGTTAATTCTCTAGTAAAGTCTGTGCTAGTAAAAGACGGAAAGGCAGACCTTCACACACCTAACACCACTGATTTCCCTGTCATTGCACTGCTGGAACCAATGTAAGGCAGCACAGAAGGAGCAAGAGGGTTGTTCATCTGGCAGTGCATCCCAAGGGGGATGGTGGGTACCTCTGAGGCAATCCAGAGTCCCACAGGGAGAGCTGCACCTCTCAGTGTACAACCCAGCTCACCCCATTCACTGTTTGCAGCTCCTGATGCTGAACCTGAGGATGGTGAGGTGCTGGAACAAGTTGCCCAAAGAAGCAGTGGATGTTCCATGCCTGGAAGTGTTGAAGGCCAGGTTGGAGGGGGCTTTGGGCAACCTGGTCTAGTGGAAGGTGTCCCTGCCCATGGCAGGGGGATTGGAACTAGGTGATCTTTAAGATTCTTTCCAACCCAAACCTGTCTGTAGCAGGAATTGGGAATTGGGTGACCATGTTGACCCAAGGGCCGGGCGCTTGGAGTTTGAAATGGCCGGTCTGGGTGAGCGTGAGGACAGCTGCTGCCCAGGGACAGAGCCTGGGATGTGCACGCCCCGACCCCAGCCTGTGGATGGCATCGCCTGGAGCTGCAGTGAGGGAGATGTGCTTGCTCTTTCCCATTCTTTTTGGTCACTGCACAGCTGTGGAGGGCGGAAGCAAGTCAGAAGCCTCAGCCAGGGCACTCTGCTGGTGATGGTTCTGCATCTAGTGTAGATGCCTCTAAAAGGCAAGCACAGGAGGGATCCTCTCCCCAAAGGCTGCAGTCAGAAGCACTTTGGCTGTTCCCTGCTGCAGGGCTTCACGTGCCCAGCTCTGCCCTTCCTGCCATGGAGAGCAACTTCTCTAGGCTTGCCTGCTGCCAGCTATTGCCTGCTGGGCTTCCCTGAGAAACGTGGGCTGCAAGGCCAACACATTTGGGCAGAGGGTGGCCTGGGACTAAATCTGCAACCTCCTCTCTATGTGTTAACTGGGGCATTCCTGCAGAAAAAGCCATGCCAAAACCTACAGGAGAGCTTTGGAGAGACAATTGCTTCATACCTGTGGTCAGTGCTTGGCAGAGTCTGTCTGAAGCCTCTCTGGGAATTTCAACCCTGTCCCAGCCATTTTCAAGCCCCAGGAGAGCTGAGCTGGAAGAAAAACTTCTGATAAACACCAGAGTTCACGAGGAAGTTCCTGGTGCTTCCTGACCTGCGGGTGCCCACAGGGTGCTGGATGAGCACTTGACTGTATCACGTTCAGCCATGTTCAGCCTGCTGCAAAACCTGGCTCCCCTCAGTGCAGAAATTGGAGCCAGGTGGAACAGCAGCCCAGGCAAAGGACAATTATTTTTTTTTCCTTTCAGGCCTATAGACTAAACAGAAAAAAATCTTGTGCTGCAGATGTTTTTGTATGCTCCTTCTCTGCAAATATACCTGTCTCCAAGATCTGAGCTGTAGCTTGTCTGTGCCAAGAGTAGTTCATAATGCACCAGGAGTGAATGCCTGAAAATAAGCATGTGAAAACCAGGGGAAGAGAAGAAGAAGAAGAGGTTTGATCAGGAGGAATGTCAGCTGACAAAGTAACAAATCCCTTCACTAACATAACTTTTACAACCCATGAGAACCTCAGCCAAAAATGAAGCAATTCTATTGCTTCGTTCCTGTGCCAAGTGACTTTCAATCTGCACCATCTGTATGAGCTTGTATGAAATTCTCTTACTACTGCTTTGTTGATAGAAGACGTTTAAAGCCTAACTATCTGGATCTTTTAAATTTGAATTACTGTGACATTTAGTGGTGTAAGTGCAAAAAGCATGAGCCTATGCAGCATGCTTTTGTTCTTTATTTTTCTTTTTGGGATATTTGAAGATTATTTCTCTGCCCAGTCAGTGACCCCAGTGATGGCCACCTTTATTTCAGCTGAAATTTGCGTGTCTTAAAACCCATTGGAGAGCCTACTGGCAGTCTGGGTGGGTTCTCCCGCTAGGTCCTCTGTGTGCCACCTGTCACAGGGTGGGAGGTGACGTGAGTCAAGGCTTCTCTGGTCAAGACCAACTGGCTTTGTGTGATCAGTAAGGATGGGTTTGTAACTATGCGTCTTCAGTCCTCAGCTTTCACATCTCCCTGCAGTTGATGTGACAGCTGGTGTGGCCTGCTGCACCCTGCCAGAGACTCTTCCCACTGGCTTTGGCTCTTTTACCTGGTGCTGGGCACATCTATTCAAGCATTTATGTGCCTTCATAAACATCATGTGGGAACAGAAGAACAGGTAGGGTATGTGCAAAAGGATATTCCAGCACTTCCTATGAAAATGCTAATGCTGCCTCAGGCCTCTTGAGGGTGTTCAGTGATGTGCAATAAATTACTTTTATATGGCTTTGTGAGCAATTGTGAATTTAACACCGTTTTCAGGGAACAAGAAGTGTCTCTGTAATCACAGTCAAGGAGATGGACTAAAAACTGTTCCAGCCAGCAAGCATAAAAATACCTGGCCTTTACCTTTTGAGTCTCCCTGATAATGTTTGAAATCCAGTTAAACCTCTATACCCTGGAGAAAACTAGCACAAATAATGTCAGAGAGATTGATGCTAATGCTATGTAAGGGAGAGAGCCTCTGACTCTTAAAACACATTTACTTACCCTTCTTTCTGCAATAATCAAAAGAGTATTCTAAAAATGATAGATTATTAGAGGAAAGCCCATTTCCTGACTTGTTGTTTGTGATACAGATGCACAATTACAATGCGTAATGAACGTGAGTGATGAGCTGCCACTCCTGACAGATCTCACGGGTTTACCCACACAGTGTTGGAAGCAAGCTGCTCTTCATTTGTAAATTGGAAGTGGAAGAGATAGATGGGTAGAAAGCTATTAATAGGTCAGAAAGAATAAGCTGAGATCTAGAAAGGCATCTGAATTTAAGTGGAAAGCCTGAAGCAGGAGATAAGGAAAGTTGCTGCCGAGTGTTTCTTTTCCAAGCCAAGCCCCATGATGGGATGAATGAAGCCAAGTCCCCGGGGTTTCATCATGAGACACTTCTGTGGAGATCCCAAGCCTCAGATTTACATCTGTCCAAAACAGAGATACCCATGTGTGACCCAATATTGCTAGAAGAGCTGAAGGACTGGAATTCAAGTCCTAGAGAAAGCAGAGGTGTTTGCAGGGGTCTACACAATATGTTCAGGTGATAATTAAGGAATTAAGAACTGACTAAACTTCCTTGTGTGGAGTTATCCTTTGTGCAAGAAGGTTTTTAATGAGTAATTCTGCTTATTTCTGATTATTCCCTTACAGAAAATGAACTGTGCTGGGATTTGAGCTATTGCTGTCATTGGCACGGAATGGATGTGAGTTCCTTCCTAAACTCTGTGGTGGGACTGCTGTGGGATGGATGTCTGCTCAGGAGACACTGATGAGCCTTTCAGACTAGCATGCATCATCAGGTCACTGAGTTTGATACCCCCTATTTCACACTATTATATGTCAGCTGGTTATCCTTGAACTGAACTAAATCCTGTGCTAAATCTTGTGCTCAACTCCAGTATTTTGTGAGAGGCAACCACTACTGTCTTGTCACATCAGCAGCAGGAGGAAATCCCACCAAAGCTGTTGGTAGCATGTTCCAGTCATTAACTGCCTTCACATCACTCTGTGGTCTGGCTCTGGGACACCACCTTTTCTGCCAGGACCTGTTTTTATAGATGTGATCACTCTCTGTACCACGACATGCTGGATCTCAGACATATAAGCCTTTTGCCAAAGCAATTAGGTACTGAACAATTAGACCCCTGGGCAGTCTGAGGATACAGCATCTCCCAACACAAAGACTCCATTGACCTCAAAATTTCTATGGAAATTCTGATCCGAAATGTTTGCCTATTTTTCTGACACAGTTTGTCAACCTTACTCTTGTTCTTCCATTTAAACATTCTGAAAGAGATGGTCAGAAAACCTGAGAGGTCCTAGTGCTGACCTGTGGTCTTGTGCAGCCTGGGTGCCATGGCTTCTTGCCCTGGGTGGCTCCTACCAGCTGCTGGGGACGTGGCACAGCACAGGTCCAGGGTTCCACCTGGCATGGAGCAGGGCTATGATAATCTGGCTGCAAACAAGATGCAGCTTTTGTTTCAGGGCCAACAGCGACCTGCGGACATGCTGTGACCCATACATTTCTTCCACATAGGAAGACAAGCTTTGGTTGTGCTGCTTGCAGAGCTGCCTGCTGCTGACACATCAATAGCCCTCTGCTCCCCAAGGTACACAGTCCTCTGTGGATTCATTTTTAAATTGCTTTTAAACCAGAGTTTATCTCTCATGCAAATCTTAGCAGAGCAAGCCACTGGCTGAAGCCAAGCTCTGCTGCATTGGCTTTCCTGCTCCCTGGCAGTGCATGACGGCACCTAAGGGAGAGCACGGGGCCCAGGCTGAGCAGTTGGTGTGCAGGCCTGATGAGCTGTGGGTATATGTTTTCCCCCAGATCTCCCATATTCAAAGGCTTAGGGAAAACGAAGTGAGTGCAAGCAAACCCCTGTCTGACTCCCATACAGGATGCTCTGTGGTTCCTCAAAGCATGTGCTTGTATTGAGGCTTTCATTGGCTTCTGGCTCAGTCCTCTCCACTTGCAGTCATCAGCTCACCCTGATGGAGCACCTCTATAAGGATCTGGCATGTTTGGCCTCGCTAGATCCTCTGTGCAAGGGCTCTGAGTGAGCACGGTGGGACTGAGGTAGTTTGTCTCACTTCCACAGGAGAGCTGAAGTGGGCTCCAGGTACCTGGTCCTGCAGCCACATAAAGCAGGAACACAGGAGAAAGAAACTTGCTCTTCTCATGACTAACAGCAGTCCCTGGGTGCATCAGCGCTGAAGGAGCTTGGCAACAATGGGGGTGCAAAGTCTGCTATATGGTGGCCAAGCATCCCTGCAGTGTCCCTGCCTGGGAGCCAGGAGGTCGAGTGCCAGTTTCCAGGAGCTCCTGCAAAGGCAGGGCTGAAGCTGCAGGCAGTAGAACCCCTGCCTGTGGGGCCCATGGCTGCCTGGACAAGGCTCAGCCCCAGCAGCCCCAGTCTGCTCAGTGGTTACTCACAGAGCTACTGCTTCTCCCTTTGTGTGTGCCACAAACCTCTGCCACGTCATGGCTTGCTTTACCTCTTGCTTTACTGGGGAAAGTAAGCACACATAAACAGTTGGATACTGCTGCAGTACAGGCATTGCTCCTACTCCTGTGGTACCCACTCTGGGGAGTACACAGTGAGCACTTCCTCCAGTTTGTTTTGAAGCTTTAATGCAATGTGCAGAGTCATTATTTGTGCACGTTTTGCATACCCCTCCTAGAAGAAACTCACCACACTATCAAGCAGTCAGTGGCACCATGTTTAAAACATCATCAATGTAACCAGGAACTCAGTCTAGACTGAAAGGCTTGGAGTTTCTGTGGGCCAGTCCCTTGGGCTAGTTTTAAATACTGGGGTCAGGATCATATTACACTGGTGCCTTAACATCCATAAATCTCTGCTCTGGATTTCAAGGCAAGTGCCTGGCTCTCTAGGCATACCAAGCAGCCAAGGAGAGTTGGAGACCTGCTCTGGGAAAATGTGGTTTTGACACTTTCTCCAAGACAGTGGGGTTTTCCCCGTGCTTTGCTATTCACCGCAGCACCTGCAAGCACAGAGAAGGAGTTTCCACCACGAGCTGTGGGGGATCACAGGTGGTGTGGTTCTGAGCGTGCTGAGGCTGAAACACCCAGCTTACCCCTGCAAACATGGGCATCCCTGTGCACTCGGCTCTGAGCCCTGACTTACTCCTGGGACTATAAATAACTTCATTTTACCAAGACGATTAACTCTGCAGATGTTCACAGAACGGTACAGTTCTGCCCTGGGAGGTTATTGTCCAGGGAATTCAGTGAGAACAGAAAGTGCTCAGGAACTGCTGTGACTGGACTTCAAGTGCTGGCATTTTTATTTATTCATTTTCTTTCAATGTCCACAGCCTTACTGTATTCTGCAGGCAGTAAAACCTCAGCAAGGCTGCACAAGTGGTAGCTGCTACATTCTGCTTTTATTGCTGGCTGCATCGCATGCTGTTTTCAGTCATTCTCTTCTGCTGCCTTTCCACCAAAGGATGCTCTTTGATTTTAATGATATACCTACATGTGCTCCTTACTCCCAACTTGTTCTCAAATTTCACATCTGTTATGCTAACCACCTCTACTGCATCCTGCAGTTTCTGCTTCTAAGCTGGAACACAAAAAGTTCCATTTAAATGTAAGAAAAAACTATTTCACTGTGAGGGTGAGGGAGCCCTGGCACAGGCTGCCCAGAGGAGTCGTGGAGGATCCTTCCTTGGAGGTCTTCAAGACCCACCTGGACATGTTCCTGTGCGACCTGACCTAGATTGACCTGCTTCTGCAGGGGGGTTGGACTAGATGATCTCTAAAGGTCCCTTCCAATCCTACTATTCTATGATTCTATGATTTCTGGCAGGTAACCAAAGAGAGGAAGAAGCCAAGACACACAGCAGCGTGAGTTGCTGCTTGATGTGGATGTCGCTATGGCCTGAGCAGAAGGCGGCAGGCTCTGCAGCACCTTGGAGATGCTGGGCTGTGAGCATTCTGGCATGTCTCCTGCACTCTTTGCCTTCCCGCTGACATAACTTTTGGCTCAAATTCTCCTTGAAATGCTTATTGGGCCAGAGCTGCTCTGGGTGGTGTTCCCAGTTCTGTGACTGCAGGCACACAGCCCTGCACCCCACATGCAGGAGACGTGGGGGCTGGTGACCCTCAATGCCAACCCCGGGGTGGTGGGGACATGAGGGGACACAGGCTGTGTGTTCCCTATGATGTGGGCCCCTTGACTCTGTCTGGATCCAGGACACACCTGGGCTTTGAGGCCTGGACTTCAGTGGAGAGGGGGGGGTTGTTTTCTCTTTTTGATGTGTTTTAAAGAGAGAGATCCAATCCTGTGACCCTGTCGTTGTTTAACCCCAGCCAGCAACTAAACAGCCACTCACTCACCCCTCCCGTCCCCTGGGTGGGATGGGGAGGAGAACCGAAAAAAATTGCAGCGATCATCTCTCCTTGGCCACCTCACCCCAGTTTATACACTGGGCATGACGTTCTGTGGTATGGAATAGTCCTTTGGCTAGTTTGGGTCAGCTCTCCTGGCCACGCTCTCTCTCAGCTTCTTGTGCACCTCCTTGCTGGCACAGCATGGGAAACTGGAAAGTCCTTGACTTGTGTGGATAAGCACTCCTTAGCAACAACCAAAACATCAGTGTGTTATCAACATTATTCTCACTCTGAATCCAAAACACAGCACTGCACCAGCTACTAGGAAGAGAATTAACTGTACCTCATATGAAACCAGGACCAACTGTGCTGGCAGCTCTCCATTTTGCTGGCTTTTCCACACACACAGGCCTAGATGCACAAAGCTGTGTCAAAAGAAACCCAAACAAAGAATGAGGCCACGTTTTCTTTTTCTGGCATGTTAAAATCTGTTCTAGTGAGATGCAGGGGATGATGATTTTCCCTGTAATTTGCTTAACAGTTTATAGGGAGTTTTTTTAATCATAGTGTTAGTTTCACTTGCAGGCCTTTAAGGACTTGAATGCAACGCCTCAACAGAGGAACTGCCATGAGGGACCAAATGGCTGACACACCTTCTATTATTTGTAACCAGTGTTGAAACTGAGGACAGTTACATGGGTATGATTTCACACCACCTACATATCATAGAGCAATTAAGAGGATAACTCAGGGACAGCCATGCTTTGTTCACCAGTGGGATTTCAGTCTTAGCAAAGGGATCCATCTTTCATGAGAGGAAACTTCCATGCATTACTTGCCAAAAAAAAGTCTGGCCTACAGCTATTGAAGTAGGAGGGGTGGGGGAGAGTGAATGGCATGACAGGGGAAATTAGAGGACAGTCAGAGATGGAAAAATAACTTTTATTCAGAGGACCGGGGAAGGGACTTGCAGAGCAAAAGAGGAGGAGCAAGGGTCAGCCGCCATGCTTGTGGAGGCGGCAGCTTCTCAATGGTCACACTGCATGTGCAGAAAGGAGCAGTTTACTCCTAACCTAAATTCAGTGCAGAGTCCAGAATGACCACAAATCCACCAAGCCTTTGATACAGAAGCACGCTTGAAGCTGTGGATCCTCCTCTATCTTCTAAGATCTTAGTGCTTTCTCCAGGAAACATGACAGAAAGTAGGCTTGGAAAGTTTATCTGGGAGACTGAGGTGCCAAGTATCTTAGGAGATACAAGGGTTAAACTTCACTGTAAGTGCAAATAAGATGAATGGATGAAGTTTCTCACCTCCTGTGAGAAATATCTTCCCACTGAGGTACCACTCCTTAGTTTTGCAATAGTCAGGAAAAAACAAGGTTTCTAGACAACCTAAGCCTGGAGAGCACTGCCTGGCTGTAGGAAAGCCCCTAGAAATCCATGACCCAAGAGAAGTCTGGAGCTAGCATCCCCAGGTGACCTCCTGTTACAAATTCCTAGGCCTCTGGCTATTTATAGATGTCTCCATAAGGCTAGAGTTCAACAGCACACTAACATAACTACAGAGCCAAGTCCTTCTCTCGGGCATCTTCCTCATGCCAGGGAATTCAGAGGGGCTCTCTGCTCTGTGAGGGTGGTCAAAACTGGCCATTAATTCCCAGAAGCCCCTGTTTGGGCTAATAGCTGCTGTGAAGTAGGACTGCTGAGGCAAAGAAACTTGTGTTATCCAAGACCTGAACTCCAGGCAGAAGAGCTGCACGATCAAAGGTCGAGATAACCCAGTGTAGAAACCTAATGTGATGGTGGTCTGTCACAAGGGCTCCTGCACACTCAGGATCACAAACTACAGCTCTAACTCTTGTCCTTCACTTTGTATTGCACAGAAAAATACCAGTTGCAGTGTGTGCCAGCCTTACTGTTTCATAACACCACACTCATTGAATTTGCTTTTAAAAACAGAGGTAAATTAAAATGAAATAAAATAAATATCTGCCACCTAGTGGCAAAGGAGTTTCTTTTAGGGGAGATGCTGACGTGAGTGTGACTTGCTGTGTTAATGATGGTTTTCCAGAGGTATTTTCGTTTGGTGAACTCACAGCTAAGCAGTGTCTGAGGGGTATGGATTTTGAGAACGCCTTTGGCTGTGTCCCAAGGTATTCACACCATGTAGGTATTCACAAAACTGAGTGATACATTTGCTTCTTATGGACATTATGGAAGAGGCCTTAAAGATGCTCCTACCAGCCTGGACTAGCATTTCACAGGACATAAAGAGAATTAGGAGTCAAGAAGATGTGCCTCCTGGCCTGCCAGACCTCTTTGAATGTAAATGCTGGGAGTCTTAATCAGTAGGGAAAAGTGGCTATTTGTGGTTCATCTCTGTAAGAAAAAAATACAAGCACAGCAATTTTTTCCTCACTCTCCATTTAATGACTGAAATGTGCTCCCCCTGGATGTACTCCATATCCCCTGGGCTGTCACACCAACCATCTCCGTGTCATGTCTGCAGCATAAGGAGGAGCAGCACGGGCCATCTTCCCAGGCTGCAGCCTGCAAAGGGTGGGATCCTTCAGCAAGATGTGGGGCTGAGGGCAAAACAGCCATGTGGCAGGAGAAACCTGTGGAACGCAATGTCAGAAAGATATAGATGCCTTTCTGTCCTGGGAAGACAATGAAAGAGCCAGCAATGTGTGTCTGCCTCCACACACTGCATTGGTGGGGGAGATGGAGCTACTGAAGCCACTCATGGTGGACACTTTTCCTGAAGGCACTGAAAACTTGAAAAAGAGAGAAGAATGAGCTAAAAATATTTAAGCATTGGATATTGGGTCTATGAGAAACTTCACAATGTCAAGACTGAAAAGTGACTTACTAACAACGCAGGAGAAGTTCATAGCAGCTACTGAGTTACTACAATGTCAGCTTCTGAGGGCTTTTGTCATCTGGCAGAGAAAAAAACCCAAACCACTGATGATGCCAGACAATCTCATGTTAGTAACTAGGCATGACATTTAATTGCAAGGCAATTACCAACTGGAGTGAAATTCAAAGAGAGGTGCTGGAGCCTGTCTCCTGAAATCTTCAAACAAAGATTGGATATCTTCCTGGAAGTTAGACTTTGTGCAGTTTATTTGTGGTATAAGGTTATTATACTGATTAGGCTAAATGATCTGATGGTGCCTTCTAGTCTTGAAATCTGCGAATGAAGACCTATCTATCAATAAAGTCTTGCTGCTCAGGAGCGTGATTTGGTGTTAAGAGCTGAATTTAGGAACAAAGTGTGAAGAGCATGTGTTAAAGGATGAGCAATAACGGTAAGAGCAGTCATAGCCAGCCCTGTGATCGCTGTGGGACTCGATATATTCTGCAAGTCTGAAGTCACGGGCAGATGGGAGGTGTTGAAATGTGCTTCTCCTCTGCATGCTTAGACAGCTTCTGTAGAAATACTGATAAAGTGAGAAGGCTGTATCCCAAAGGGATGTCAGTTTTGTAAGATGGTATTCTGTGGGGGTCTGCCACATCTCCAGTCTGCATCCCCGCTGACTGCTTTCACGTGAGGCTTCCTCACAGCTGCCTGGTTGAGGTGTGGCTTAGTTCTAGATATCCCTGATCAAGGTCAGCAGAATCAGGCTCCCTGTGTCGTAGTTTAGGCCCATCTAGGAACAAAAGATCAGGATCAGCTGTAAGTACCAAGGGCCTTTGGAACTCCTTAAGGACAGGGAGGGCTCACACCACTTATGGTCCCAGGTGAACAGATAAGACCACTCGACTTGGGGAAGAAAACTGAAATTAATTTAATCCACCACCAAACAAAACCACAAAACCCCAAAACATAACAGACAGAAAACAACACAGAGTGGTACAATGATGAAGAGTACAACCAGTCCTTTAAGACTGCCTTCCCCCTACCTCTCCCCACTTCCCAGGCTCAGAGCCCTAAGTGAGTCCTTTACCAATGGCTCCTGCCACTTGTCTCTCCGCAGGGCAGACGAGCTCCTTGTCATCCTCCCTGCTCCAGCACAGAGTACCTCACACACCTGGCAGCTCTGCACGGGCTGCTCCGACGCGCACTTATCCCAAAGGCTGCAGCTCCTCTCTGCCTCTCGTGTGGGGCTGCTCTGCGGCCCGCAGGCTCCAGCACGGCCTGCGCCATGGCTGCCTCCTCTCACAGTCTCTCGCCCGGCCGGGTGCACTCACACGGAGCTGCTGGTAACTCTCAGTCTTGCCATGGCCCTGCACAGGTTGCAGGGATACAGCTGCATTCTCACCATGGGTTGCAGAGGGGTCTCTGGTCTGGCGTTCCTCCTTCCTTCCTCCTTCTCTGACTGTGGGCTCCATCTTGTACCACTCCTACACCTCCTCTTCTGGCTCAGATTTCCCTCTTAAATAGTGATGGCAGAGGTGCCAGGTTTGTCCAGTCAGGCTGGAGGTGGGTCCACTTCAGAGCTGGGGGATGTTTTGAGAACTGCTTACTGGGACCAGCACTGCAGCCCCCTCCTCCTGTTACCAAGCAAAAAAGCGGCTCCATACAAATCCATGACAGGTGACTTTTCAATATAGAAAGAAAGCTTATAAGAAAGATGGAAACTTTACCAAAGCCTGTAGTGACAGCACAAGGAGTTTTAAACTGCAAGGGTGTAGATTTAGGTTGGACATAAGGAAGAAATGTTTTACAATGAGAATGATGAGACATTGGTAGAGGTTGTACAGAGGAGTTGAGGACGCCACATCATGGGAAGTGTTCAAGGTCAGGTTGGATGGGGCTTTGAGCAACATGGTCTGGTGAAAGATGTCCCGGTCTGTGGCAAGAGTGTTAGTGGACTTTAAAGATCCCTTCCAACCCAAACCATTTCATGGTTTAATGGTTCTTATACTGGCCTAGCTATAAACCAAGCCCATAAGCTTAAAATTTCTGATCAGCTGTCTAAGTGCTAGCTGGATGCTGAAGCATGAAGCAGCTCATTTCTTGCATCAGTTAAATTACCGAGCTGGTTACGGCCAAGTCAAACTGATCCTCAGCTGCTTGCTGTGACCTTTGACGGAAGGCCCTGTTCCCTAGCACCAGTGTTTTTGGGGAGATGCTTGCAGTGAGCTGCCCTAAGAGGCAGTGCTCACTTGACAGGAGGCCAAGGTGTTGCTGGCCTCACCAGCCTGGTCCAAACAGCATCCAATCAACTCAGAGGGCTGCTCTGAGCCTCTGAAGGCATGGGCAGGGATGGCTTTGCTCCTCGCTGGAGTGTGTCTCCAGTGGCTAGGAGAGAGGTGGGGGCAGCAGAGCCAGGGGGCTGCACTCACTGGGGTGCTCTCAGCCATTGACACGCTGCTGCTTTCTAACTCACTCCTCTGATTCACCACCTCCCTATCATGAATATAAATTGCAAAAATGGGACTGGCTCTTTGTAGGCTGAAAATAAAGGACTGGTTTTGCTTTTCTTTGGGCTTGGGTGTTTCCAGGGAAATATCCCCATTGCAGCAGTGGGGGGGACCCCTCAGCTGCCTCAGGCATGTTGAAGGTCCTGTGAGGTCTTGAGTTCCCCCACGTGACAACAGGCAACTGCCTTTCTCAGCCAGGCTAATAGCAGGGGAAGACAGCCCCCTCTGAGGGGTTGCAAGTGGGCAGCACACCTGCACAAGTTAGTTAACATCAGAGGTTCAGTTCTGCTCTAGCACAACCAAAGGTGTTACATTCCCCTCCAGCAATTTTTTCCATGGGGGAATGTGCCTCAAAAAGCTGTGGCAACATCCCTGCCCTGTCCTGGGGAGGCTCACAGAGCCTGAGTCATGCTCTCCTTGGAGATCAGGCTCCCAGGTGGCTGGCAAAGGCAGTCCTCAGGGACATTGTTCTGTTCCATGGCTTTCTGCAGGGAAAAGCAGTGCTGTTTCCTGTGGGAGCATGTGCCCAAGTGCTGCAGCCAGGGCAGCAAAAGCATCCCCCCTGCAAGGCTTGAGTCATCCCCATCCCACTGATGCTGCTCCTCCCTGTGCCCAGGGAGAGCAGAGGCTGTGGCTAAGTGAGGTCTTGCTATGAATCTTAAATTTTTAGTTCGTATTACCTTGAAGAAATTATATTGACAATTCTCCCATACCCCTTCCAACACAAGAAGTGTTTTCTTATTAATTTGGAGCTACTGATTCCTACAGCAAGAAATGCTTTGGCCATCCCCTCCTCTGCTGGAATCTGCCCCAGTCCAAACATCTTCTAAGGAAAAGCTCTCTGTCCTTTCAGACGCAGCTCTTCCCAGCAGGGGAACCTCTGCAAGAGCCAAACCAAGGGGACAATGAGCATAGCTTGTCTTTCTTGGGAGGAAGCTTCTTCCTGTGAGGCATTTATTATCAAAGTTTCCTTCCTAGAAATGTCCTACAGCTGAAATGGAAGTGGTGGGATTGAGAGAAGTGTCTTCATAGAAGAATGATTGATCATAAAAGATGCCTCAGCCTTTCAAATCTGTGAGACTCTTCACAGCAGCAATACCTGCAGTGAACCATGCTACCTCCAGCCATGACCTTGGTTACCCCCCAAGTGACTGTAGCTAAGTATGCCCCAAACCATCCTTGTGTTTTCCTGCTGACATCCCCTTTTTGCCCACAAAACTGCTGTGCCCAAGTTGCCTCAAGAAACAAGGAGATCACTCCTATGCTGTTTCAATCTCAGAACACTGTCAGGCCCCAGCAAGCAGGTCACCTCGTCCTCCCTCACCCCCTGCAGCAGGCTGACTTCCTTCGTGTGGTTTTTGTAGTTGTACCCCTTCCCTCTTGCAGTGGTGTGCTCCTCCTCATGCTCACCTTCCTGTCTCTCACTGTTACAGTGACTTCCTTGGGATCAAAACCCTTCACATCCATCAAAGCCAAAAGCTTGTGATTATAAGAAGAGTCCAATATCGTGTTAAGTCTTTGCATGTTGGAACAAAAAGGACAGCCTTTCAGTCTAACTCACAGAGGAATTTGTGGACCGCCTTAAGGACAAGAGAAATAAATAGGAACCTATTGTATCCATCTTCACACTGATGCACAGCACTTGGGGTGGCATCTGCACCATCAGAAGGCGGTCCCACCTGCATGCCACAGCAATCACGAGTATTTCAGAATCTCCTTTTGGGATGGGGCAAGTGTAGAGCTGAAAAGTCCTTTCACCTAAATACAGAGAAGCCAGTGCTCCTCTTTCACATGTATGTACACACGCCCACGAAGCCACGTGTGCCCATTTTATGCCTTGTCCTACATTTTAAACAGATAGTTACAGTACAGTTACCTTTTACAGAAAGGAGCTCTGTTAGGGTAACCAGTGGATGGGAGACGCACCTGACAAAAATACCCCTAAATGCTCCTGTAGAGCTCGGCTGGAGGCTCAGCAAGCCATTAAAATGATTTCTAATACTGTCAAACAGCAACTCTGCTGAAACAGAAGGCTGGCTCTCATTCAAACTGTTTGTAAAGTAGACAATAGAAGGCTTGTTTAGTTATAACAACTAAATTGGACACAAGGCACCAAATTAAAAAAAGATAATAGGTGTGATGGAAGAGGAAATAGGGCAAGCAATGAGGGAACAGGCATGGCCACTAAGGTGAGGAATCCCTAACGAATGGTTCCACAGCAATGTACACCCACTTCAGCAATCCTACTTAAGGCCTGCAATGAGTCATCCTGTGGTGCTGTTTTTGGGATGTGCTTTTGTGGGGCTTTGTGAGACCTGGCTCCTTCACCTGCCCCTTTGGTCTTTTATATTGCTGGTCAGATGAGAATAAATGTGCTGAGAAGAGCTGGTCTTTCCCAGCATGTTTTGTGGGAAGGGAATGGCCGAATCCCCAGAATGATCTTGCTATGGTAGGGTTTTAGATGGCAGTAGTAGGAACTCATGTTCAAACCACCGAGTTGTCCTGAGTGTGGCAGGGCTAGGGAGCCTGTCACTCAGGGAATGCGTAGCTGGCATCCCACAGTCCATCCTGAGACTCCCTAGCTTCCATCCAGACTGAATTTTCATCTCCTCACTGGGATTTTGATGTGCAATGATTCTGAAAGAGCGTGCTGTGCCTGCCTGGCCCTGGTACCCAACGCACTGATGAGTATCTTGAAGCAGATACCAGCCCTGTAACACATGGGATCCAGAATCTGCTACTCAACAGTCCTATGCGAGCTGCAGCTACTGGGTGAGTTTAAAATAACCTCAGAGAAACTTTTGGTTTTGCTGAAGTCATTGTAAAATTAACACGGGGTCAGGCTTTCTTCTTTTTTACTCTAGTGTTATTGCACTCAACAGATAACACACATGGCAGACTGTGGAACGATACCTGCTGCTCTGTGGGTAACAAAAATGTCACTTTTAATTGCCAAGATGAAGGTCTCATCATCTCCAGGTACAACACGATATCTAAATCACAAGCTTGAGTTTGAGGAGAAAATACTACTGCCACAAATGCAGTAAGAGACTCCCACTGCTGCGTGATGGCTGAGGAACTTTTTAGCTCTTGGGGTTTCTTAATGTTTAGTTGTGCCTTAATTAAATGGTATGCTTTAATCATTCAACAGCTGCCTTTCTGTAGGGCTACCTTGGGGTTTTATCTCTGATTGAGTCAATCCTGAACTCTATTAACAAAATAAAATCATCACACTGCTGCTCGAAGGGGAGATGTAGAAATCCTGACAGTCCTCCTGCTGTATGAGGTGGGAAAACAGTGACAGGTGTCTGTGCTGCACCTCACTGCATGCAGCCACACTTCAGTTACTGATGAAAGTAATTACATGTTTACCAGAATTAAACTGAATTTACATTGAAGATGGACTTTGTTCCACAGCTGGAAAGCTTTGGATCTAGTTGTGTACTTTTTCTTCCGACCGAGCTTGTGAGACGGTTAATATCACAATGCCATGGCCCAAACCCTTTGGACACAGGCGCTGCCTGCATGGCTCCCCTTGGGCTGCCTGGCTGCACAAGCTCTGCCTTCATGTTCCCCTTTCAACTAACTTCTCCCTTAGTGGCTATTTTTCTCCCGCTGTGCTTATCTATTCCCACTTTTGCTTCTGATACCAATGCTAACCTTTCTTCATCCTGCACTAAAGGGTGCCAAGGCCCATAGGAAGTGGGTAAATACCAGTCCCCTGACCAGTTCTTTATATTCAGCCCTGGGGTCAGGCTGGATGGAGCTGGGCTGTGTGGGCAGGACACAGACAACAGCTTTCTGAGCTGTTGCAGGTGCCAGTCCAGTAGCCTCATCTGCCTCTGTGTCTTTATCTTCTACCCCCCTCAAATCCTGTTCAAAATCTTACCAAAGGCGATGATGTGACGATGTCCTGCTGCAGAGCACATCAGGGCGGCAGTGGGGCCAGGGTAGCCCGCATCTGTGGTAGGGAATGGCCTCAAGTTTGCCTGGAGGTGTGTGAGCAGAGCCCTGCTGCTCTTGTAGCCTCTTCTCCTGGGGTTTTCTCCCTTGGCTACACATTTCAGATGTGACTTCAAATCTGTTGTTCCCTTCAGGAACTCCTCCCTCTGTCTGTTAGCTTTCTCCTGCTCTTCATTTGTTTGGGCTTTTTTGATGGGAAAGACACAGAAAATAGTTTAAAATGTCCAGAAATGGGAGGTTCTCTTTACATCCCTTACTAATGGCTGCATTAGTGAGCACTTGGAGAACATGCACCTTCAGAAGCATGCACGTGCCTGCTCTCACACCACATTAAGCCAATGAGGCCTTAAGAAAAGCAGACCTGGGTCTTTGCTTTCCATTGTTACAGATGTTACTCCACAGCTTTCACCTGCTCATGCATCAGACCAAGGTGCTGCCTTGGCAAGAGTGGGGAACACAAGAGTTTTGGTCAGTGGAAGACAGCAAAAGAATGCTGTATCCCCCAGTTGTTTTACAGAGAGGGAGACAGGGCACGTGTGCCATGTGCACCCAGGGCACCATTGCAAGCCCTTACCTGAGCTGAGGGTTTTACCTTAGCGGATCCCATGTGTGCTGGGATCTGTTGCCTTCTGTTTCAGTGAGCAGGGCAGGGGGACCTGAACCATCAGCTCTTTGCTTGAGGACTTCTAAGCCATTACATCCTGTCAGACTGTTGCATCAGCTTTTCTTGAGCAAAAGCCATGAGGGTTCAGTGTCTGTGATGTTCATGGCATGGATGGATTTGCCTGGCTCCCGGAACAGCACTAGTTGTATATTTTAATCACAAGCACCACTAACACCAAACCATCGCAGGTCTGATACTGGAGAGAAAAATTAAGACTAGAGGAGTGGAGAGTGCTTTGTATTTTGGGGAAATATGTTCTTTAAGGGCTTGCAGTGGATTGAGTATCTGTGTGAACGTATACTCGTGTATTTGAGAGCCCAGGAGCTGCTCTACCCTGTTGGCACCTTCCCACAGAGGAAGTACCTTCCATGGTTATGAGCTATTTCCAAAATCCCAAGTAGCCCCAGCCAGAAAGATATTCCCTATGGCCCCCAGGGAAGTGAAACTGAGCTGTGGGAATGCTCCCACAGGGCTGACCACCCAGAGGGAGACGGTGGTCAAGCAGGGAGTGAGGAAAAGGCACTCCAAGGACCACATAGGGGAACAGGTCACACCTTAGGCTCCACAAAAATACATGAGGCTTCCTGTTGGACATTGCTCATCTTCAAACAATGGTGTACATGTGCAGGAATAAACTAAAACATTCAAACACTTTTATATAGCTAGTTGCATTTACCAGCAACAAAAAACCTCCTTTGTTAAAAGCCAAATGCTTAACACATACACATAAGGCAAAACTTCTCAACAACCCCCAGTTCTCACAAGGATGCTCACTATCAGCTCTGGTAAGAGCTGTAGCCCAAGTCATGAGCCACACTCTCTGAGATAAGCCTGTGACACAAAAGCTAATCTCAGCTTTAGGAGCACCAACACCCTTGTCTTGGGCATCTGTAGATGATCTCTAAAGGTCCCTTTCCAACTCCTACTGTTGTATGATGTGTTATTTTTCCCAGGTGAAGTACAAGTTTGGCTCTTGAATAAATCAAGAGACAGATTAGTTTATATCGAATGGTAGTTTCATCCAGAAAAAGAAAAGCTTTATGCCTTATTACTAGTGAAAGACATCACTTCTTCAGCATGAAGACAAATCTTTTATTTAAAAGCTGAATTCAGAGGCTGTCAACCTGTGAAGGGTCCCTCCTGCATGAAGTCTGTATACATTTTTGATGGCAGTATTTTGTTTTCAAAACCCTGACACTCCCTAGTCTCCTTGGCTCCACATGAAAGAGTCTTTCAGAGGTCTCCCTTGTGTGGTGAGAGTCTGAATCCTTTATTTAACTGAGGAACTTTTGTTTGCTGAGTCCCATCTGCATCTGAAGAGTCCAGATCTGGAGCAGACCATTCAAACTGAGTATCCAGCTAAATCTTCCTGTCAGAGTCCTGGGGGTACCACAGGATCCGTTATGAAACAAAGACATCAAACACAAGGATATGTATCAAAAGTTTGGTTTGGCTTTTTTTTTTTTTCCCCCTGGGAAAAGCAATGGCTTAAGAAAGATTTGAAGATAAACCTCCATGGCACATTAAATCAGGGGGTTTGGGGATTTACCACGTGCCTTTCAGGAGAGAGGGGACACTGTGCAGGCAGGGGTGCCTGTGGGGAGTTGCCTCCTTTGGGGTGCATCTTTATGCAGGAGATGTAAGCTTTTTCCCTCAGGCATGTTCACCCAGGGAATTTGTTCCCAGACAAGGGATCAGCACAACCTGAGATTCTGAGCACCAAGCAGAGGGAGCTACATGGAAAATTGACTCAGAGGGTATCACCACGTCTCCTACCTAGGCTAAATAGGTGCCTGTGAACACAAGCAAGCCAAGCAGAGAGTTGCTAAGTGGATGCTCTCCTCCTCCGCCCCCTTTCCTCTCCCTTCCTTGCAGGCTGAAGCACAGGGTGCAGCAGGGCTCCTGCTGCTGGAACAGTGTGTGCTTTTCCTTGTCTTACTCTGCCCTGTAACCTCCCAGGAAAACGCTGTGTCAGTGAATGCCCTCTGAAATCAGATACCTCAGGGGTAGCAGCACTGGCTTAGGAAGACTTCCCGCAACACCTGTGTGTGGAGCTGCTCATCCCTGAGGGCCCTGTCACACCGACTGCATATCTTCACTTACCGTTGCAATCAGTATTAAAAAGCAATAAAAACCTATCTACAGGCAGGGCTTTTGTAGCCCTTTGCTGCAGCAGCTAAGCAAGAACTGTATGCTGGTAGTGTGCTTTTCCTCATGCCTCTATTGCTGGTTTTAGTTAAACCCCCCGTGCTTTAAACCTTTGGTCTTCCCCGTGCAAATCATACACTTTGTACTTACAAGGGTAAGCTAGACTAGTCAGATGGGTAGTTATTTTTCATCTTACATTTTATGATCTTTCTACAAAGCTCTACATGGTGATAATCCTTACTGTGACTTCCTAGGCGTTAAGCACAATTGTGCACCTGCTTTGGCTCTGACAAGTGACTCTCTTGAATGTGTGTACTCTAAAACAGTTTTGGAAGGTAGCTGCTGCCTCTATCCTGCATTTAGCACCATTTGGAGATTTCAGCAGCCAAGAGTTACAAATTTAGTTTCAGTGTTCTCGATTGTATGTGACCATTTCCAGTAGTGTGCCCATAACGGTTACTGCCTGTGGATGTAAATTTTAGGAAAGGGACCTCAAAAGCATTCAGAGGAGATATACTGATCCGGCTCTCATGGCAGGCGATGGCAGCAGATGGCTTGCCTTGTATCCCCTTCCAGGCTTTCACTCCATTTAGGTGCTGGCATTACAGAGAAACCTGTAGTGTTAATAGTTCAAAGGAGTCAGATCCCACCTCAGCTTGGTAGATAAAAAATAGCAAACAATAACAACAAAAACCCCCAAATTACTGATGCCTGCTGCTCTACAGTGAGAGAGAAGGGGTTGTGTAGAGAGAAACCTGTCTAGGTAACAAAATCATTGTCATAGTTTAGGCCCATCCATGAACAAAGGACCACAGTCAGCCATAAGTACCAAAGGCCTTTGGAATGCCCTAAGGACTCCCCACTTATGGTCCTGGGCAAAACAGGATTACTCAGCCTGTGTAGGAAAACAAAAAATTTAATTTACTGCCAACCAAAACCACAACAAACAGAAAACAACACAGAGTGATAGCGTGAAGAGCACAACCAGCCCTTTAAGACACCTTCCTCCCACCCTTCCCCTATTCCCAGGCTCAGAGTCCTGATGCTGCTGTCCTTATCTTCTCCCACCCTGAAAGGCTCAGGGGGGCAGGGAATGGGAAGTGCCAGTCAGTCCTTTTCCAATGGCTCCTGTCACTTGTCTCTCCTCAGGGCAGATGGGCTCCTTGCTAGTCCCCTCTGCTCCAGCACACACCCGGCAGCCCTGCATAGGCCATTCTGACGTGCGCTCATCCCAAAGGCTGCAGCTCCTCTCTGCCTCTCGCGTGGGGCTGCTCTGCGGCGCGCAGGCTCCAGCACAGCCTGTGCCATGGCTGCCTCCTCACACTGTCTCCTGCCCATCTGGACGCACTCACCCGGAGCTGCTGGTGGCTCTCAGTCCTGCCATTGCCCTCCATGGGTTGCAGGGGCACAGCCTGCGTTCTCGCCATGGGTTGCAGACGCATCTCTGGTCCCATGCTCCTCCTTCCTTTCTCCTTCTCTGACTGTGGGATCTACATGGTCACCTCCATCTTGTACCACTCCTCCATCTCCTCTTCTGTCTCAGATTTCCCTTCTTAATAGTGATGGCAGAGGTGCCAGATTTGCCTGACTGGGCTGGAGGTGGGTCCACCTCAGAGCTGGGGGATGTTTTGAGAACTGCTTACTGGGACCAGCACTGCACCCTCCTCCTTCTCCCGTTACCAAGCAAAAAAGCGGCTCCACACAAGCCCATGACAATCATAAAGATAAGGTTTGTCACCAGCCACCCTTTTGAGGGGAAACATGTGACTCAATATTGATACCACAACAGTGGCAGTTTGGATTGAGCATATTTTTTCTTTACAGATGCCAAGCTGATGGTCTGGGACCCTGTTATGAATAGAAACGCCAATGAGTCCTTCAGAGCCTGAGTTTGACATATCTCACTAGGCTAGAGGGAGGTACACAGATGGGCCATAAACTGACTCCAGTTTTTGACTAAACATTCCAAACCATCCAAAATGTGGGTCTTGCCTCACTCTGCCTTCTCTCTGCCTTTTCTTCCAGCATTCCCTTAGAGTCTTGCTTGTCTCTGGAAAGATTGCAGTGTAGTTGGCACCTTCTGCAACGCCACCATGAACAGGTGACTGGTAAGGCAGTTAGGGATATCTTAAACAACTCAGTGCTTAGTCAAACTCCCACAGCTCCAAAAAGCCTCCTGAGCCTATACTCAGGCTAGTCATGGAGTGGGCGTCAGCTCACAGGGTCTTCCATGAGCCTCCAGCTGATCACGGGCTATGGCCTACTCTGCTCACTGCAGAATTTGTTGTGCCAAACTACCCAAACAGAAACAGCCTTCATGGTGCTTTGTGAGATGCCTTTCACTCCCTTATCAGAGGAGGATCAGGGTGGGATGACACTTCTTCCAAGGAAGCAACCCACTGAACCACCTTCAGCTACTCCACATATGAAGCTGGTGAGCTCTGAAGGTGGCTCAGGAACTGGCCAAGTAAAGGGGAAGTAGGGCCACAGCAGTGTGAAATGGCTTTTCCCAAATGCCTGCTACTTTTTCAGCAACTTTTGGAAATATGCAACTCTTACAAAGGGTTGGGCTCCTGATTCACAAGGAGTCGTTTAATTTACAGAAACAACTCACTCCAGAGGCAAGATCATCTGCCATACATTAAATGAGCATTTATTGATGGACTGCTTCCTACAGCCAACGCCATGTCCACTCCTCCCCTTCCTCCCCAACTCCCCAGCATTGATGCACTATCCAGGGCTTGACCAGTCCCAGATGGGAGCAGGCTGGAGCATGAGAATCATTCTATGAAACGTCACCCACAATGAGTAATGCTGCCAGTGCCTCTGGGATGTATCAGGAAGAACTTCACAGTGCAGGAAGGTGAGCTGCACTGTAATTATTTCCTGTTAGCTGTGGGAGAGCTTGCCTGCCCTTCTGGGCACAGATGAGTAATTACAGGCAGACACTGGAGGAGCAACCCACCACGTGCAGGTGACTTGGTCAACATCACCACTGCAGTCACTGCAGTGACTTCTCTGGCACGAGGAAGGGGCACTCACATTTGTGTGGGTCTGCCGGGCTGGCTGTGTTTGAAAAGGGCACCAAACATGGCTGAGAAGGTATGTGGATGAATGGGAGTTGCTTTAAGCACAAGTCAACTCCACCTTGAAGGTGTGCTGTCATTCCAAGGAGCAGCTCAGCTCCATTTCCCATGGGGAAGGAGGAATGTTGCAGCACAGTGTGTTAGTCCAGCTGCTGGTGGGGTAGTCCCAGTGCTCCCCCTACCTAAGAGGGTCTTTTAGTGGTTCTCCCTCACTGCAAGTCACCTGGTGCCATAAAAACAATGTGCAAGTTGCTGGTAACTCTGATATGTGGTTACTGTGTGTTAGTGGGACATGAAGAATCACCAGGGTAAAACTGCTGTGGTATGATGAAGGCTTCAGATTCGTTAGGTCCCTGCACACTGAAGCCAAGGTGAATTTTGACTCCTGCTAAGATCAGGCAATGAAACATCACGCGTCTACTATCAAGCCAAACTTGCAAATACTGTTTTGACATTGTATTTTCTGATCAGTGGAATAGAACATCCTCCTGCTTTAAGTCTACTGTACTCCTAGGGAGCCTACAAAGTCTGGTCTAACCCAGTGTGAGGAGGAAGAGGATGAAGGAGGAGTGCATATACCACAGCATCCACCTCTGATCTAGCCCTTGTCAGTCTCACAGATTGTCTTGAACTCACTCCCATGGTGACCTTAAATGGAGCAACATCCAAACACAGATAAGTGGCTTTTTGCTTCTTTGGCTCTTTGCTTCTGAGCCCTTTAGTAATCTTGGCTGACAAGATCTTCCTGACACCTACAAAGCTGAGAATCTTTCTCTTAAAATATAAAAGCAAAGTGAAGGGGTGGAAACTGGAAGTTCTTCAGACCTCTGCTTCCTGCAACGTGTGACTGCCTCTTCCTGTCCTCACCTCAGAGCCAGGGACCCACTGCTCAGAGTCCACCTTGTCAGGGAAGTCAACGGAGACAGACTTTAAGATACTCTAAATGACATGAATCTTGAAAAAAAACCACACCAAAACACAACCCCCTAACCCCTAAAGCCCCAAAAGCTAACCATAAGGGCTGAAAACACTGCTGCCTTCACTGCCCTTCCATATATAATGCCTGAATCATCCCATTATTTCAAAGATTCTCTTGGTCTCTTGAGCAAGAACAGGTAGAGTACAGAGAGTAGCGATCATTTAGAGTTTAGACAATGTATTTTCAGACCTAGCAGGTTTTGACAGGGTCTGACATGCTGATTTACAGATATCAGCCAGAATCTCCTAACACCCCAAACACGTTATTAAGTGTGGTATAAAGGGATCATTTTAAGCCTAGTCCAGACTAACACTTGTATAGACAGCCAGACATCATTTAACTGAATGCAACTGCATACAGAGTACTGAAGCCAGGTAACCATGTGCTCAAATGGATAATTACGATCACTTCCCCCTCTCCTAATTTCCATATGGAATGGAAGTAATTAGCCATGTAACTGTGTGTCTATGCCTACATGTCCAGCCAAGTGTTGCCGAAAGGCCTGGAGCCAATCCAGGGTGTCAGGCTCAAGCTCAGCCTCCTGCTCATTGGAGTGGCATTGACTTCCCATATAAACCTGTGCAATTAACTCCTAGAGATGGTATTTCTGGATCCACAACATCCTGCTTATGTAAATGAGACAATCCTCTGGTTTTGCCGACAGATTAAATGCTCTTTAACCTTCATGGGAAAAGATATTCATGTAATATCAATAACTGCTTTTATGTCTTTCCTCAAGGAATTCTTTCTCCACTTGAAGCTCATAATGGAGCAATTGAATTCCTTCAATTCAAATTTAAATGATTCATTGAATATTTTGCACTGACTCACTTCTTACTCTGCTGCTCAGACACACTGACGCTTAGTCAACTTTAAAAGGGTTTTCTTTTCCTTGTTTCCCTAGTGCTGTCTTAAGTTGTCTTCCTTTCAAATAATTCCTTCCCACATCATCCCAGGATCTTTTCCACTTCTGCTCTCCCATTGGCACATAGTGGCAAGGACCTGAGAGCAACGCCATGCTTTCTTACACTTGAGTGAATAAACGTCCTTCTTCCTAACAAGGTCTTGTCTAAACAAGCCTGGTGGAAGAAAATTAGTATTACCCTTCCCTTTAATAGCAAACCAGTTAATGGCTGACCCACTCATGGCATTATTCACACTAGCTCTGCATGTTGGAATGCAATTAAAGCAGTGACGACAGGTGTTTCCCCAGCACATTTCAGGGCACCCTGGTATCCAGCATTGCTGCTAAAGATGCTTTATTCCATGTGTACGCAGGATCTTGGCTGAAACACCCTGCAGCACCACACCTTGGAGAGCAAAAGCCTGTGGTGTACCTGTCACGGCACGTCAGTTGTGCTCATTCACTAAGTGTGCCCTTCCTAGAGCCTCTCCTAACCTCAAAATGTCCCAACATCTCTCCATGGAGCAGAGTGAGGTGGTCTGCTCTGAGGATGCACTGGTGGCAGCTGCTCGCCAGCATGCAGCTTGACAGAGGGTGATGGTATGGAAAGAGCCCCTCTCACCCTCTGTCAAGCCAGTCCACTCTTCCCAAAGGTAGCCTGAAAGCTGCTGCAATGCTTAAAGAGAACAGACTGCTAATATATTGAAATTTCTTCTCTCTGTGACAACCAGAGTCATTTCCAGGTGCCCACGCCACTTTTCGTTAGCATAAACAGGAGGACTGCAGTCTTCAGGCTCTAAGGCTGCTCTGAAAATCCCCTTGCTTCAACTTTTGTTCTTCTATATTCCTCCTGCTCCTATTCAGTTCAAATAGCTCAGCAAAGAGCAAGTCTGGTGCCCAGAAGACAGATAAATTTTGGAGCAGTTGAAGACAGTCACTATCTGCGCTTTCCAGCTCTCAGGTGAATGATTGAGAGAGGTGGGTATTACCTGCCCAACAGTGCACAACTTGCCCTGGAGGTGCAAACTCCCATCTGAAAGCAAGTGCCAAGAGACATGGATGGGTGCCTGCACCATTTGGTATGTAGTGTATTTGCTAGTTCTTGTCCTTTCCTTTTAGTTATCTTGTCTACTTACATGTAAATAAAGAACAAAATGTTATTTGCTATAAAAAAAGTCTGACAGCCACTTCTGTTCAGGACAGCGCTCTACAAATGGAACTCAGCTTTGCCACAGGAGTAGAAATCAATGGGCCAGTGCAATGTGAGAGAGAACACTTTCAGTGAGAATTCTCTCATTTCTACAACATTTGTGTTATCTTTAACAGAAGAGAGTTTGTATGTGCCAAGGCCCCCTTTTTTTTTCTCCCCTGTAGGATGAAGGTAAGGCCTTCCCCCCCGTCAGAGATGTGCCCAGGTTACCCCAACACCAGGGAAGACTTCTGCATTCCCAGCAGTGTGCCTAAGGAAGTGCTTCCCTGAGAGGCGGCATTAGCAGGCAGAGCCAGAGGATGACCCGGGACATCTGATAGGATGCGGATGGGAATTCCCTCTGTGGCAGGTGTGCTGCACTGGCTGCAGCATCACCAAACACAGCAGAAGTCTGGCTTGTCAGCAGAGATCACTGGGCCTCTTGAGGCTTAGATGCTTAGGGCTGTGTGAGTCTCAGAGGTCACATTTTCTTGGGAAAGTCAATTATTTCAAATCTCCTTTCACTCCAAATTGGAACGTAATAGAAATATCAAACCCAGGCTTATTGAAGTTGTTTGTCAAGATGCTGGTGTTTTCATATTTTATGGGTTTCATGTCGAGTTGAAAAAGACTTGATAATTCTGTCGTATCTCAGAGAGAACAGTGACTATGTGAAACATTTCCACTCGTCTGTTCTGCTAGGAAGAAAACAATCTCTTTTAGTAAGAAATGAGTTGCCAAATAAGTCTATGCCACTCACCAATGTCATCTGGATGCTCCAGGTCACTGACAGTGTCTTTCTCTGGTAGTCAAGCTTTTCTTCCCTGGTTGAAGGATGAGCAGTTCTTGTTTGGAAGGAGGATCTTGCTGTCAAAGTACAGCAGCAGCAGTGGGCCAGAAGGACAAGCTGTGCATCTGCACAGCCCCTACCTCATAAAACTAAGCGTGGGTCACCTTTAGTAGTGGTGAAACGGGAGCTGTGTCAGCCTTACTTTCTCCAGCAAGTACATCCCAGGGCTTCAATATCCTTGAAGCAGAAGTAAATAACCCAGTGGTTAAAACTAAAGAGCATCTAGAGGATTTTCTGCAGCACTAGCTACAGCACTGAGGCTAGCAAAAGTCTGGTTTGGGGCAAGTCACAGGGATCTGAACCTCTATCTGCAAATACTTCTAGGCACCATGTACCTCCTGACATGCCACTCTATGAGAGACACTTTCACCACTTAAGTATTGTGAAACACCAGTTTCCTCAGTTTATGAGTTTTTCTTTCATCCTATGGTTTTCCCTTTTCCATAGTAGGCTTCCAGTTTGGGGAACACCTGGACACAAAACCTGAATCAACCCTAAAAGGATCTAGTTCTGAAGCTACACTTCTCCAGGCTATATGAAGCCTCAATGGGGGTCTGGAGGGGTCTGGAGCTTCAGGGCAGCCATGGTAGCACAGATAAACACATCGCTGAACTGCAGCTGCACATGGAGAAGGAAAAGCACAAGATGTCTCTCTGAAGTGTTACCCAAGACTTGTGCAAATTGATTTCTGTCCTCTGTGGGTAATTACCAAATTAAACGTTTTAAGAATGAAAACTGGAAAAATTCTTCTCTGAGAATAAAAACAAGTTAGCCTTGTAGCTTGGTGTCCTCTCTCAAGAAACCTGTGAAGTATCTCTTATGATGTGGGAACAGTAATTTGATTCTATTACAAAATAGACTGGACAAATGCACACATTGGACTGACAAGCACTTCCAGTCAGCAGAGATTACAAAAATCTCAGCTCACAGCATGAGCCCTTGCTAACCACATCCAGTGGGTTGTGCCTGTGAAAGGGATCAAAGACCAGACAAAACTCTTGTTCCATCATCCTCACTTTAGATGAATTCTGAATCCCTCCATGTACTACTGTGCAAGATTTCAATTCTTTCCCTCCTCCTTTGGCAGCCCTGTTAGGGTGTAAGACAGGGTCAGACCGCAGCTTCTTGTATTACTGAGAGTTTAAAATTAAGCTTGGGCTTTGATGAACTGTAACAATCACATCCTATTTTAGAAGCACCTATCTCTGAGATGGCCCACATGCCTCAGGCAGAGCAGGAGAGGCTCTGCACCTCCCAGGCTCAGGTCTGTGAGGGCTGCTGCTTTGCAAATTACCCGTGCACATGGATGTTGTGGTGATGAACAAGGGTTAGGTTCACTCTGTGTTCTGCTTGTGTGGGCACTTTGGAGAAGACTCTCATTTCCAGCTGGGGATAGGGTGCTGCCACAGCATGTCCTGATGTGAGGGGTCCAAGGAACACCAGCGGGCTCTGCCTGCCACGTGCAGCAGCTGCTCTTGCTGCTGCCTTGGTGTTACTACCCTCATCTTTTCCTTTGTGTCACATCTGCCCTGGAACTTGCCTTTCCTGTTTCTCTTCACTACTCAGCAGCTCTGCATCCAAGTGTTAGGTACAGGGCCATGGTTAATGCAGGGATTCAGCAGACTCAAAGGGACACATTAACATCTGTGGCTGAGGAGATGATTCATGGGAGGAGCACATCCTCCCTTCTGAGCAACTGTGTCTGCCAAAGGGGCAGGATGAATGGCTGCCAGAGGCGGCTGCCTCAGCCAAAGGGACCAGTGAGTTGAGTTGCCCAGTGTCTGTTTAGGGTGATGCTGCCTTTGGCGTGGGCTGACAGCTACCTGGCTGCAGTCAGCAGGCACCTAATGGACTACAAACCTCTACAGCAAACAGATCTGCTCCCCTCCACATTTGCTCTGCAGCCAATGGAGAAGAGAGGTGCGCCTAGGGCATGGTTAACCCTGGCAGCTGTAATGCTGGGTCCATCAGGTCCCCGTTTCTCCCCAGTGGCTGTAAAGAAGGTGCAGGGAAGTAGCTCAGGTGTGGGCGTCACTGCTGTGACAGCAGGTGAAGTGGATGCTGCTTTCCAAGTTCCTCAGTGTAGGAACTGTGAGTCTTTGAATGTAACCCTGCTCCAGCAGTGCCACTGGAAATGCATTCTGTGCGTGTATGTAACCCTTTCTGAAACGCAGAAAACCTGCTCTGAAACAGCAAAGCTCCAGGTGCTGCTATAGGTCTCACAAAGTGTTCCTGCTCCAGAAGCTATATTGGAAGAAAAGGCTTTTCTTTAAATCAACAATTTCCATCATTACAGCCCTTTCTCCCACAGCATCACTCAGGGACACAGTTAACAAGCATTGCTAGGCTAGAATGCAGAGCTAGTTTAGACCTGTCAGGAATGTCCAGGGCTGATTCCATATGCTAATTATATATTGTGTAAAAAGGGATTTCCTAAGAGCTTTTTAAAAATTAAACTGAAGATCTGAATCTTTCCTTTTTTTATGTGCCAAGGGACTAGACAAACCAGAATGGAAAACCCTGTAACAGCCACACTTCACATATCAGCATCTCATCTTCTTCCAGAGTGACTCCCTTGCCATGTAATGAACTCCTGTGTTTTAAAACGAATCTTTCTTCAAAGGAATATCCTCAGGCTTAGCATGTATTCCCAATTTCTCTTAATTTATTGCTTTTATTTGAAAAAGTGGAGATCCCAGGGTCCACCTTCTGACCACTAATGGTTTTTAGCTGTGAAGGGTTCCTCGTGACAGGTGGGCAGGGAGGAGTAGGAAATGTGCTGGGTAGGCTTTTACCATGTAGCAAGGATAGGTGGTGGCAGGCGGGAACTTGCCAGGGCCGTACCATCGGAGAGTTGCCACACATAGGGAATTGCACAGAGATTCTTAAACCATGGTCAGTTTGTTCTGCTCATGATGTTCATGGCAACCATCACTCCTTGACTGTGCCTTATATTGTCTGTTTTTGGAAAAAGCAACAGAGGAAGTGTACAGGCAAGCAATCCTAGCAATACCTGATGATGTCTTTGCTTGTCTTATCCCTGTGACGAGCTGTACTGACAGATGACTTCATGATGAAAGAAAAATCATAGGATCAGAGAATGGTAGTGGTTGGAAGGGACCTCTAGAGATCATCCAGCCCAACCCCCCTCCTGTGTGACCTCGATCAGGTCACACAGGAACGCGTCCAGGTGGGTTTGGAAACCTCTGGAGAAGGAGACTCCACATCCTCCCTGGGCAGCCTGTGCCAGGGCTCCCTCTCTCTCACAGGAAAGAAATTTTTCCTTGTGTTTAAGTGGAACTTTTTGTGTTCCAGCTTCTGTCCATTACCCCTTCTCCTGTCACTGGACACTAGAGAAAAAAGTGTCACTCCATCCTTCTGACATCCACCCTTTAGGTAGTTGATGTGTTGACTTGAAGTGTTGATGAAGTCCCCCTTCAATCTTCTCTTTTCTAGGCAAAACAGCCCTAGGTCTTGCAGCCTGTCATTATAAGAAAGATGTTCGAGTCCCCTGATCAAAAATGTGTCTGTCCTTGATGATTCCCCAGTCTTTCAGCTGGGAAACCATTTTCCTCACAGAAACAGACTTAAATGGATGTGTTCAGCTATGAAGTAACCATAGGAAAGAAGTGTTAAGAGGATTAAGGTATCATGACTAAGTATAGAAATGAGAGCTTTAACATGCATATGTTGACCTTGTGGACCTGCAGCTTTTTGATTGATTCACCTCCATTTTCTGGAGCATGCTCACGCAGTAAAACCATGTGAAGTGGCAGCACCCCTGCATAAAATCACTGCTGGCAAAATCCACTCCGAGAATAAGTTAAAAAGAGATGTGACTCAGTGGCCCTGCCTCCAGAGGGTTAGTGTGGCTTCAAGTGATTTTATTGAAATCTCAGCATGGGCAAGATTGGAGCCCATGGAAGCAGAGATCCTTGCAAAGAACTTAATTGAGATGACTGCAGGCACGTGCTAGGAGAGCAGCCTGGTCAGACCTTGCCTGAACACAGAGCCAGGGCTTTGGCGTTAGTGCAGACAGGACCTTAGTGTCGAATCTTCAGGGATCATTCTGGGAATGGCTTATAGTCTCCTGAGACTGCACTGACTTAAACTAGGCTGAGAGGCACTTCTTGATTCTTCACTTATGGAAATAAATGCAGACTACAATTTTGCACTGCAGTTTTTGGGAAATGCCCAGGCTGGCAGGTGGTGACAACTCTCTTACAGGTGCCGGTGCTGCAGAACTTCTCCAGCGCACTGTAGAGGTTTCCTAGCAACTTCCTTCCACAATCTTTGTGCTCAGATTTGTTTTGAGATGTGGGCCATCATAAAATAGTATTTCTGCCTATTTAAACTGGCTTAGTTCTTTTAAGCTGGCAAGAGAAGTGCAGTACAGCAGCAGCGTCTGATTTATATCCTTTTTGGCCATTCCCTCCAAAACTAACAAAAAACCTGAACCAATGTAGGTGGGTTTCTTGTTTGGGGGGGGGGGGGGTTGTCTTTTTATTTTTTTCCACTAATCAGATCACCAGCCCACTGCTCAAATTGCTGAGCAACAGGAAAACTCTAAATCTATCATTAAAAAAATTCACAGGAGCAATGCTTTCTCTGATCTCTGCATCTATTACATTCTTGCTGAGCTCCTCTGGCATATCTGAAACCAACAGATGTTGATCATGTGCTTTGGACAATTCTTTCCAAATATGTGAGAGAAATCACTTTTTTGAGCCAAAAACACTCTTAAAACCAAACAGAACCAAAGTAGCTAAGCCCTGTTAACCTTCATACGTGTGCATATGTACCCAGTTTAAAATCATCCCTGTGTTTTAAGCCTGTGAATTCACAGAGAGTATCCAGGTCTCACTACGTTGAAGCAGTTATTCAGTATTTTGTACTGGCTCAGTCAGCTTGAAATGACACTCTTAACTACAAAGGAAGCAGGTGAGCAGAGCAAACTTGAAAGAGTTTGGGTGTAAGACTTTGCAGCAGAGAAACCCAGATTTTCCCCACCTCTGAGAGTGGCACTGAGACACTACTTGTTACTGAAGCCATTTACTACATAAATATGTATTTCTTCAAAGATAGTAGAGGGGAGAAATTCCTCCCCCCTCTTTAGCAAAGGGAAAGTGAATGCCAAGCACCTCAGTGTTTCCCTTGGCATGTGCACTGCCCCAGGAGCTCTCTCATAGAGAGCCTTGGGCAACTGAATTGAGTCCTGCCATGCGGCAGCCAGACTCCTTCCTGCCCAATGCTGACCATTCAAGGGCCTGGTATCCTACCTGGGCATGGCTGAGGCACAAACATAGCCCTTCCAAAACCACCCAAAGTGAATTCTATCCCTTTCCCCTCACGCTTGGCTGCCACCATGACTATTTTAACCTAGCATCAGGCGTGTCCATCAGAGATGAGCTGCACTTAGACCCTGGTGTGTGTTGGGGATTTTCCAGCTCCTGTCATTTGCCATACTTCACTGCTATAAACCATTGGATTTCTCGCTCAGCACTAGTGCTCAGCACTGCAGCTGTGTCAGCTGTTGGCATCGGTTGCAGAGATCAGGGCAAACTTCCAGAACAGATCAGGCCTTGGATTTCTATCAAAATCCATCTGTTGCTCACTGAGAGTTATTCCCCACCACTTTTATAGGTGGGTGGGGTAATGAGCTATTGAACCCACAAATTACCACAACATGGAGCTCTTTTAATAGCCTTCTTCTCCAGAAAGTGAAGGCTGCTATCACATCTTGTGCACACCAGCGAGCTAGGAGGACTTCTAGCTGACAGTGTCAATTGCTTTTACAGTGTTACTGCACTGCTGACGTTTGAAAAGCAGTTTAATATTTCTCCCATGACAGCCACTTCAAGTACTCGGGAAGGAGCTTATATGAAACACTGCACAACAGCCACGATGCTCATCTTTTCTGAGATGCCCAGGCTGCATTTGGGTACAGCTTGTGCTGGGCAGGACTGTGAGGTGAGCATCACAGCAAATATTCCTCCTCCATCAACCTAAACCCACTTGGTAATTGGGCAAGTGTGGGAGGGTTTGTCTCATAGCCCCGGACCCTGCCACAGAAGGGCTGTAACTAAGGAATATGAGGGCTGCTGGGGCAGCACTCCCTCCGCAGTCAGCCACAGCACCAAGGGTTAACGCTCTGCTGCCTGCCTCCACAAATCTGCATAATGCCTTGCGTTTGGCAGCTTATTTGCATAATTTTAAATGGCTCTTTTGTCTCCAAAGTGAAATCTAAAACATAGCTTCAAAAACAAGTGGTAGATATTAACATTTCATACACTAAGAAGGCTGGTTAAGTCTCTTTGTCTGAACTCATCAATCGAGGTTGGAAAAATAATTTTAATAGAGCAATATTGTTTCTTTACTGCAGAACCTTGGGTGTTCTCTCCCAATGCCATTTTGACTACCCTAAATAAGGTCTAAGGTGCTAACCCACCTCACACAGTAGGGCTGAAGCTGGCCTACACATGCTCAGACCATTTGGAGGGCTCAGCAACTCCAGCCTTTGCTAGGAGGGTCCAGCCCACCCCTCTCATTAACCTGGAGAAACAGTGTCAGCATGTCCTTGGGTCCTTGTTGGGGATGGGCTCATCTCTAGGCTGTAGATGTGTACCCAGATGTGTCTACACACTGGTCGGAGCTTTGTGTCTCAACTCCTGCTGCCACAAGGAACTCAGCTCACCCTAGGATGGATACCTATTTCATCAGCTGAATCACACTCCTAGCTCCACTGACTGTCATAACTAAGTCTCTACTGAGTGGCAGAACAGGTATCTAAATTCAGGGACTGTCTGGATCTGACTCCCATTCCAAGCTGATCTGACAGCCTGTGAGTTGGTCTTTGCAGACTGAGTCCAGTATCTCTCAGCTTTTCTCTTCCTTGTCTTGGGAGACAGATAGAAAGCACAGTGACTTCTGTGTGCAGTGATGGATTTCAGTGTAGAAGAAGCAGCTATTAGCCTGAACTAGCACTTCAGCATGCTTTAAATCAGGGCAGCAGAATAAATCCTAGGAAGCAGGAAGACAAAGGAGTAAGGTATACATTTAATAGCAAATAATGACTCACCTGTTGTTATGACTGAAGCCTATCTGAACTGCCACCCCAGTGCCTTACATACGATAAACTTCTGTACATTTCTCAGACAAGGACCTGTATTTTTTGCATTAAAATGTGCAGCATTTCTCTAAATGGGACATCCCAAAACAATACACTTGTGCTCCTGACTTTGTAGTCCCACAAACCAGGTAATGCCAGAAGATATCTGTTGGGCTCTTTGCCCAGGGCAACAGCTGAGGGGTGGGAGGGCTCCTGCTTCCTCCCCTGCCAACTGGAAGGTACCACGCCACAGAAAGCTTTAGGCAAATGTAGCTGGGTCTAAGTAGCTTGTACAAGCTCTGTGGGGAAAAGGACAAGTGCAGGTATGTAATCCTGAGTGAACAGCAGAGTTGTCAAATACAAACAAGTTGCTACCTGTCATGTTCAGTTCAGTTTTTCTTTTGCCAAGTGCTCATAACCCAAATTCAGGTGAATTTTGAAGTTTCTATACTGACTGCCCTCCTTCAGTCTCTAGTGGCATTACAGTTCTCAATACAATGTTTCAAAGATGATTTAGGGTCATCTTTTTCTCTCTTTGCCTTTTGCAATAGCTAAACCTTTTACTTGATACTTTTGTTAAAAACCAGACAAAGGCAGATATGCAGTATTAAAAACTGCAGCTCAAATGATTAAAGCCTGATAAGTTTACAATCACCTCAGTTCACTTCGGTTTCTAGCAGTAGGCAACATTCATTGCAAGTGAAGCTCACTGTATGTTCAGTTAGTAGCAAGTAATTCTGTTTGCAAATCTGCCTGCAGTTTCATGTTAACTGCCAACCTATCTATAGAAATCATGCACCAACACACGCGCAAGCATATACAACAGACAAGTGTTGTAATTGCTGTTACTCACAATAAAATGTTCATCCATCAGCAACCGTGCCCCTCTTCTCTTAGGCTGCAGTGGAAAAAAGCCTTCCAGACTATTTATTCCTATTTTCTTTCTTCCATTAGTTTCCTCCATTCCCTGAAACTACATGTTAACTACCCAAGCAGCTCCTGACACAGGTCTCTGTGTGAGACCTGTCTCCTGTTGACCACTGCCCTGACTGCACTTTTTTTCCTCTCCCTTTCAGCACTGAAGCTCCATCACCACAAAAATTCTAAAACTTTGTTTCATGGGGCTCCCATCTGTTAGAGTTGCTTCTTTTCAAGAGAAAAGAGGCAACTCTACTTCTACTTCTACATCTACTTCTTGATGTTTAATCCCTTCCACGACTGGTTGTGATGACCCACTGCAACGATGTTCTCCGCTTGGGAATACACTACAGGGACATGGAGGAACAGCTACAGTCATCTCTTCTGGAATTTTCTTTAATATTTTTTCCAAGTGGAATTAAAACCACATGCAAGAACTATCTAGCTACTATTTCTTTTTGTATTATAAATAGCTGTCCACAACAGGTGGCATGGTGGCAGAGGACCAGTGGCTAAAATGTAGGCTACTACACAGAAAGGAGCCCATGGAATAATTCACTTGCTTTTGCCCTGGAAGGTCTCTGCTTCTTCTCCTGCCAGAAACAAATTTACTCTGCAATGATTTTGGAAGGTAGTACATGAATCGAGGCCGTACAGAACTCCTGCTGAGAATGTGGCCCACTCTCATAAAGGTGATTTTTTTTCAAAACTGCCGCTTTTGTAGGTAAATATGGTTAAGGCAAGAGTATCTAGCCCAATCAAATAGAGCTATCAGAGAAATAAACCCTCTTTTTTGTCCCAGTAATCATCTGGACTCTGTTCCCTGGCCGCTCAGCCCCTGCAAAGTGCCCGGGATGCCTGGTGAGCTCCTCTGGTCACACTCTGCTGCATTTGTCAACAGCCAGGGTTGGTCTACACCTACAAAAGCCTTCATGTAAACTTTGTGGTTGGGCTTGGACAAGAAGAGATGTCCTGGATGCCTAGTCAGAAGGAAGAAGTGTTCAGAAGTGTCTCTGTGGGAGCTGAAAAGGAAAGATGCAACTAACAGGCTACAAGGATGAAAAGCAAGGTCAAGCGAGATCTGCCAAAACAAAATCTCAGTCTGACAGATACTGACGGGTCTGCAAACTCCTCCGTGTATTTGGCAGAGACCTCACCTGGATCCCAGACATACCACACGAACTCCCCTAACAGAAGAAAGTAGTGCAGGCTCTATACTAAAGAAAGGAGAAACAGATGCAGACTCCTAATTTACAGCCCAGGAGTCTTTCACTGCAGAGCTGGGAAGATGGAATGCTAAGCAGTTTATACAAGAAAGGGGAAGGGAATTCAGGTATTTACAATATTGCCCGATTTTAAACACATACATTTCAGTCCACATGCATTAGCAAGTGTTACATCAGTAGGCTGTGTGTCAAAGCATGTAGCCCAGCATATTAACTTCTTAACAAGCTTTCGTTCAAATTTTGATACAAGGTTCTGGTCTTAGAGCTCTCTGTTAGCTTAATTGACCCAAGCATCAGAGAGGAGGCAGGAGAACCGATGGGCACTGCAGGCAAGGGAAAGACTGCAGCAGAGCAGCCACTGGAGAATCCAGAGGACAGGGAGAAACAGCATGTGCACTATTAGGTACCAAAGAACCTACTGCAAGAAAAAAATCCATGTGAAACAAGTTTTCATCAGCTCTGAACCTTATTAAGCCACCTGCTCTTTGTGGCCCTGAGCAATAGCTAAAGACCAGCACCATCTTGTGCACACGACAAATGATTTTTTCCTACTACAGTGACCTCTTGACAGCAGCTGCAAGTTAGAAAATAAGAGACTACAAACACTTCGCATCAAGATGAAGTTTCAGCTATTATAAATATGAAATCAGGCAACGACACACAGATGTGGTTTAAAAGCCTGATGTTGCCAGCCCCAAACAAACTACTCCTATCCTGTAGAGAGACAGAGTGAGAGGAAAACACAACAAGGGATCAGCTTTGCTTCAATTTGTGGCACTGAGTGCTGCAAAACCAACCATTTTCTTTGCAATGCATCTTGTTGCTCACTATGGGAACTTGCTCAGCCTTGGGAACAATCGAGAAGCTGCAGTTTTCTGCACAGTATCCTTGCTGACATTTCCAGGAATGCTGGCCTCATTTCTTCCACAGCAACATACAATCTTATGCTGCCAGCCTGATGTCATCTCTGTTGACATCTGGAGTTAACAGCCTGGAAAGCGTGAACTGGGGTTGTCTGCTGCCTGATGACTTCACTTCTGCTCAGGGCCTCCTCCCCGGCTCCAGCATGTCCCATCAGCTACAGGCATTGCTGCCTGGGCTGCACCTCCTGGAACCTGCCTGCGCTGCTTACAGAGCAATGTCTCTTGCAGACCTCCTACCCAAATCCTCCCATCTCTAGCAGCTCTCCTGGACTTCTGTGCAATCTACTAGGCCCATACTGCCAAGTAAGTCCAGCGAGGAGTTAGGGATAAGGCTGTCCTGATGCACATCATTACAAAGCTATTTCCAATGGGAAAGTTCCTGATCTACTGGAAGTGGACATTTGTGGAGCAGGAGGCTGGATGAGATGACCTCCAGAGGTGTCTCTCAACCCGTGCTTTTCCACCAATCTGAAAAGTTCAGGAAATGTTGACCCTAATCAAAAATCAATTTCAAAGACGACAGCAGTGATCCCACAGGAGGTTTTTTTATGAAGCTCTACATGGTCCAGTGAAAGTCATCATTTACATGGTTTCTCCAAGCTGGGAAAAACCCTCACAGTGACAAGTACACCAGCAAGGAACTTGTTCTGCTGGTTGGGTGTTGGTGTATTTATAGCTGCATCTTCATAAGGAAGCTGCTGCTTTATCAGTAGGCCTGAAAATAGCACCATCTACACACCAAGGAGTTAGGCAATACAGGGAACTACATTTCTTTGGCCAAGACAGAAGTCCTGTCTTAAAGATATGTTTTGTAAAGAAAGAAAATCCAGTTTGGTTCTTGATTTTTTTTTCATGACTTTGTAAACATGGATTTTTAAATACCATTTCAGGAGTGGATGTTGTCATCCAACAGACTTAGACAAACCAGAGGACACAGGGCAAATTCTTTTGTTTTGAAGTTCTTTAAAAACCAGAAGCAGTAAGAATAAGTGGTTCTATAATCAGAAAACAATTGTATTTGCAGTCCTTTCAGATAAAGGAACACAAAACTCTGTTACCTGCGTGATTATTTTCAAAGACATGAAGCAGTGGACAAGACAGGCAGTCGATGTGTTGCCACTTACTGCTGGCTCCAGAATGCAACCAGCAGGATGCAGCCCGGCATCCCTGTTAGAGAAGCATGGGTGCTTCTGGCAGCGCACTGACACTTCCACCCTGTTCCAAACTCCTGACAGAATCACACTGTACAGTGAACACTTGGGTTTGGGTCCTCCCAGATACACTCTGGTTTAGTGGCAGTTTAAGAGAGCAGCAGAAGCTCTTGGTGTGAACAAAAGCTGACATTTGCACTGCTCGAGTTTATTCTGGCTCCCAGTGCAATTCCAGTGGAATCAACTTTAATTTTTGGTGCTGTTTCTGATTACACTGAGTGTTTGCACTGGCGCAGCCACAGGTGAAGGCTAAAACTGAGGTTCAGTCCTAATGTCAATAAAGTTACAGAAGAGGCTTACTTGGAGATGCCAGCAGCAAACTGCCGAGCACTATCAGCCATGTGCCACCTTTGTTTGGGCTTTTCCAGCTATTTTCCTGTCTCCTATCTACAAAAGAGGCTTCCATAACCTATTAACTTTTAAAGCTTGTGTGTGAAGGGTGGAAGGGATAGATCAATGGAAATCTCTTCCTTGTACCCGGCTCCTAAGACAATGCCACTGAAGGACTCACATTCCTAGGAACTCTAAACAGTCTGGAAAGCTAGATCTTGATCCTGAGAGCACATGCAAGCATCCATAGCTTCCCAAACCCTACCAAAACTTCTTGAAAGCATTCTCAAGGATCCAACAAGACTTCCTGCAGGAGTTTATGCAGCCCCTCTTCCTGGAGTTCAATGGAAAAGAGGAACTACTGTCAATGGCCAACACATTTTTTTTGTCTGGAAAAAAACAACCAACTCCAGATGCAGGGTTTTTCAGGTGATTGCCAAAGCATGCAAGCGATTCTAATAAAATGACTGAGGTTAAGACAGCCTAGATTAATGTCTCACAGTAATAAACAATGTAAACATTTCCAGGGAGTCTTATTCCCTGCCCTGCGCACTTCCAGAAACCTGTCAGGATTTTCCTTCTAGGATAAACTTATTTATATTATTGAATCCATTGGAATAACACAGTCACTTGAGAACTTACGGAGAAATAGCGTCTAAGAAATCTGTAAAACATGAACTGAATATTTCACTTCACCCCATTTCTCCACATTAATGACAGCGGTACTGAAAATAAACTCCACAAACTCCTCAAACCTTTGGGCTGCAAGCAGCTACATTATCTGATTCTTGGACTAGCTCCTTTTGGCTGTCCTGGAGAAAGAGACAGGGGCTAAATAGGGAAATAGAGATAGGAAACTGCTGAATTGCTTAGACTGGATAGTAGAGGAACAAACTGAGATATCCAAAGCTGACGATTTCACAGACTCAGAAATTAATTTTAACTCACTGAACTTGGTTCTAGGTAATTTTTTTGTACCATTACTGTGGGATTGCCAGCATTCTTCACATGCTAAAAAATTCCAAGCTAGTTTTCTAAATTTCTGATTTATTGAAAATATGTGTGAGGAGGCCGCAAATTTCAGAAAAAAAAAAAAGAAAAAGAAAAAAACCAAAATCAAAGCTTGGTACTACCTCAGACACTGTCAGTTTCTATAGAAACAGACGGCGGCTTTGTTGACTTTGTTACACAACTTTCAGCGAATCGTTAATTTGCTAAAACCAGCTCCATTTGCAAGGTAAGCTCTCTTGGAAGAGCTCAGTTAAACCCTGTCCCGAGAGACGGTCGCAGCGGAGTGGCACGCGCCGCTTTACGGGCTTGCGAGAAAACTTTTTGCTATGATACACCACCAACCTCCCTGAGAAGGGGGTGGCTAATTACGCCAGTTGTAAGAAAGACTCCGTTACTTTTAAGCAAGTAGCCAGCCTTGAAGAGCAGGTGATGACGGGCAGGGCGTTCGAAGCACGCCTGTGGACACCCGTGCATCGGTGCGGGAGGAGATTGGGGGTGAGCACCTGGCGACAATAACGCCCTTCCACACCCGCTCGCCTCCTGCAACCCCCGCGCCGGCCCCGGCCCCCGCCCCGCGGCACATGCCACTCACGGGGAACGGCCCGGCCCGCGCAGCCCCAACGAGCCCCGCGAAGGCGTTCAACGCGCGACAAGGCCAGGCCGCCGCCGGGAAGGCGGTCGGCCGGGGTCGGCGCGCCGCAGCCTGCGGCGAGAACGCTCCCCTCAGCGCGGCAGGGCCGAACGCCTCAGCGACCAGAAGCTCTCGGCGCAGCCGCCCGGCGGCGGAAGGAAGCTGCCCCCTCCCCCGCTCCCGGGGAGGCCCCACCGCGGGGGGGGAAGGGAAGGCCCGGCCCGGCCGGCGCCTCAGGGAGCCGCGCGCGCCACCCCGCCCCCGCCCGCCGGGGAGGCGCTCGCGGGGGCACGTGGGCCCTTTACGTCTCTCGCGCATGACATCACCGGGCTCCGCGAGGCCGCCGCGACCAATCGGCAGCGCGCTTAGTGGAGGGGCGCCGCGCGGCGGCGCGCGCGCCAGTCAGCGCGAGGCTTACACGGCGGCCGCGCGCCACGGCCCCGCCCTCCCCAGCGCGGCGCACGGAGGGAGGGAGAAGGGGCCGCTGGAAGTTAAGATGGCGGCGCGTGCGTGAGTGCGGTGCGAGCCGAGCCTCCTCCCGGCGCCGTTGCGGCGGGCGCCTTCCTCCTCGCGCTCCGCGTCTCGCGCGGGTGAGCCGGGGACTCCGCCGACGGCCACGAGCGGCCCCGGGGGAGGGACGGAGAGCGAGCGCCCCCTCCCCCGCCGCCCCCCCCGCCCCCATTGTGTGCCCGGCCCCCGCCCGCCCGCCTCCCTCCGCCGGGGGGGGGGGCAGCGGCGGCGCGGAACATGACCTCGATCCACTTCGTGGTGCACCCGCTGCCGGGCACCGAGGACCAGCTCAATGACCGGTGAGGGGCAGGCCGTGCGGCGGGGGGCGGAGGGGAGGGGCCGGCCTGGCGGGGCTCGGCCCCCCGTGGGTAAGGGGAGGGGCCGGCAGCGGACGGAGCGCGGCGCGGCGGGGGCGCCCCGGGGGAGCAGGCAGCGACGGACGGCCCGGCACCCCCCCCCCTCCGCCCCGCCGCGCCGTGCCGAGACGTACCGCTGAGCCGCAGGGCCCCGTCGGGATCGTCTCGCAGGGGCCGGCGGCGAGGAGCGGTGCGGGCCGCTAGGCATACAGCCGGCCTCACCGGGCAACCGCCGCCGTAAACTTCGCCCCCCGAGATAGCTGGGGTGGGAGGCCATGACCTTCGCGGCGAGTCCACCGCCCCTCCGCGGCCCCGGCGGAGACTCCGGCCTGCAGGGGAAGTCCCGGCGTCTGCCCGAGGAAGTGGCTTCCCGAGGATCCCTGGCCGCGTACGAGGAGGAGCGAGAATGTGCCCACATTAATCAGAGCCGGAGCGAGGCAGACAATGCAGATGGGGGATCGCGGTGTGTGTGTGTGTGAGAGAGAAAGATGGGAGGCAGGATAAAGACGACATGCGCCAGGGATGTTACAGGCGCACGCACCGCCAGCATGCTCTGCCTTCCCCTTCGTACATGCGGTTTTTTAAAGTAAGAAAAGAGGCCCGGTCTCCAGATGACTGATTGTGCGCGGCTTGGCTGGGATAGGAAGGACAGCTAGAACAGAAGCACAGCCTGCTTGGAGACCTCATAGCTAACTTTGTGCTGGGTTGGGGGATGGAAATTGCAGTCTGAGGGAAAGCTAGGGTGCTTGGGAGAAAAGGAATCCGTGAACTAAATTTTCTTCATTGCTTGATATGTATTTGGCAGCACTCTGGCTGTCAAATATTTCTTCTGTGGTGATTACTAATGTTACAGCTTGTAAGTCTCACTTGTGCTCTCTGATATAGAAATTCTGCAGATACCTGTGACTATTCACCTTTTAATTTCTTATCGATTTGTGTGAGAATAAATCGAGATTTTAGTCATCACTGGGTACAAACCTATGTATTTTTAATAGTATAGCTATTTTTTTATACGTATTATTTAAATATTTATAAATCTTTAAAAATATGTGCTCTTGGTTATATACTGGCTTTGATCTTACCAGGTTTCAGAGTAGGTTAGGGTCCTGCTCACTTCCATTGTGAGTGGTAGTTGGATCACTTTTCCTAGGCCAATCTTTACTAAGATGTCTCAGTTAAAACACAAGCTGAGGGTTGAGGGCTTATGGTGAAGAAAACAGGTCATTGTAAAGATAAAATTTCTGCCAAATTACATCATCTATTCCCTTAGACAGAGAAAAGAAACTTCTAATGATAAAATAGGGCCAAAACCTGAAGTGTGTTAGTGCAGAGTGTATTTTTCTCTTAACCTGATAATATTTTCCAGGATCCTGCTTCTTAGGAGGTCTGCCCATTCCTAGAGGGATTGTTTGTTTTTTTCCACAGTAATACATTAAAACTTCACATACATCATCTTCCTTTAGAATGACAAACTGAGAGTTGATGCCGTTCTAGGAGTTTTTCCGCTTCTTCATTGCACTGTTTTGTTTTAGGGTAAGATCTAGGACTTTCAGCTTGAAAGGACTCTAGTGTTTTTCTTTGTTTTTAATGTTGATAAGCCCTTAGAAAATATTTAGCATGTAGTTATCACACTTTGCTCAGTGAAAGATCTCATCTGTTATTTTATTTAATGTCACCTCTTTCTTGACTTATTGATGTTACATATGATGCCCCTTCAGTCTTTTCAGTCCTTCCTATTTTCTGCTTCTTACCACAGCATCAGCTCTTACAACTTCTGTTTGATACAGGAAGCTTCATGATGTGTGGTAGTTAAAATATGGAGAAAGCTGCAGAAGTGCTATTAAGTAGTGACTTACTCTCAAGAATCAAGTGACTCCTTGATGTGAACTGGAAGTCATAAATTTCCACTTCTTAAATATGATTTTACTAGAAGCGCGGTAGCTGTGTATCAGAACTTGTAATGCAGTGAAATCAGAATGATTCATAAATAGGACTGAGGCACACACATATGTGCTGGAAATGCCAGTTCAATTTTATCAGTAGCATTGCTGCTTATTACTGTTCTGTCAATATAGATCAGGATCTGGATAGCTCGATATATTCTCATATATGTGCTCATAGAAGTTAGGATCTTGGAATATCTCATATCTCCATGATATTTCTTTCCCTTCTCACACTTAATAGGCTTATTTGAGTCTGTGCTGCAGACAATGGCCAACCCAAATTAGTTTGTTGTGGTTTTTTTTTTTTCCTGTCTGCATTTTGAGTGATAATTGCTTCTCAAAATCTGATTTTGGGACTGTAATTCTGCCTTGTATGCCTTCATTGTAATGAACGTCAGACATGATCAATTGTATTGCTTTCAGTAACAGACTTGCATTCCGCATCTAAGGAATAATCACATTTTAAACCACAAGGGGTTTATCTGTGCAATCCTTGGTTGTTCAGGATATAGGACACTTTTGGACTTCTATAATAAAGTATTTTATACATTATGCTTAATAACCAGTGCAGATATGTGAAGGGGGGTGAAGTGTGTTTGGAAGGCTTCTTTCATCTCTAGTATTGGATTAGGTGGTCCCTTCCAGCCCCTACCATTCTATTGCTCTGATCTTAAGCAGCCTCTGAAATGTGAGGAGGCAGGGTTTTTTTCAGTTAATTTGGGTGTGGTTTGTGTCACTGTTTTACACTTTTTATTAGATTGTTTGTATAATTTGTTATCCTTCTTATTTATGCAGCAACTTGGAAAATGGTAAAACACTTGGAAGAAAAAAGAAACCGTAGAACCGCAAATAATTGGGAAGACTGTTGAGCACACCTATTCATCATCTGAAAGTACTTAACTAGTGTTTTTGAAAATACTAGTTAATGTTGTACCTTGATGGTAGTTATTAGACCTCTCTCAAATAAGTTGAAGCAGTACTGGCTTGTTGATGTTGTTCCCTCAGATGTCTGGAAGCTAGTTGTACTGAAGAAAGCTTGGAGAGGACAAGGTTATATTTAGTTTTGCAGTTATATTAGCATTATTTTTTTAATGGATAGTAGGCTCAACTTTTGTTTATGATGAACTGAAGTAATTACTTTTTTTCTGATTAACTTGGATTTTTTTTCCCCCTAAGCAATTTGTTCTTTGCAAACTGAATATGAGAAGTTTAACATGAGAAAAATTTGGTATGGCTTGCAGTTGGAGAAACAACTCCAAAAAGTGTTTGGGATGTAAATAATTGATGGCTTTAATCTCTGAGAAAGAGATACCCAGCTTCTGTTGCAGTGAGCGTTAGGTTTTGTTGATTATCATATATTTTTTCTCCAGCATTGGAGACTTTGCTTTGTGAAGGAATTTGACACAACATTTCATAGACAAGTCGGTCTTAGTAAATTCTTCTAACTATATTTCTTAGTTTTATGTTGAGTTAGGAAGTGGGTGTAACCTTGACAAGTAACATTTCTTGGCTATTATGAAACTGCTCACAGGAGCAGTTTAACTTGCTGTTCTGTAGAATGAGGAGTCTTTCACCTAATATGAATGGCTTCTTGCACATTAACCTTCAGGGACAGGATTTATCTCAAGGCATTGTCTTTTATCATATTCTAAGAAAATTATTGTTAGCTAAGCCATTTAAGTCCTAGCATAATGTAAGATGCCATTTCGAAGTCGACACTGATGCAATGTCAATGTACTTTTTTCCTCTCCAATTCATAATGAATTTGTTTAAGTAGAGGGTGTTCTTAAGCAGTCACATGTAATAGGTTTTTCTTGCAGTAAGCTCTTGAAACAAGTAACATGACTCAGAAAAGTTTGTTCAAAGCTTCAATCAGTATTTCTGTACAGTCAGCTTTGGGGGAAAAAAAGAGTCTCTCCTGTTTACCTTAGTTTGTTTTTCCTTAATATTTTCAATGCATTTAATATTTGAATACTGCTTACTTTAGGCCACACCTCAACTGAAAATTTAACTAGAGCATTTCACATTGCCCACATTGTTTATACACTCTGACAATCAGTTTTTGTGGAAAAAGTATTTATTGAGAACATACCTCTTGTAGTCTGTGCCTGTATGTCTGGTAGCACATGTATCTGGACACATTGTTTCAAGGTAATATTGAAGCATTCAGCGCCTATGTGGGCTGCTGCTCCGGTGGATTTTCTTACCTCTGCTGTGCCCTCCCCTTTGCGTTTACTGATGAGCAAATCTGTTACAAATGCCAAGCAGATGTTGCTAGAAGGAGCTGGATTAGGGGATGGTGTGATTCTGTGCAGGGAGCCAGCAGGGATGTGGAGTTGGTGTCCTGATCCCACACATCTGTCAGAGCCATGTGCTGAGCCGAAAAGGGAGCTCCTGGTAGCGCAAGAGTGTCTTCAGCCCTGAACTCCCACTTCTGTATCCTCAGGCGTGCTGGGAGAGTCTGGTGGAGAGGAAGGCAGCCTTAGCATGAATTGCCTGCTGCTGTGCACATGTGAGCGGCATTGGTGCTCAAAGTTAGGGGAGAGAAGGGATTGACTGACTTGTTCTGAAAGAGAAAACCTGCAAGTCGTGTGCAGATGGTACAGTACTTTTAGTTCAAGTGATTAATTTTGTTGTTCTTTGAACGTTTTCTGATCTACTTTAGTAAAAGTGAAGTTAGCCTGCCACAAACGGGAATAGATGGTTTAATTACAGGGAAACCATTGCTAGTGTTTTCTCTGAGTTACGGTTACTTGATGAGACTTCTGAAATGGGAGAAACATTGAATTTTGTTTTTAGGTTCAATTTCTTGAAAGGATAAAATAAAAGAAGAGAATGAGGGAATGGTATGACTGTGGTGGCATTATAATTATCATCAGTTTCTTAGTTGGAAACACTTTTTTTTGAAAAATAGGCTTAGCTACATCCAAAGGTTTGCACCACCGGTGTGGTTATGCAGACCATTCTAGGATTAAGATTCTGTGCATTAAGATTCAATCTAATTTCAGTGTTGTTATTTAAAGATGATAATTTGGGAACAAACATCAGATGTACACATAAGCATCATTTCCTCTCTGATTGAATGTGAAAGGTTGCTTATTCAGAGGCAGATAGTTAGGCCTCTTTGGACTTTGCTCTGCCAGGGTCCTCTTCTGGTTGAAATTGTTTACTGTGTCCCAGACGCAGCTTTTTAGAGAAAATGCATGTAATGGTCTGTGAAGGTTCTTGCTGAAACTTTTCGAAGATGTTCTAAGTCAAAGTAATTGCTTTCATCTGACGGGAGGAGGTATGTTTTCCCCGCTTCTTACCTTGCACTAACTTTCTGTGTCTGATCCCATGGTAAAATGACTCAATTTGCTAAAACTATATAAAGCTAACCCTGGTAAAGTGAAGTATACAGTTTTGGGGGTTAGGAAGTTAAAATAGGTTATCTGCTGGTTGGGTGAGCATCAGATCAAGTGGATAAAAAAGGGGGAATTTTGAAAATGGCTGCAGGAGGGAGAGTTGGGAGTGAAGAACAGGGAAGAGGAAGCAGAGCTGAGTTCCTTCCATTTTGAAAGCTGCAAGTTTATTTTGGCTGCTGTAATGTGAAACTGTAGTGTGAATATGATCTGAGCTGAGAGTAGTTGTGACCTGTCACAAGGAATTTAGTAAAATAGTAATTGGGGCACAAATGTTGCCTCTTCTTTCCTTCTCAGATTATCTATAGGGTTTGAGCATGTTTATTGTTAAACCAATGATAAACTAAGAATAATGTAAGAAGATATTAATAGCCATATTTTAATGTTGGCAAAGCAAATCGGAGCTGTCAGAAAACAAGTTTTTAATTCTAAGAACAATAAGGTATCAGTCAATGACATTTATGTGCTAATTCTTGTAAAAGTTTAAATCTATAATCAATAGCATACTTTTAAGATAATTTTGGCATAACATGTACTTATTAGATGTTATAGTTGCCATGTAGGATACTTCGGTAAAGATTTGTAGTTAAACTGTAAAATAGATGTAAAGGTTATGACATTTTTTTCTTATTTAAATTTTACTAGATAACTGTCCAGTACACAATTACAGTTTTTACTTACTATAAAAGTAATTACAAAAGTTACTTAATGCTGGAGAAAAAATAATCCAAGATGTACCTAAGCAAGGCAACCTCTGCAGTGTGTTGTAGCTACATTTTTAAAGTTAGAGCACGGTTAATCATTCATGACTTAAATGAAATAGGTGGTATTATGTATTTGAAAAATACATAAAGAAGAAGAAGAAGGGTTTTCAAGGTAGTTTTTATTGTAGTGATTACAATAACAGCAGTCTAGGTAGTTGATTTGCAAATGCTGTCTGTAAAAGCTGATGTTTTGTTTCAGGAGCCACTTATGAAGAAGAAAACCATGTACAAAAAACTACTTGTGCTTTTCAGTTGCATAGAGAGTATTTTTTTTATTTTTTTTTTTGCCCTGAGCTTGAATTCAATGAAGTTCACTAAGGTTTTGGCTCTTAGTAACAACTTCACATAGAGGACTGCAGTAGCTGGCATCTGTGTATTCCAGAGAGAAAACATGGGGACAAGGCCTACTTGTAGGGCCTAGAGGATTTTAAATTGATTAGGGGAAATAATATTTAGAATGAGTATGCAAATGTAATTTTCAAGGTGCACATGCATTTCATCCAAAACTGTAAGCCTGTCAGTTTAAATGAAGATGGTCACAGCAATAGTTAATTCACTGCAGCAATAATTATGCAACTTTCAGATCTTAATTCTTTTTTCTTCCTGGCGTAGAACTATTTTGACAATAAGCTCTGCGCTCCACGTTTTAAAGTCTTTCTGTGCTTAAAAAAAGCAATGAACTGGCACTGCTGATTTTTGTCTTACTCTTCCCCTCCAAGGAAAATGAACTATTTTGTTTCAATTTAAAGAGCTTTTTGTTATATTTAAGAGAGAGCATGTATCAGCTCACTGATAAAGAAGTTTGCCTATTCTAAACACTTCAAACATACTGTAAAACTGAGTAGAAAGATATAAGGTAGGTGCACAGGTCATCTACATTTATGTAAAACTGCCACTTGGGTTCCAACTGAAGAGTGATGTAACTGTTGAATTTGCTATTTTTAAAAATGTTGTGTTCCTCTCCCAAGGGTGTCTGCTACTGCCAGCACTCGTCAGGTAGATAAATTTCTCATGGTAGATAAAATTCTCCCTGTCTTTCAGCAAATCTTAGCTACTGTGCTTAAAGTGCAGATGTTTTACAGTAGCAGTCCATATTGGTACAGAAAAGTTTTGAATATTCGTGTGCCACCCTATTGTAACACTCCAGTGTAATTACTGTGTTGCAGTTCTAAAAATTATCTTTAGCATAGCATCTTGGGGTTTGTCTCATTGACTAGTTTTTGTAATCCCAAGTCTGTTAGTGTTATGCTGTAAAATGTCTCTTAGCAATTTCTCAGACTGTTTACATCCACAGAAGAGAGGTAATGCATATTTTCTGTAATTTTGTTTTGGACAGCTTTTTTTAATAGTTATTACTTTTTATCAGAAAAGCCCAAAGTAGCTTTGATACCTTATGTTTATGGTTTAATTTTACATTATGGTGTTTTATTAAAGAATGTAGAATAAAAAAACTTTGAGAACATTCATTTTTAGTACTATTTTGGACATCAACTGTGTTGGAACTTCTCACTGTCACCGTTTAAGCCAAGACTGTGTTAAAAGAGCATTTTTAAAGTTTACTTGCAGTCTTTCATTATGCTTCTTTCTTTATTCTCCATTAGGTTTCCTCAAACTCTAACCTTTTGCATTTTTGGGATAAATTATTACTTCATATACATAGGTAGTCCTGGTATAATGAGGTGGATCTTGATTGGGATCTCTGGATTCTACTAAAAATTATAATTTCACTGTTTAGTTTTCAGTGTGGAGTCTGGCATTGGTTTAATACACAGACAAATGTTTGTGCTACAGAATTTTTACTAAAAAATTAACTGAAAAATACTTACCCATGTGAATGCAGTTGAATGAGAGATGTGGGCTTTGCTCTGTAGCCATTTGAAGCCGTTGGGGTTTGTCACTTCCTTCAATAAGTGTGGTGTGACTTTGATTTCTTGTTCATCTTGAAAAATTGTTTTTCTTAAATGTCTCTCTCCCTGTGTATTCTTTCCTTTATGGTATAAAGTTTTGCTGTTCTCTGTCCAGCCTGAATTTTTTCCACTCTTTCTAGTAAGTATCAATAACAGTTCTTCTGAAGAGGATTTATGGCTTTTAATCCATTTTATATTGTTTTTCATTTTAGTATAACTGAGTTATTGTGCTCTGACCTTTAATGGAGATCTCTTTCTTAGGTTGTTGAAACTCTTTTCTTCAGCTTTGACCACACTTAGTAACAGCAGTTTTCCTTCTCTTTTTCTTTTTTCTTTTTCCTCTTTCTTTTTTCCTTAAGACACTGTTTATGCAATTTGCTTTCTTTAGCAAAATATATCTGTCTCTAGAGCAAGAATTTCAGGGTACTTAAACATTCCAATGATACAAATCGCAGAATCTTAGGGATTGGAAGGGACTTCGGAAGATCATCCAGTCCAACCCCCCTGCCAGAGCAGGACCACCTAGAGTAAGTCACACAGGAACTCGTCCAGGTGGGTTTTGAATGTCTCCAGAGAAGGAGGGATGGAGGTGAGGTTGACCAATCTGTAGCTACCTGGCTCTTCCTTCTTACCCTTTTTGAAGACTGGAATGACATTTGCTTTCCTCCAGTCCTCAGGCATCTCTCCTGTTATCCATGACTTACTGAAGATGATAGAGAGTGGCCTAGCAATGACTTCCACCATCTCCCTCAGCACCCGCAAGTGCATCCCATCAGGGCCCAAGGATTTATGCACATCCAGACTGCTCAACTGGTCCTTAACCCAGTCCTCATCAACTAAACAAAAATCCTCCTTTAACCTGGCTTCCTCTGGAGTCTGGGGCTCCTGAGAACAGTCTCCAGCAGTATAGACAGAAGCAAAGAAGATATCCAGTAACTCTGCCTTCTCTGTATCCTCTGTCATCAGAGCACCAGCTTCATTCAACAGTGGGCCTACATTGCCTCTAGCATTAGTTTTATCTGCAGTGTATTTGAAGAACCCCTGCTTGTTGTCATTGGTCTCCCTTGCAAGGCACAACTCCAACAAGTCTTTACCCTTCCTAGTTGCAGCATCTTGTCATTGTGGGGCAGATGGGGTAAGCAGAATATAGTCGGACTAGGATTGCTCCACTCTGGATGGGAAGGCGTGGGGAATAACAGGCTGTCTGCTGGAATTGCCAACACTTTTGTGGTTCAGAATTTTTACCTGGCAAGATTGTTACCTGAAATCATGTGGCCGTAGGCAAAATGCGAAATAGGAGGTATGCAACGTACTGCTTCGTGAATTCATGTAGAGGAACCAAAGTACTGGTTATGCTGAGGGGAAGCACCTGGAGTTTTGTGGCTGTGGTACAGACAAATGGAAAAGAGAGAATCTGTTTTTCAGCAATGCAAAAAAGTATTGTGATGAGCTGTGCGCCTCAAAAGCTAGGGTTTCTTTTGAGTTATTTTGCCTGCAGTGTGCATCTGACAAAGCTATTTGGCTGCTTGTTTTTCTGGCATGGTGCTTGCTCTCTGCTCCCTATGCCAAACCTCATTCTATTCCTATCTAAATCAACGATGCACTGTCTGAGAGGAAGATTTTGAAGATGTATGTTTAGCAAAGACAGTGCAGTGTGAGGAGGGGAGTCTGTGGTATTGAAAAGGCAATTTTTAAGAAGTTTGAAAAAGTGGCATACAGATATTACTATGATAGAGCTTTTGTTGAATACTTCAAGCATTGGAGTTGGAGGAATGGGCAACTAAAGAACAGGACATGCCAAATGATCTTTCCCTATTGCTAAAACTAATTCAACATGTAAGCACTCTAGTCTTTATTGCAGAGCAATTAGAATTCAGTGTCTTGTTTGTGCTTTGGTTTTAATAAAATGGTTTCTACAAAATACACTGTTGCTTTACTCCAGCCAAGACACTAGTATTTAGCAAGGTGACTGTTCGTACTTTTTAAAAGATATTTGTAGCATTTGAAAGCTCTAATCAAAGGCCATTTTGCAACTTTGCAGATAGTGATTGTGGCTTCCAAAAGCATAGAGCAACAACAAAAGGGAAAATATTGGAGAGGTTATGGTTTGGTTTCCCACAGTAGCCTCAGCTGCACCAGAACCTGGCTCTCCTGGCTTTAAGCTGGTGTCCTGGTAAATATGCAGCCTCCCTGGTGACTTGTCATTAACTCTTGAGGGAGCTATCACAATCTATCACTATGGGACACAAAAGGTTTTAAGATTTTACAATGATGGGATTTTTTTTTTTTTAAGTGGAATTGCTACAATAGCACTCAGTTAAAAATAGGATTCTTTTTCCCTTTGTCTAAATGTGATCTTTTAAGTTTCACTTGTTCCAGTCAAAGAAGTGTACAACTTCCCAGCTATGCTTTGGTTGCTAGCATTCATATATTGCTTGACATAGTATTATTGGCTCACATTATTTCATTTGATAATTTTTCAAGTATCCTTAAAAATGACTAGGGAATTGTGGAAGAATATAATTACTAAAATTATGAATAGCTAAATAGCTTACAACTGTCATTGTTTTAAGGTTCAGAACTCACACACAACTAAGTTCATTGATCCAGTTGTTTAGCTTTTAGTGGTCTCTGGCTGAAAAAATAGCCTTCTGCTAAATGTTAAACATAAATTCCATGCAGCTATAAGGAATTTGTGCAGTTGAACAGAATCTGAGAACACACAATGATGATTTGATATATTCTACACCAGTGAACACATTTCTGCCCTGTATGGCCTCAGTCTGGGACCCATATTGTTGGAAGTCTTCTGTCATAGAGTAACATTAGATTGAGACTGACTTGTTCTGTTGTAGTGTGTTTTTCTTTCTTCCACAGAAACACTACTGGGCACTTAAGCAACTTGTAGCTGTCCATCTACTTTACTATCAAATCCTCTGGATATTGTGCTACATCACATATGTAGATGTGCTGCAACTGCTCTATGGCAGTCCTGTCAGGATCATACCATTTGCAGTTTCTTTCTGTTTGTATTCAGACTTTTTATCCCAACTTTTTATTTTGGAAAAGAGGCCGTGCTCTGTCATAACTATTTTATGATTGGATGTTGCTCATTTAAAAAGCCTGATTGACTTTATATTCCCATTGTAGCTAGATTATGGCTGTGCTTTGCACTGTGGGGTTTAGGATTTGTTTTTGATTTTGTTTGTTTCATTTTTCTAAAGTTATTATTCAGAAAGTGATGTTTCAATGTCATTAAGTGGTAAATCTGAAAGAAGAGTGTAAGTGAAGGAACCATTTAGTTCTGGCAAACCTAGTGCTGCATTTCGCAAGTCCTGCAGACGTTTGTTCCCTGGTCTTGCTGTTTCTGCTAGAGAAATGGAATACTTCTACCTGGATATTTAAATATTTAAATATTTCTCAATGTCTAAATAATACTACTCAGGCATTATCCTCACTCCTTGGTGTATTTTTTTTTCTAAGCTACTGCCCTTACAGGGATTCCATAGTAAATCATGAGCTTCTAGTTTTTCAATGTCAAAAAACATCTTTTTGTTGCCATGTCTTCAAGTCAAATGCGTGGGGATCACATCTTGAAAGCAAAAAGCTCTCAATCACAGGATAGCTGAGACTGGAAGGGACCTGTGCTGAAGTGAGACCATCTAGAGTTGATTGCACAGGATCATATTCAGACATACTATGAATATCTCCGAAGGATGTAGGCTCCAAAACTTCCTTGAGCAACCAGTGGCAGTGCTTGGTCACTCTCACAGTAAAAAAAGTGTACCCTGATGTTCAGACAGAACCTCCTGTATTTTGGTGTGTGCCCATTGCTTCTAGTCCTGTCACTAAGCACCACTGGAAAGACCCTGCCTCTGTTGTCTTTATGCCCTTCCTTTAGATGTTTATATATGTTGATGATATCCCCTACAGCCTTCTTTTCCCAAGGCTGAACAGTCTCAACTCTCTCAGGCTTTCACAGAATCTTGAGGATTGGAAGGGACCTCGAAAGATCATGTAGTCCAACCCCCCCTGCCAGAGCAGGACCACCCTAGAGTAGGTCACACAGGAACTCACCCAGGTGGGTTTGAGTGTCTTCAGAGAGGGAGACTGCACAACCCATCTGGGCAGCTTGTTCCAGTGCTCCATCATCCTCACAGTGAAGACATTTTTCCTTATGTTTCTTTGGAACCTCTTATGATCCAGCTTGTACCCATTGCCCCTTGTCCTGGACATCCTCCTGACACCCATCCTTTATGTATTTGTAAACATTAATGAGGTCACCCCTCAGTCTCCGCCAAGCTAAAGAGCCCCAGCTCCCTCAGCCTTTTATCATAAGGTAGATGCTCTACTCCCCTTAATTTTCTTTGTGTCCCTGCACTGAACTGTCTCCATCAGCTCCCAGTCCTTGATCTGAGGGGCACAGAACTGGACACAATATTCCAGATGTGGTCTCATGAGGGCAGAGTAGAGGAGGAGCAGAACCTCTCTCCACCTACTGCCCACGGCCCTTCTAATACACCCCAGGATGCCATTGGCCTTCTTGGCCATGAGGGCACATTCCTGACTCATGGCCATCCTGCTCTCCACCAAGACCCCCAGGTCCCTTTCCCCTACGCTACTCTCTAACATTCCTCATTCCTCAACCTGTACTGGTACCTAGGATTATTTTTTTCCAGATGCAAGACTCCACTTGCCCTTGTTGAATTTAATTAGATCTCTCCCTGCCCAATTTTCCAGCATGTGCAGGTCTCATTGAATGGCAGCACAGCCTTCTGGTGTGTCAGTCACTGCCCCCAGTTTAATATCATCAGCAAACTTTCTGATTGTTCCCTCTGTTCCCTCAGCAAGATCATTAATGAATATATTGAACAGTACTGCTCCCATCTTCATTTGAGAAGTGCTTCAGTCCCTTATCATCTTTGTGGCCTTTTGCTGGGCTCTGTCCAGTATGTCCATGTCTCTCTTGAACTGGGAAGCCCAGAACTGTACAGAGGACTCCAGATGTAGCCTCACCGGTGCTGAATAAAGGAGAGGATTGCCTCCCTCAGCCTTGTACAGTGCATGTCAGGATACCATTTACTACCTTTACTGCAAAGGCTTGTGTTTAACCTGGTGTTCACCAGGACTTCCAGGTCCTTTTCTGCAGAGCTGCTTTTCAGCTGGGCAGCCCCCAGCAGGTACTGGTGCACAGGGTTGTTCTTCCCCAGGTGCAGGAGTTTGTTCTTGTTGAGTGTCGTGAGGTTTCTGTGCTCTAGATGGCAACATGGTCCTCTGGCATATCCATCACTCCTACCAGTGTGGTGTTGTCAGCAAGCTTGCTGATAGGATGCTCAGCACCCTCATCCTGGGAATTAGTGAAGATGTTGAGCAGGACTGGAATTGATCTTCACCTGTGGGATACACCAGCAGTCACTGGCTTCCAAGTGGGCTTCATGCTGCTGATGACCACCCTCCAGGTCCACCCAGTCAGCTCAATATCAGTTCACCTCATTGTCTGCTTGTGCATCCAGACTTGATGAGCTTCTCTGTGAGGATCAGTGAGACAGCGTTGTAAGCCTTAATAAAGTCTAGATAGATAGTACTCACTACTTTCCCCTTGTTTTCCTGTATGTGGATACAAAATCTACCTTGCTGTCTTAAAACTAGAACTGAACTGTATGCTTACCCTCGCTGTGGGATGATGAAGATGCTTCTGCAATATATGTTTAATTCTGAATATTAGGTATAGGTGGATATCTATCTTTAACCTTTTGGTGTTGTTACCACTATCCTATGTTTACTAATTTTTCCTTATCCTGCATTAACCTTGTTGTGGGGTAGTTTATATCTAACTTTAGATGAAGGTCCTTACCTATTCAGTGTTGTTATATCATGAAATAATGATGGTCTGCTGTAAGGGAATTCACATCTTGCAATTGCTGTATTACCTGAAGACTTTACAGTGATATTGCAGAAAACACTTTTCAAGAGATTAATTTGTTTGATGTTTGCCATATTAACTTCCTACTGTAGCTATTCAGCACAGTGTGTTACCATCATTCCAGAGGGCTATTAAATGGTCAGAACTACCTTTATCAACCAAACTGACAGTCCATGAAATCCATGGTACACCTGATTACTGACTGAGTACAGCAATGACTTTCTTTGTCATCTTGTGTCAGTGATCTGTGTATTGTAGTCTGAACATGTTGTACCACCCCACTGCTGAGTAGTGTTGGTTACCTTGGAGGCTGTTCCATTGTACTTGCACTTGGGATTTTTTTTTTTTCCTTATGTGCATTATTTTGTGTTTTCATAGAATGGTAGGGGTTGGAAGGGACCTTTAGAGATCATCTAGTCCAACCCCCCTGCAGAAGCAGGTCAACCTAGATCAGGTTGCATAGGAACATGTCCAGGTGGGTCTTGAAGACCTCCAAGGAAGGAGCCTCCACAACCCCTCTGGGCAGCCTGTGCCAGGGCTCCCTCATCTGAACAGTGAAATAATTTTTTCTTATATTTAAGTGGAACTTTTTGTGTTCCACCTTCATCCCATTACCCCTTGTTCTGTTGCTACATACAATAGAAAAAAGGGATGTCCCAACCTCCTGACACACACCATTTAGATATTTGTAAATATTAATAAGATCCCCCTTCAGTCTCCTCTTCTCCAGACTAAACAGCCCCAGTTCCCAAAGCCTTTCCTCATATGAAAGATGTTCCAGTCCCTTAATCATCTTGGTGGCCCTGTGCTGGACTCTCTCCAGAAGTTCTCTGTCCCTCTTGAGCTGAGGAGTCCAGAACTGGACACAGCATGCCAGATGAGGCCTCACCAGGGCAGAGTAGATGGGGAGCAGAACCTCCCTTGACCTGCTGGCCACGCTCTTCTAGATGCATCCCAGGATGCCATTGGCCTTCTTGGCCACGAGGGCACATTGCTGACTCATGGTTAGTTTATTATCAATCAGGACTCCCAGGTCTCTCTCTGCAGAGCTGCTCTTCAGCAGTTCAACCTCCAGCCTGTACTGGTACATGGGGTTGTTCCTTCCCAGATGCAGGACTCTGTACTTGTCCTTGTTGAACCTCATGAGGTTCCTCTCTGCCCAAATCTCAAGCCAGTTGAGATCCTGCTGAATGGCAGCACAGCCTTCTGGGGAATCAGCCAGTCCTCCCAGTTTGGTGTCATCAGGGAACTTGCTGAGGGTACACTCTGTCCCCTCATCCAGGTCGTTGATGAAGATGTTGAACAAGACTGGCCCCAGAATCGATCCCTGTGGAACTCCACTGGCCACAGGCCTCCAACTCGAGTCTGTGCCATTGATCACCACCCTCTGGTCTCTGTCATTCAGCCAGCTCTCGATCCACCTCACTGTCCACTCATCCAAGCCACACTGCCTGAGCTTTCTGATGAGAATGTTGTGGGAGACTGTCCAAAGCCTTGCTGAAGTCAAGGTAGATGACATCTGTTGCTCTCCCCTCATCTAGCCAGCTGGTTATGCACTCATAGAAGGATATCAGGTTGGCCAAACAGTGTTTCCTGTTGGTGAAGCCATGCTGACTCCCCCGAAAACGATCTTTTCCTTCATATGTTTAGTGATAACATTCAGGATGAGTTGTTCCATCACCTTTCCAGGGATGGAGGTGAGGCTGACTGGTGTGTTGTTTCCTGAGTCGTCCTTCTTGCCCTTTTTGAAGACTGGCGTGACATTGGCCAGTCCTCAGGCACCTCACCTGTCCTCCATGATTGTTCAAAAATGCTGGAGAGAGGCTTACCAATCACATCAGCCAGCTCTCAGCACTCTAGGATGCATCCCATCAGGACCCTTTGAATTATAAGCCTTAAGCTTGGTCAACAAGTCTTTAACCTCTTCCTCTTCCACCCAGGGCAAGTCCTCTGCTCTCCTGGCCATCCTGTTATCCTTGCTGGACTGTGTTTCTCGAGGGCCAGCCTTGGCCGTAAAGACTGAAGCAAAGAAGGCATTCAGTACTTTGGCCTTCTCTGCATCCTCAGACACCAGGGCACCCTCGGCATTTAGCAGCGGGCCAGCATTCCCCCCTCGTCATCCTTCTGCTGCTGATTTACTTGAAAAATGTCTTATTACTGTCTTTAACATCCCTGGCTAAATTTAAAACTTGAAGGGCTCTAGCCTTCCTAGTTGCATCCTTGCATGCCCTGGCAATGTTCCTATACTCTTACCAAGAAGGCAGCCCCTGTTTCCACCTCTCATAGATGGCTGCTTTCTGCCCGAGTTGACCGAGCAGATCCTTGCTTATTTTCTACAGATAAACTTTTTGCCTGCTTTTGTGTGGTACTGTTGCCCCCTTACTACGCAGAATGACTTAATGCTTCAAGCACACTTTAAGCTGCTTCTTTCTTTCTCCCTCCTCCAAGCCCTTTCCTCCTTCTCATTGGTTTTTCACCTTTATTTCTTAATTAATTCCATTAGTAAAAAGATGTTTGGTACAGGAACTGTAGAAGGCTGCCTCTTTGGAAACTGCTTTCAAACATTTGACATAGCAGTCGGGATGTGGCAAGCAGGGGCAGGATCCTTTCACATTCTGTATTATGGTGTGGAAGATAGCTGAATGTGACTTTACAGTCAATGACAGCATCCAGTGTCTGAGACATCCTGGGATCAACTGCTTCAGTTTCCCATTGGTGTCCATTTTCTGCATCTCTGAGACCATTTTCATGACACCAATAGACAAGCACAGAAACTCATTTCCATATGAATCATGAGAGGGTAGTTCTGCTGGGCTGAAACTTGTGAATTGGCCACATAGCTGCCTCCTTGGATCTGGCTTGCTGTGCTCAGAGCATTTCAGGGTCTCGACTAAGGGACGGAGTTGAATGTTGTATTTATTTTGTAAATGTTGATAGGTATATTACTGAAGGCTCTTTTCCAGTGCTTGAGTTGCATCTTTTTCCCCTTTGGATATCTATTTATTGTTAGCCCTCCCTTTCCCTTGGAGAAGCATTGTATTGTATTCTTCTTTTGTGAAAGTGGCATGAATTTCTTGGCTTACAGGCTTCATTGACGTACTAAGTTTTCTTAAAGAGACCTGATCACTTAGAAGAATCTACCAGGGTTAAATTAGTTTTATTTAGCTCATCCAGGCATTCATATGAGAGATCTGTTCTGCCACAGAAAGGTCTCAGTGGAAATGTGACCTTCCTTAAGGCAGGAATTGATTAAATCATCTCTGCCTGTACTTCTTCCTCCAGTGCATCATCAATTGAAGTTATCAAATTGTTAAAATTAACCTGATCTTAAATAAGCATTTAATATTTTTCCTTCAGAGGGTACAATACCATGCAATTATGCAAATAGAAAATCTTAGGTTGCTGCAGGAAATGTTTTTGTGAAATTATTTAGAGTTTTTATTTGCATAAAGATAATCTCCATGCAGAATACACAAACACATCTTTCCCCTTACTCTTGGTTTTCCAAGGGTTTAGCTTTGTTGACTGGTCATGCAAGTGCTGGGGACGGCAGAAGGAAGCGAGAGGAGAGGATCTGAAGCCAGCAGCCCAGCAGGCATGTGGCACTGGGGAACTACTGCTTTTTCACTCAGTGCCTTTCTGCATTGAATTCAAGTCCTTATGGGCCTCTAAACTTGTTAAGCAGTACTTGGTAATTTTGCTGTTACAGCAGTTGCATGTGAGATGGATGGAGGTGAGGTAGCTTTTACTTTTTTTTTTTTTCTGTGGGAGAGTTTAGTACTTTGAGCATCCTTGGTCACATCCTGCTCTGCTCTTTCCCCTTGACTGTTGACAGCAGCCTCTTTTCAATAACTCTAAATCTCTTTTGACTTATGCTTATTGCAGATAGGCCTGCTCTTGAAATTGGTCTTAACTGATTCACTGAGGATACAGATTTCAGCTTTTTGCCCATATTTCTTTGCTATCACTTCTTTCTTTCTTTTACAAGTGAAAAAGATTTATGTTGATATATTACAAATTGAAAAAAGTCTGTTTCTTTTGTAGTTCTCAGGTTTTGTGATGCAAAGTCAGATAAGGAAGCTCTAAATATTGCTTTATACACTAGTCTGATAAACAAACTGCTGCTTTATTTGCCATTGTTTTTTCATATAAGCAGTGCAATGAACTTTAAGGTAGACTTTCCTATTCTTTAATTATTACTCATGCTTACTAAGAGGAGAATGTTAATGGAAAATTGTAGGCAATATACTTAAGACATGAAACATCAAGGTTGTTCAACTTGTCATATATTATGCATAATATATGACCTTGCAGATCTCTGCTTCCTTTATAAAACTATACGATAAGCTGCAGAGTGTATGCCATTCATCTTTGAGGTTCATTCCATGTTTTCCTAGTCACTCACTCTTATGAAATACTTTTAATGCAGATTGCAAGTGAAGTTTGTGTTTTCTACTTCCTTTTTGTGAGTTGTCTTCACAGAAACCTTATCTATGTATGTATTCTTGACCTGTGTGAAGTAGTTATGGCTGGAATATGGGAGTGTGAAATTGCCTACTTAAAAATCAGCAACTTGGCTTGGATAGCAAGAGCTCATTCTAAGCACATTCACTTCCTTCTTGTTGTCCTTTCACTGTGGTTCTTTCTTCTTGTGCTTGGAAGTTATTTCTCTCCATATTAATTGTCTCTCAAACAGACCTGTATCTTTTTTTCCTTTTCTCCCCCCCTCCTCAGGAAAAGTGCTTTAGAGTTGATAACACTGTCAATAATATTAAGACACTGCCATTTGGACCTCTAGTCTGTACTCTTTCTCATGCTCAAGAGTTTGCAAGTAATTGAAGTCTGTTGTCAATAGTCTGTAAAAACTAAAGTGAAACAAGTAAAAAGGAATTTAAAGACATGGATTCAGACTGAGGAGAGCGATGCTGCTGTGCACGTCTTTTTGTTTAGGTTTAGAAAGGTTTTGCTGATTAAGGAGATTTGTGAGATGCTAGGATGAACATGGTACCAAAGTTGGGGGTTTTTTTTCTTACTTAAGAAAACTGTGCATTATTTTTATAGGAGTCACCTCACTTTTGTATCTTAACATAACATGAATATTCTAACTAACATTGGAAGCTATTTAGCAGCTCTTTTATATTGCTTTTTGTCTTTGGGAAAAAGGAGTCCAAGCTCAATCTGAAATGTCTACCTGATATTACGAGAGTATCTTTGCTGCCTGTAAGGGTTCTTTTCTAAGCGGATTAGAAATTACCTTAGGAATTAGTATGTTGGTTTCTACTTCCTGGACACCAAACCTTCTAAGCAAGAGTGGTCTGTGGGTTGGCCCTCTTCTAGGTCCTGATCTTCCATTTGGTGAGGTGCTATGAAGGTGAAATGGAAGTGCTTTTGGAATTCTTTTATTCTTTCCTTTTTGGTATAGGTGACACTGCTAAAGTGGAGTTGTGTACTGTAGAGGATGTCTTTCAAACAACAGATTCATTTCTTTTTGTTTCAGATTAAGGGAAGTTTCAGAGAAGCTGAACAAATATAATTTAAACAGGTAAGACCTGTCACATGCTGTTCTAAATATTTTTTTCTAATAGCAACAAGAAGCAAATGATTGTGCTGTTGATATAGCCTTAGCTTAAATAATACTAAAACTAAAGTTCCCAAATGCTTCAGAAAACTTCTTATATTGGGAAGAATATGTTAAGTTTTCAGTTATGCTTAATTATATTACTAAATATCCACCTTATGAAATAATTGCCAGATTTGAGGTGTAACCCGTGTTGTTTATTGTGGGTCAAATTAAACGAACACTCAATCACCTTTTAAGGTTTTGTTTTGCATTTTCTGTGCTTAATGACCAAAAATACATCATAGTTGCTTAAAATACTGCACATGTCATTCTTGGATGTTTTTGTGTTGGAAACCATCACTGCACATTGTTCTTTCCATATACCACTTGAGTTCTATTTTTTTCAGATTTTAAAAGTTTAAAAATGTTATACATGCTCACTTTTTGTTTTCAGCCACCCTCCTTTGAATGTATTGGAACAGGCCACTATTAAACAGTGTGTGGTGGGACCAAATCATGCTGCATTTCTCCTTGAGGTAAATTCCTTAAATTTGCTCAGATAACAAGCTTGAAACCATACAGTTAAAATTAATTATTGTAACATCAAATTGATCAACATTCTTTGGTAACTGAAGTCTTATTTTGTTTTGTTTTCTGTAACTTGTCTTACATTTCGATCTTAAACACTTGTTTTTCTTGTTTTAAATTTAGGATGGTAGAGTCTGCAGGATTGGTTTTTCAGTTCAACCAGACAGATTGGAATTGGGTAAACCTGATAATAATGATGGGTAAGAACTGCTTTCGTTCATATTAAATCATTCTTTTGAACTGGATAAGCAGCTTGGCTGCTTTTTTGATTTTGTTTGTTGTTAAACTGCATTGCCTTTGAAATGGGTACTTTGAGTAGAGACATAACGGTTTTGGTGATGCAGCCAAACAGCCTAGCTTGACAGAGTGCCTTAGGACTAAATAGTAGATGTGATTAAAAAAATTAAGACAGAGTCTCTTTTAACTTGAAGAAACAAACTCATCCAATTATGAAAGAAACTGTTAAATTGTTAAGGTTTGTGTAGAATCCACTCTGAAAGTGGTCACATCTGGAGAGATTCACTTTGTAGACGCATTATCTTCAGTCCAGGTAAGTGGCCCTTAATAGGACTATTTAAAGGTTTGTATTTGGATTTTACTTCTTAATATCAAAGTAGCATCCTCAGGCTCAGGTTTATGGATAGAACACATGTTGATTGCAATTTGTACATACATGCTAACTGAAAACTTAGTACAGTGGCTAATTCAAGTCACTAATAGCTTAATATGTCTTTGCAACTGTGCTATTATGGATTGACAATGTACATAGGATCTGTTAGGCATGCTTTCCACTTTCTTTTTCAGGGTATCTCTTAATATACAGTTAGATTAGTTTGGAATATTCCCCAAGGGTGTTGCTTAAGCTGGTATGTTACCAGACTAAGTCCCTGAGAATTTAGACCTGGGATTCCAGGTTTTGTTCTTAACCCATTTGGGATTGTTTTGTGACTGATTTACCATCTTTTACTTTCAGTTCAAAGTTGAGCAGTGGCTCAGGGGCAGGAAGGACATCCAGGCCAGGCAGGACTAGTGACTCCCCATGGTTTCTGTCTGGTTCTGAAACTCTGGGCAGACTGGCAGGCAACACCCTTGGGTAAGTTTTGATAGGATTGAGGCTGCAATCTGTTTGTTCCATATTTGAGTATATGTGTATACACATATATAAATTGTATGCAGTATGTGTAAGGGAACGTATAATTACAGCAGTTGTGTAGGTAGGGTATAATAAACAAACTTTACTGACTTGGTTAAAATGACAGATATGCAAGTGACCCCTAGGATACGGAGCATTCTTCATGTATGTGTGAAGAAGAACTTGTTTGGCTGTAGTGTCTTTTTTGGAATGTTTCTTAGTTCCTCGAGTTTGAAAATCATTTTTTTAAAGGGACACTATCAATTTAAACTCTCATAGGTTAGCAGTATAATGTAAAATGAGTGTCTTTCTGCAGAAAGAATCTTCATTATCTATATTTGCAGACCTTTATGGACTCAGTTTTATCATACTTTCTTTTTCCTTGACTCAAGTAATGACTGGTGTTTTGTTAGTTGGAGTCTTATACATAGTAATGGGAAGGGAACATTTGGAAAAGGTTGTCTCTCAGAACCTTTAACATTGTACTGTATACTAAATATACTATACAGATCAATTTTTTTTATTATTAGCTTTAAAATTGATAGTGTCCCTTTATATAGCAGTGCAAATTAACCTTCATTACATCTTCACAGGGAACTTTTCTTCATATGCTTTTGTAAGACATATTGAATGGTGCTGCTTCCTAAAGTTACTAACCATAGGACGGAGAATTGCTTTACAAACTGTGATTTCTCCATGTGAATGATTTATTAAGAAGGGGGAACTACAACTTTTCCACAAAAGTGAATTTGTTGTTTGTTACCAAATAAGCTAATTTCATCTGGGCCTTGATTATGTGAAAAATAACCAGACCTTTGTGAGACCTTTGTGCATCTGAACCTAAAATCCGTGTATTAAACTTTAAAGGTAAACTGGTATTGTCAAGTTCTAAAGGTTATTGTGGAAAGCGTAAGACTTCTTTTCAATTGATATTTTAACCTGAGCATAAGCAGTTAAAGTTGTCTGAAGCCATGTGCTTAGGAGACCAACCTGGAAAAGTTCCTAATTTATTCCCTTGTGTGTTTCAGATCTAGATAGTTGCAAGGGGGTTTGACTAGATGATCTCTAAAGGTCCCTTCCAACCCCTACCATTCTATGAAAGTCACTGAACTAATATAGTAGCAGTGGAGACTGTAACTGCTCTGTTAAATTAAGGGAATACTTAATTGAGTAAACTGAGTCTAAAAGCATTCAAACTGTGGAGCCCTTAATTTAGATCAGTGGATTTAGAAAATTGCTAGCATGGGAGTGAGCAGTGGACAAAATGTGGAAAACTAGTAGGTGAGCAGAAATGAGCAGAAATATTCACATCCTATATTAACATTTATTCTAGATTTAGACAGCTTTAGTAGGAATAGCTGTGTCATTTTTTTTTTCCCTCTAGAATGGGACCAAGTTACAATACACTTGGAATATTTGAATTACTACATGAATATAAATGGTTTTAGCTGTCAGATGTCTAAAGTCTGTAATTATAACTTAAAGTAGAAAATGCATCTGTAGTAAATATTAAAATCTAGTATATAACCTTTTCTTTAAATCTACATCTTCCCTGCTGAGATATGAATTGAGAATTGTTGTATAGGAAGAAATTGCCTGTCCCTCAACTTCTTTTTTCCTTCATCCACCTTCCAGCCTTTAGAAACCGATTAACAGACTTTATTTAAAATGTCACATTCTTCTTTGGTTTGTGTTTTGTTTTGTTGGGTTTTTTTCTTTCATTTTTCGGTAGTATAATTTTTTTAGAGCTCTTTTTCAAACTCATGAGACAAGACTTTTCCTAAAGCCATCATTAAATTGCCTCTTACTGTCTGTATAGTCAGTGGCTAAAACTCTGAAAATGTAGATGGCTCTCTGACAAGGCTTCATCTTAGGCAGATAATTGAGTTATTCTTAGATTACATGGTCTTGTCAGGAGGGGGAAAAAAAAAGAGAAGAAGGATGTTAGTAATCAACATAAGCTATAAAATGTAATACAAGTTTTCTTAATTAGGTACAAGTGGTATACTTTTAATGTGAATTGATCAGACATACTTTTTTGGCCTTATTTTAAATGTTTTTCCTTTCCTGGAAAGGAGATTGAGGGTGGTTGAGAGCAGGAAAGCTTTGCTGATACTAATTATTAAAGAGTAATGATACTATATCCAATATCCTTTAAAGCAGATTTGTGCAACAAAGTTTAATTAACCTCAAACAGACAAAAAAGACAAAAAGTTTTTTAGCCTTTCATGACAACAGAGCATCTAGTCTTGCATCTGAAATGGATTTGGTTGAGACAGTTCTGTGGTTTTAAGATTAGTAGAAGGTTGTAGCAATGGACAACTCACTGTCATTACAGATCTACCACCTTTTTACTCCTTTGTTTTGATACTGACTGAGAGAAATGAAAAAACTTTTCAATCAGTTTAGGTATGTTTTTGCCATGTTTTTGCAGTTGGTATTGATTTCTCCAATAGGAATAGGTCCAAAGTAGAGTATCACTTGAAGACCATCTATCAAGTCTAAGATTTGTTTTCCAGTAGATTACTTATTTTTCTAGTGTAATCTTAAACAACTTCTTAATCTAAATCAAGTCTCAGAAATTTTAGAAGACCCATCTGAGTATAGTGACCTGTCAAACAGAGTCCCCTGACCATGATGCTGCTGACCATATGTACTGTTATAGAAGGTTATCAGCTGACTGTTAGATGTTACGCTCCTGATACTGTTGTTTTTAGAGACTCTGTGAATTGGTCCATGAGTGTATTTATGTGTGTGTTTATCCACAAAACCATATCAGTAGGAAAGAGTGCAAGTTGAAGTCCTTTTTCATATTTCTTCTGTGTAATTCAGAAGTTTATCAATTGCCCGTCTCTCTTGTTCTTACTGATGTTGAGAGATACTTTCATAGTGTTTGTCTAAGTCAATCTGCAGTACCTGTCAGAGACTGTCTACAATTTATTAGTAATAAGACTAAAGACTTAAAGTATGCCACAAAGTATGCTGCTATGTATTAAAAATAAATAAATAAATTAAATCTTCTAGGAGTCGCTGGAGTTCAGGAGTTGGTGGAAGTGGAGGAGGATCTTCTGGTCGATCATCTGCTGGAGCTCGAGATTCTCGAAGGCAAACCAGAGTTATACGCACAGGACGTGATAGAGGATCTGGACTGCTGGGGAGTCAACCACAACCAGTGATTCCAGCATCAGTCATTCCAGAGGAACTCATTTCACAGGTATGTGAGCTAGAAAGCGCTTATTGCCAAAATCCTGCTTCACATAGCATCTTAACAGGAATGTACTGTAATGGTAGTGAGTTTTCTCCAAGGATTAATGGTGTATAATTGAAAAGATTGACTTTCTCCAGCTGAATTGTGTTTATTCTTAAATGCATGATGTGAGTGATAGACTTCTTTTGGCTAATCAAGTGAAGTTTCTTGAAGACGTATAAGGAAGGAGAGCAGGTTGGCTATTTTTCCGTAAAAGGAGTGATCCATACAGATTTAAATGAACAACATCAAATGTAAAACATATTCAATCTCTTTAAAATACTTAAAATTTTTCTTCATGGACACCTCTACTTAGGTTTTATAAATGTAACTGATGAGCATTGAATATAAATTGTTCTACTTTTGCCTCTTAATGCACTAGTGCTTGAATAAGCTGACAAACCTTGCATTCTGTGATTAAGTAGAGATTCTTGAAACCACGTGTTCCTCCATGTTGGAAGAAAATAATACATTCAAAATACGTGTCTCATTACCACATTTGAATTCTTAGTGTAAAACAAGTTGGTGGTCTACATTTGGAACACGGATCTTAGTTGCTAGGCCAAAGATAATCTGCTTGCATGGCCTATAGCATGGCTGTTTATATGTAGCTTCCACAAGACGGAAGCTAGTGAGCAAGGTATCAGACCCACCAGTGACAGACTGGTTTCTAGTTCCTTCCTCTTTTTGAAAGCTGTGAGCTTCTGCCTTCACAGAGACAAGATACTTTGAGGTATTAGCTACTCTGAAGTTAGCCCTGCTTGGCTGGCTTGGTTAGATGACCTCTAGTAATCTCTTTCAGCTGTGGAGTGGTACTTTTCTAATAAAAATCCAAATGTTGCTGAAAACTGATGAGGTCTTGATAAACAGAATGGTAAGAAATACAGAAGTAGTGAAGGAGTTACATATTGAAATGCAGTGGAAAGAGAAACCAGTGTCAGAAAAAGGGGGATTGAGGTGTAGTTCTGGACCAACAGCTTATCACAGAACTCTGTTGATGGACATAGTGTGTTTAAACACTTCTATAGGAACATATAGAACATTCTCAAAAGTAGTTTTTGCTTATCCTTTAACTACAGCATTAATCATTTAAAGGAGCAGATTCTAAGATTCCAATGGCAAATTCAGCACCATAGTTAGAATTCAGTGACTTAACTTGAACTGAGAGGAGGCTATTTAGTGCAAGATACCATGAAAAATGCTAGCCTTTGTCTGTATGTATTATGATTGAATTTGGTTTTTATTAGACCTCTTTTAAAATTAAGCATTACTTTCTTATGAATAGTGGTTGGTGAGCTGAGAATGACCAGTAACCAGTTACACTCTGCTCTTACAGGCACAAGTTGTTTTACAAGGAAAGTCCAGAAGTATTATTATTAGGGAACTCCAGCGAACAAATCTGGATGTAAACCTTGCTGTAAATAATTTGTTGAGTCGTGACGATGAAGACGGAGATGATGGGGATGACACAGCAAGTGAATCATATCTTCCTGGAGGTTTGTATCCTGCAATTTTTGATAGGAAAATGACAATATGTTCTTATTTCCTGTATTTAAACACTGACAGCATGCTCCATGATTTGTAAGTTATGCAGTGGAGACTTAGAGGAGCAAAGTCTAAAGAAGCACAAAACGAAAGGTGCAGTAGGATGTCTGGAGGGATTTGGTTAGGTATTGGAGAGTAGCTGTTGACCCTGTTTGTGGGTAGTGTTAGAGTTAATTGTTTGAAGGATCTCAGGTTTTGTAACATCAGCATTACTTACACCTGTATTTTGCTGTGTGGCTTGCTCATAAAAGCTAATTCTAAAACCTTATAGTGACTTGCATGTTTTTTTTACTACTAACATAAATTCTTCAGGTCCAGCATTTTTAGAGCAAAAATTATACAGCTTTTTTTAAAATCGAAATGACTCAAGTGAGGGCAAAACGCTTTACAGTTGTTACGGATAGATTAAGAATTTATTCTTCATCTCAAGTTCCCCTCATAAGTGCTGTAGTACTCTGACTGTACTCGTAAAATGCTGTAATTGAAGTCCAGCTATTTTTCAAATATTGTCTATCTCACACAATTGCTTCTAATCAAAGACTTTGAGTCTTTTGCTCTGGCTAAGTAATTAAGGTAACCTTTTATTGCAAAGTAAACATATTTGAAAACATAGCAGCTTAATCTAATGTTTGTGTTAGGTGCACTGCATGAAAAGAACACATCTGAACTCTGACTACATAACAGCTTTCTTTTCTGTGTGTCAAAAAGATGTTTTGATATTTTTTTAAGAAATGTTTTTTTTTTTTCTGCTCATCTGGTTCACCAGGAAGGTTCATGGGCTTCCTCCATCTTTATCTTGTCAATCATGTGATCAGACAAGGATTATTATTTTTTTTTGTTCTACAGCAAAGGCTTTGTGTTTCATTTTGCCTCTTCTAGTTTGTTACATCTGTCAAGCTGCTTTATTTTGCTGTAGAATCAAGAATCCTCTGGTGAAAAGGTTGAAAAAATATCATTGAGTCTTGTTTTTTAGTAATCATCTTAATAGCATTAGACAGATGCATTGGAGGAAGTAAATTCACTCTTTCCAAATATTCAAAGCAGGAGTTCCTACTCTAAGCATACTTGAATTCCTCCAGGACCAGCCCTCATAAAATAAATTACTGTTAATAATCACTTGCAGTACAAATTCCTTTTAACCATACTAACCAGCTTTCTACAGCATTAGCTATTCTCCTAGTACCTGTTAAGATCATAAGGATCAGTTAACAGGGACTGTCTGACAACCTGTGACTAGTAACTTTTATTTGAAGGTGCCTGTGTTGTGGTCTGTGAGTCTTTCATATTTGAGATAGGTTAAAGTAGTTTGCAGAGTTTCATTCTCCCCACTAGCTGTCCAGAAAACATGCTTGTCTTCTGTTTAGACTAATCTTTCCTATAAAGAACTTCAACTTTTTAATATTAGTATTTTTTTCCCCATTTTTCTTTGACTCTGTAGAGAAACTGGGCTAACTATTCCCCAGTTCTTGAGGGAAAAGCCGTGAAAAGGACAACTGAAATGAAACTTGATATGTTTCACCTCCAGTTTTCAAAGATATAGAATTTGTGGAATATGCTGTTCCTTCTCTGTCTTCAGTTTTATGGGAAAAATAAGTTTGTTGCACAGAAATGAATTGATATCTAGATGTGATCAAAATAGTAGGAAAAGTGTAGTTGAACACAAGTCAGTACTGTGAAAACTCTACAAGTTAGCAGTCCATACTTGTGTCATGTAACTGTGCAGTTTAGTTTTCAGAAAAACCTCGTGGCCAGAGAAACTTGCTTATAGCTCTCTGGAAAAATACCAACATTCTTTTCCTCAGAACTATGTAGAATCCTTTTTTAAGTCTTGCTCTAGAAACTCTGCACTCTTATTTCTTTCACTTATCACCTCACGTCTGGATGTTCTTTTGGAATTATAACAGTTCATAAAAGAAAGCTGTAGGTGAGTGATAAATGCTATATGCCTTCAATTCTTAGTCAGATTTTTTTTCAGTTCTGAGAGATAAAGAACTTGTAGGGTTTTTTCTTTTTTAAAAAAAAACTTTTTCATTTTATTGCTTCCAAGCACAAAGAAGTAGCAAATGACAAGACTGCTTTTGCCTCAGGACTTTTGAAGCTCTTGCATTTTAATTAAAACTGTATGCAAATTTAAACTTTGTCTCTTCTGCATGTCTGGTGCTTTGTGACCCATAGTTTTAGGGATTGCTCCCCTAATCCTTCCAAGACAGAGAAGCTTTTTTTTAAGATGCTAAGGTAGTTTATAGTTGATTTAAAAAATAAAATAATAAAAAAAAAGTTACTTTCCAACCACTATAAAATTAATAAATTCATGTTTAATATATTCTAATTTTATTATTAGAACACTTGTGATAATTCCAGTTAGTATTGTAAAGGTTATATATCTTTATTTTTTTTAAGGTAATAAAAAACCACGTCAGTACTTTCTGAGTTCTTCAAAATGTCTGAAGTGAAGAGCAGAACTTTACTTTTCTGTACATGTTGTCTTCACCAAGTGTCTCTTAGTACATAAGTGCCTAAAAATAGCTTTGTTTTTGACTTCTCTAATCTAATCCTGTTTCTTTTGTTTTATGATAGTTAGCAGACAGGAATGTGGGTGCATTTGATATATAACAAGTGCATAAGGAAAATAATAAAGGTAAAAACTACATAGAACAAGATCATTTAGCGTAGAAGAGACTTGAAGTGTTTCTAGATTGATTTTTGAACTCATAGCAAGTTGTATTAGAGGCTTTTTCTGGACCTCGTGTTGTATCGAGATTCTGTAGAAGTTAAAATTTTGTTGTTTGTATTTTGTTGTTCTGGTGGGTGCACGTTTGATCAGTAACTTCTGCATGATATAGTAGGTTCTTGCTAGTGAGATTTGTGAAAGTTAAGTTTGGCAACATTCTACTTTGGATTTTGGAATTTAGATGGTCTTGTTTAAAAATCCATTTCTTTTTTTAAAAGAAGAGAGATGAGCTGGTACTGCAGCAGTACTTACTGTATTGGCTTGCAGTGAGGGTAGATGGAAACGTAGGATCAGTTCAGTGGCTTGCCTTTGGGGAAAACAATTAGGCATATGTTTTTCCTGTGGTTTTGTTGGTGTGGTTTAGTTTTCTTTGTTTGCCTTTTTTTTGTTTCAATTTGTTTTTTTTTAAGTTGAACTTCAAGTTGGGTAATGTTTTGAATAAATAAATCTTATCTAGGAATGGATTTTGGAGTTCTGCTTGAGTCTGGTTTCCTAGGAAACCAAAAAACATGTTTCTCTCCTTTCACTATTACAGTTTTGCCAGTTTATCCAAACTTGAAAGAGGAGGCGATAACAAAGACATTGAATTCTTGAGTATTTCATAAAAATGTGCAGCTGAAAAGAGGGAAGAGAACTTATGATTGCCCCCTTAAGGGAAAAGGTTTAATGCATGCTCAACTTCAGATTAGAATTTATCTAGGTAACAGCTTTAGTTAATGAATCCAGTGGTAATGCTATTCATGGTGTTATTGAAAATAAAAAATCTCTCAGTACTTGAATCACTGTTTATGTGAATACCAAAGCTTGGGGGCTTTTATTGGTATGTTTTGGGCTTATTTTCCATACTTCCTCTGCACTAAATATCCTTTTCCTTCCAATATTCAATTGTATTTAGTAGTGAATCATAGCTATATTCTTACCTAAATAGGTTGATCGCATGTAAGTGTGAAGGGTGAAGTCTGATTCTGGTCTAATATGGCACAAGAGATGGATGATATCATCCTATGGCATTTTCTTGAAAAGCAGAAAAATAAAGTCATAGAGAATATTTTTGTCCCCTGCATTCTTAAACTGGATGTAGCTTTGCTGTATCTGTTTTTACAGCACTAAAAAAATTCCAGTGCCGTTTGGAGGGGAGTGAATTTGGCTCCTATCCCTGCTACTTTTAGCACCTTTGTTTGCTAGTACAGGAAATGGAAGAGGGGAAGTCTCTTGAAGAAATATTGGATTAAAATTAAAATCTGATTTGAAGCTGAAATAAGAGGATAAAAAAAGACTTCATTTCCTCACTTGTCTTGACACATCTAGTCAAAACCCACATAGTTTTGGTTCTTAAGTCTGATGGCTTGAATTTTTACTTTCCTTTTTGGAAACACAGCTCAACTCAAGATGCATAACATGGTGGAAGGGGATTTGTGTGTGTGTGTAACAAATTAGCATGTATTTTCTGTTAATAGGATTTTTGGCTTAGTTTACCTTACAAAACAAATATAGTCCTTTTTGAGTGAGGCCAGAGAGTTCTTTTCTGTACTGACCCATCCTGTTCCTAAAAAGAGATCAAAGTTTTTTGCAATTTTTGGCTGGACAGTGATGAAAAAGAAAGAATGAGTTGCTAGGCTGTAGAGAGGTTAGAACTTATCTTGGAAGAGATGGTTGTGGTGGCTATAGGAGGACGGAAGAGGAGCAGTGTGTGAATATTGGAAGATTCAACGGACTCTCAACTGTGTTTCCAACTCTTAAAATCTGGTATTTTTAAGTTTACAGCCTGAAGGTGAGGTGCACTGCTGCTTTATTGTTGTAGAAAGCCAGTGGATAAAGTAGCAGGCAGGTTGAGGCTGCTCTAAGTGACCTGAAGTGTTTTGGTAAGACAGAGCCTGTTTGCAAAATCCAAAGGTAAAAACCTAGGAAACAAGAATTTCCAAGTAGTCTGTCAAAGATGCAGTACGTCTTTCTGAGATGTACTGCATGAAACCCTTGTGTCTGTCCCAAATGATGTGCTTTTAAAAGCACAGACTACACTTGAGTTGATTAGTTATTTAATGCAAAAAGCATTCATGCAGGTCTGTCTTGCTTTGAAATCCACAGCACTCAGCAGTTACGGTACTGTTTTTCTGGAAACAACTGATTGCGGTTGATATGTGTTAAATTTCCTGGAGATGAGAGTTCAGAAATTTCAGGATGAATACTTTGACGTAAAGGGATGTGAAAGTGTCTAACACTTTCAGTATCAATAAGGGGAACTGTTAAATGAAATAATACTAGCTATAAGTGTGGACTTCTATCTCCTTTTCAATTTTTGGCTACCTTCTCCTTTGTCTTACTCCCCACTTAATTCCAGACATTGAAAAAAATACCCACAATAGTCAGCTACCACTGTTAACAATGCTTTTATTTAGCTTCAGACCTTGATTGCTAGCTACTCTTTAAGTTTATGATGAGGTAGGGACTGAGAACTGGATGTTTTGGAATTATATGTGCTCCTGTGTTTCCTGAATGGACTCTGTATAGCCTCAGGTTAGCATCTTGAGTGGATTAAGCAGATGAGATTGTCCTGCTGCCAGAAGGAGCTATCCTGCCGTTCATTTGCATGGTGATGAGGTTTGTGTGCCTGTATGGGTTAGCTAAAAACCTAATTTGAGGAACCTGATTTTTTTAGTGAGATTTGCTTGAAAGTTTGGGAAGGGGCAGAAGTTCAAGCAGTAGGATCTGGTCAGTTTTGCTATGGTGAGATGGCACCTTTGATGCTCTGTTTGACTGCCTTGTTCAGTCACTGTGGATTACTTCCCACTTCTGTACCCTATGAAGTATCATTTCAAGCCAGGTGAATATGGTAATTGTAGATTTAGAAATCCCACCTTGCCCCAAGGAGACATCAGCCCCGGGGATGAAGGAGAGAAGTAGGACGGGCCTTTCTGTAGCAGCTAAATAAATGGTAGTCAGGTTTAGTTGTCATGTCTATCCATGTTGCTGGACTTGAAGCAATGTCATGATTTTTTCAGTAGCCTCTTTTTTGTGTGGATAGTAGCTGTAGTTTAGCAAACAGAAGGAAATTGTTTTATACTTTACTGATGGTCAGTGCTTCAGGGAAATTTAATTTGTCTAACATAGAAGCTAGGGCAGTCACAGTACTTAATTTTTTTTTTTTTTTAATTGCTTGGTATTAAGAAATGATGTTTTTTTCCAGCTGCTCTTGTTGTTCTTAATATAGTTACCATTTAAAGCTTTGTACTGAGATCTGCAAGCTACTAGCCTGTGAATTAAACAAGTACATAATTCCCTGAAGGAAACATAGTTTTGACGTCAAAGACGTGGCTTTGTGAGGGCCACAGCTTTCATCGTCAATTCTGTCCTCCCTTAATTCTAGATCATCTTTGGAATACTGCATTACGTGCATAAGTGTGTGTGCACATGGCTGTGTATGTATCTATCTTATCCTAGCGCTTCTTTCTTTCAAGTGCCAGGCTAACGTTTGAGTTTCTGAGTTACAGAGAAATGTGTTTTGGGCAAGTCTTGTTTGGGAAATGTGGTTGGACAAGTGACAGGGCAGTTCTTGTAGGGAAACTGGTTTTGTTCACTAGTCTGCCAAGTTTGATTGTAAATGTGGTTGCATAGGAGGCACATGAGTTTGCACTGGTGAATCTGAAGAGCAGAAAATCAACAGATAGGATTTTTTGTGTTGTTTTGATATTTGTTTAGTTGATGGTCTCTCAAGCTGATGTTTTAAGTAGCTGATTATTCACTTAAGACCCTTGTCTCCTCTTATAGAGGATCTTATGTCTCTTCTGGACGCTGACATACATTCTGCTCACCCAAGTGTCATTATTGATGCTGATGCTATGTTTTCAGAAGATATTAGTTACTTTGGTTATCCATCCTTTCGGCGCTCATCACTTTCCAGGCTAGGCTCATCCAGAGGTAATTTTGCACCTTTTTTCTTTGTAATAAGTAGTTTGCTGTGGAAAAAGCTAGTGATAGTACACACTGGTGGTTTAGATTCTGATTTAATGAGAAAGTAGACTGTGATGTGTTGTCAAATATAGAGTAGACAAAATAGACTGTTACTCATTATCAAAATTATTAATAAATTGTGAATGTTGGCAGGTAAGTTCTGCAAGAACATCAATAGCCATGTATTTTAAATCTCGTTCACTGGTGGGTGCTATAAAATTTTGCATGTTAAGTATATTTTAAACTGTAGTATAAGTACCTACTAATACATCTATTGCACTGCAAATATTTAATTTGGCTCAAAAATGAGTAACAATTGATGACGTGCAGCATTCTTAATATTTTTTTTTTTTCTTTTTTCCTCCTTTCTTTTGGGCTGCTCTTTGTTCACTGTTCTTCACGTTTCCTTAATTGTTCCATGACAGAAGTTATCTTTATGGAATGAGGAACTTTAGATACTAAGGAAGGAGAAGAAGTCTAAAGTTTACTTTTTCCAAGCATTTTCATAGTTGGATAAGCAGGACTATTGACAGCTGATAAAAAAACCCAAACAACTCCTTGAGCAATGTTAAAGACATTTTACTGGTGGTTTGGGGTGGGTTTTTTTGGTCTTTTGTTGTTCTGTCTTGCTTTGTTTTGTTTTTTTTTAAAGCATATTACACTTAAAAGATTTATAACAGACCATGCAGCAATTTCCTCTCTTTTCGAAGCTGTTGCGCAAATGCCTAGAGTATTTCCAAACTGTTAATCCAACCTCTGGTGTGATTGTTTGTTTAGTGTAGTTTTGTTTTCATGAACATGTGTTAGTATTTTAATTGCTGAATGATTCCTGTTACAAAATTATTAGTCAGTGGTCAGTATGGTGTTTGCTAGAAAATAAGTACAGTGCTTTATGAAATATGTCTGTAAGACAAGCTGTCCTGTTTAGCTGATGGAAGAACTTTCCCAGTTGTCTAATAAAGCCAAAGACCCAAGACTTGGCATAATTTGTTGAAATGATATAGTAATGTGGTCATCTCATACATGTAATTCCAGTGGATTTTTGTAAGCATAAGTACTTAATAGGTTAAATGCATTATGTGCATGTACAAATATTTGGCACCTAACAGAACTCCTTCTAAATTCCTCCTTTTTTTTCCTTTCCTAAGGTTATTCTATATAAGATGTTACCACGAATTTTATAATCCTTATTTTCCATGCATAGTTGACTTGTGGAAAGTTAGTTTGATTACTTGATTTAAAAAATGTATCTGCATGAGCAAACTGCAGAGTACTGGCTTTAGACAGTTTGTAGGCTAATTGAAAGGGAAGTATTTTGGTAAGGAACATTTTCCTACAAGGATCCTTTTTAAAACTTGTCTGACTCTTGAGACGTTTTAATTTGATGTACTCAAAACAGATACACTTTATTAAATCCAGTCCGACGGAATATTGCTTTAAACAAAAGGGGTTGGATTATCAAACATGTGTACAAGAGCTTTTTTTAATGCTTGCTTTCTTTAACCTTTTCAAATTACTGGAGGTGTTTTGGGAGCGTTGTTACGAAACTCTCTAATAAATACTCTTTTTTGGTTTGCATAAAGGTATCTGACAGACTATGTAGACTTAGATTTTTGTTCTCGTTGTTACTACATTGATAAAACAATGTTACAAAACTTTGCCTATTTACCATAAAACTTTAAATTGCAACATTGAACGTATTTGGCCTCAAGATGTAAGTGAAATTGCTTTAGCTTTTTTTTTTTTTGTAGTGCACAAAACTGTGAGACATTTACAGCTTATTTTTATATTGAGTAATTCTAAAGTACATACACTTGAAAGGGTTAATATATTGAATGTTGCATGTCAGGACTTTATTTTTAATCTGTGTGAGTAGATATAACTGCTGTTAGTTGCATCCTGAAGGGTCTTTACTAGAGAGTGGCTTACTTTTATCCCACTGGTGTGACCCAATTGCATACCAGTTCTCCTTCTTCCCTTAGAGAGAGACTCTGAGCTGTTGCGTGAACGTGAGTCCGTTTTACGTTTGCGTGAACGAAGGTGGCTTGATGGAGCCTCATTTGATAATGAAAGAGGCTCTACAAGTAAAGAAGGGGAACCAAACCTGGACAAGAAGAATACACCCGTTCAAAGTCCTGTTTCTTTAGGAGAAGATTTGCAGTGGTGGCCAGATAAGGTATTGAATTTATGTTACTATTGTATTTGCATGTTGTGCAACAGATCTGTTTATTTTTTTCCAAATATTGTGTTTCCTTTTTGAATATCACATCTTGGTTTATGTGAGATAATGTAATAAAGCATATTCTTTATTATGCACTTAGAAAAATTATAAATAACTAGTTATAACTTTAATGCTTCCTTTCCATTATTACTGTTTTAATTTTTATCTCCATGTGTTTTGAAGGCACTGCTTTAGATCATACAGGTTGGGTTTTTTTCTTCTGTTTTTTACTTAGGTGCTCAAGGCATGTCATAGGCAATGGGAAACTCATGAAACAGTTTAAAATATCGTTTGTCAGGGAAACCTTTTTTATTATTCCCAGACATACTTTCGGTTTGAGTGCATCAGGCTTTTAAGCAACAGCAATGTGAACGCTGACATTTATTCACAGATGTATTTTGAGTTGACCAATAACTTAAATGAGTATTGGTTGCTCCTTCAGAATCCCTTTGGCTTTGAATAGCTGGTTTTCTTTGTAACCCTGGTATTGGGCATCTTGTATGGAGTTAACTTGCTGTGATATCTAATTGTGTTCTTGTTGAATGTAAATACACTAAACTTCTTCCCAGATGTCTCTTTGCATATACACTCATGTAAAGCCTAGCTCCCAGTTAAATGAAGGTGCCTTACAGGAAAGGCATTTCATCTTTATCCATAAGTAGTTAAACTTTTCATCCTGCTTTTCATCTGAACATTTGTATAATGTTGTTCTCTGTCATTCTTGCTATAACCCCTCTGTGAAGTTTTGTTGGTATTTTCCAACAGAAATTCTTCTGAGGTGAATCCTGAGGGAGGTGATTTAGCTGAGAGGCCAGTTCAAATGTTTTTTTCCCTTTTGAAAATTGGAAAGGAGATCTTGAAATGTTAACAGAAAAGACAGTAAACTAGGGGAGAAATTGAAGTACCTGAGAAATTGCTACAAAATAACCAATCTTGTTTGCAAATATTTGTCCCTCATTTTTCATTATTTTGACATTTAGCATTGGAGACAGAACTGTAGTTGTCCATGATGAGAATGGTTAGTTTGCATTCATGGGAGGTAAAGTACCAACCTGAGAGGAATGGATGAAACTTTTGGAAAGCTGATTGTGTTCCCAAATGCATCAATTTCGCCCACAATCTGAGACTAACAATGTTGATATACATTGCATAGGTACTGAGTTTTCTCCGCTGGATCAGCTGCTCAAGAATTCAAGTCAATGAATAAATTCTTCTGATAGTACAATTCTTGTTGGGCTCTAGTATTATTAGTCTACACCGACTGTCTCTCTGCTGTTGGTCTTTTGAATGGCCTCGTGGAGGTGTTTGTAGCATTTACGTCACAACTGGTAATACTTTGATGGAAGAGACTACCTTGGAGCAAAAATCAGTTACTTTCTATACTGAACTTGGAGGCATTAGACCAGATAACTTCTGAAAACTAGTTTATGCTGATGGAGTAGAGATGCATCTCATTAGACTGCATTAGGTTCTGATGACAGTTCTTTTTCAGAATATGCAGTATTTATATGATGGCAAGTTATTAATCATGATACAGATTAGCATTCCTGCCACTTCTGTGCTATGTTGGTAGATGCCCTTTGCTGCTACCTTCTTTCTCTACCAAAACATTGGTAAATGTTTTGAGCTATGGCTAAGAGATGTGCTGAATCCTGTGTTATTCAAGGACACACATATTTTGAGATGAAAATAGTGTGAATCCAGAATTGTGAAACTGAAGATATTTCTAGTTGTAGCTGAAAGAAAAGTCTCCTAATTTATGGGACAGGTAAATTCTGGATGGTGGGCTTTTCTTATTGGTCTGACGAGAGTTCAGTTTCTCATCAGATAACTGAATTGTTTAAACATGGTGTATTGTAGTCAAAGAAAGACAGCTGAAGGTACTGATCTGGGAGATAACTAACAGAAAAGACTTGTTAACCATGTACCTCTCCTTCAGGTTTGTAGCTGTAGAAGATAGCATTTGATTTTATACTAGTTTTCAGTTTTTAAGAAGTTGTAGTCCCCCTTAAGTGGAAGAAAACTACTAGTTGTTACCAGTAAAGAAGCTTAGAAAGAACTTGATTGTCCTATAGCTGCACTTGCTGAGTAGAAGGAATGGACAGGCCTTACAAATGATTCTCAGCAAAGAGAAATAAATGTTTTGTGTAGTCACTCAGATTCACAGGTCTATAGTTTGAGATTGGTTTCAGTGCAAGAGGGAACAGGAACTTAGGAAAAGTGAGATTGTTTCTGTAACATTGCTATACAACCAAATCTAAGAGCAAGGGAAAATAGGCCCATGAGATCCGAGTAAGGTACAGGATGAAACAATTAAGCAAAATCTCAGTAGCAGAAAGATACCATATGCATTTTGGTAAATGTTAAAAAGGAGAAAAGGGCGGTGGAAATAACCCATAATTAATTAGAAGCTTTTCCAGCATATTGGGTCATACTGATGCATTCATGTGATATGTAGCGTGCTGATGTTTCTTATTTTTTTAAACTTGATCTTGTTTTCAGTTAATTGATGAGGCAGTGAATTTGATAATTGATTTCTCTGTAGCTCGAAGATATCTTCATGGTGATATTTAGGAGTAGTGGAATTATGTAGCTTTTTTGTTCATTTTAATAACACAGAATTTTAGAGGGAAATTTTTTAATGTCAGAAGTCAAAAGATCTTTCTGTGTTTAGTTCTTACAAGCAGTGTTCTTAAAATACTGTGGAAGCTCTTAATAACCTGTCCAAGTTAATTGCCTATATATATGTTATTGCTAAACTTACCTATTTCTTTTTTCCCTTACTCTTGTGAGAAGCAATAATGCTTTATTTTGTGTGTGTTTGAGGGCATGCTGAGCTTGAGACAAGCTGAATGTATCTTTTATCTTCAAATTAAACATTCATGGGAAGTCTGTGAAAAAGTTATAAGTTCATTATTTTACATTTAGATATTAGTTTATAATACTGCTGTCTTATACTTAATATTTCTATATTTGTAGGATGGAACAAAGTTTATTTCTATTGGAGCCCTGTATTCTGAGCTCGTGGCTGTTAGCAGTAAAGGGGAGCTCTATCAATGGAAGTGGAGTGAATCAGAGCCTTACAGAAATGCACAGGTACTGTACATCTTTAAATACCTTTAGAATGGTTTATGTGCTTTGAATATCTAAAACGTTTTCTTTTCTTTCAAAAGAATCCTTCGCTACATCATCCACGAGCCATGTTCTTGGGATTAAACAATGAAAAAATAGTGCTCCTCTCTGCAAATAGTATTAGAGCAACTGTTGCCACTGAAAATAACAAGGTATGAGATGCGTACCGGTTGCTGAATTTGACAAAGCTGTGTTTTTTTCAGTTACTTGCAGTATATTATAGAGAAGTTGATGTCTTTGGTATAAAGTACTTAATTTGTTCATTCATTCTAGTTATTTTCCTTTATACAGATGTAAAAACAAAACAGAAACCCAACTGGTGTTTTGTAGAAGTGAGAAAAGGTTAAAAAACCCAAATCTGGCAGACCTACAGTGAAAAATGTTTTACCTGATTATCTGAAATACTTGATTTTTTTTTTGCAGCTACAGTAAAAATTGTCACTAGTTTAAGAATAGGGAAGCTTGTTAATGTTTTTACTAGAAAAAGTGAGGGCATTTAAGCTTTCAGTACTGTAAAGTAAGTTATCTAACTGTGCTTTTCTACTCAGTCAAGAGTGAGTTTGAAACTGATGTGGTAATGTATATGAACTGTTGAAATATGTTTTTTTGTTGGGGACTGGAAATAGAGAGTAAAAAAAATCCTGAAAAGTCATTTTCTGGGGAAAGAACAGATAGTAGAGGATAAAATCCCATTTGGAATAACTGATTGTATTTTGTTCTGGGGTGGTTTTTTTACTGGGTGATTTTGGTTTTCTTTCCAAACCAGTAAATATGATACTCAAAGTACAACTGAGGTGCAACTTTTCTCCTTTTTGCCTCCCCCACCTTCTTTGTCCCTTTATTCCTTTTTCTTAGGTTGCCACATGGGTAGATGAAACTTTAAGCTCTGTAGCTTCAAAATTAGAACACACTGCACAGACATACTCAGAGCTTCAGGGAGAACGAATTGTTTCTTTACATTGCTGTGCTCTTTATACATGTGCTCAACTAGAGAACAACTTGTACTGGTGGTAAGTAAATACTGTATTTATGATACCACAGTGTAGATCTACTGGATGTCTTCCTGTCCTTTGCCTTGAGAAGCATTGCAGAACTGCTGAACCACAGCTATTCTGAATTCTATAACTGTGAACTTGAGCTTAGGTTCTGAATTTGAAGTATACTTACTTTATTATTTAATGCTTTTGAATCCAATTATACCGTCTTTAAGAGAGTGAGGTTATTCTTTTAGCTATGTGTGTATAAATGCTTTATCATTCAGATATATCAGTACTATACATAAAGCATAACTTTATGCCTGCCTTTCAGGCATTTTTCAGATTATTAATATGGAACAAACTTACCCCAATATGAGGTCTGCATTTCTTCTGTCAGGCTCTATCAGAAAATTTGGTCTGATAGTTTGTAGTCCAATTCTTAAAGAAGGGAAAAAACGCATCAGGTTTTACTTAATATTAAAGAGGTTTTCAAGTAAAAGCATCTAGCTCTCTTAACTCACTGACTAAAACATGAAATATCAAAATAATTAGCATACTTAACTGTGTTTGTAGGTGTTATTTTCAGCTGAACTGAGTGGTTTCAATTGCCAAAGAAGTGTCCTTTTTTATTTCCCCTTCTTGCAGCTTAAGTCAGTTGTTAGAGTCCTAGACTCCTTAAGCCATGTCCCCAGAGAGAAAGTAAGGTGCTTAGAATTCAAAACCAAAAAAGCTTATCCTATTCCCCAATGTCTGCAAATTCTGGAAATGATCACTAGTCATGGGAAAGATATTGTCAGGTTTGGTGAGATCAAGCTGCAGCTTGAAAGCTATGTCTGGAGCGTACTGTCTGTGACAGAGGTTTTGCAGCATTTTGGACTAGCAAAAAAGCCATTTGGCAGTGGCATAGCTTATATGTTTTTCCTCTTTCTCCTCCCCCTAATAAACTGGGCAGTTGAAGTGAATTTGGAAGTGAGGGTGAATACAGATAAAGATATAAGTTCTATAACAGTGTTTTGAGATTTTGGAGAAGGTGGAACAGAGACTTATATGTTTGATCATGACTACATTAAGCAGAAGGAATAAACTATTCAAAGTTACAAGCAAAGCATTTCTTTTATAGCCTTTTAAAAAATAATACATGTTTTTCTACAGGGGTGTAGTTCCTTTCAGCCAAAGGAAGAAAATGCTAGAAAAGGCCAGAGCAAAAAATAAAAAGCCGAAGTCTAGTGCTGGTATCTCCTCTATGCCAAACATAACCGTTGGAACCCAGGCAAGTGCAGCCCTCACAAGCCACCCTTTTATAGTGCTATAATGAGCTTACAGCCTGCTCTTAAAAACAACACCCTCAATACCACAACAAAACAAATTAGGTTCTATTCTTGTTATGCACAAAAGTTGTACCAATACTATAGAATTAAAACCAATAAGCTTTAAATATATGACCATTAATCTGTGTGTCTTGTTAATGTTGTTATGGTTTTACAACTATGGTTATTTCTGCAAACATGGAGGAACAAACTGTACTCATACAAAGTACTTCTGTTTTAAACCTACTGGTTCTGTATTTTGAGGGAAAGTAAGTATAGAAATACAACTCAATAGAGCACGGAGCTTTGCAAATGATTTGGAATTGTAAGTGCCTGCAATATTAGAATCTGGATTTGATTTATTTATGCATTGGCATAGACCTTTGTTTTGCAGCCTTTACTGACAAGGTTAATAGCTGATACAGAGGTGTAGGATTATTTTTGTGATTAGTATTAGAGTTAGTATGAGACAAAACAGCTCCTCCTCAGGGAGCACATTTCTTTTGGCTTCCAGTCCATTCTAATCAGTTCTGGGATGAGTCTTCATTATTGAATGAATTGGTTTTTTTGTGGTTGAGCATCTGAATGCTATATATTAAACAGTTGCACTCTAAAGCTGTTACTTTCAGCTATGAACTGCACAACAGCCTCTTTTTTTCTTAGCAAATTACATCATGCTGACTTCCCTCTTCATCTAGTTCCATACATTCCCTTAATTTTTGGACTACTACATATGTCACCAAGAAAATATATGCATATATGATTTACCACAGTATAATCCATTGTTCTCATATAAATAAATATTTCTGTCTGTAGGTGTGTTTAAGAAATAACCCTCTCTATCATGCTGGAGCAGTTGCTTTTTCAATCAGTGCTGGAATTCCTAAAGTGGGTGTGTTAATGGAATCTGTTTGGAACATGAATGATAGCTGTCGATTTCAGCTTCGGTCACCTGAGAGCTTGAAAAACATGGAGAAAGCTAGCAAAACTACTGAGGCAAAGTAAGTGTTGAGAACACACATGCATATACACATAACATTTATTTGATATTCTCTTGAACTGATGATTGATTAAAAATAAAAAAGAATTGAAGGTCAGGTTTTCATCAGTTTGAACTTTTTGCCTTACTTACAAGAGTCTACGTTTCCTGTAAACTGCTGAATGTGTAGAAATGCTCACTGCAGGAAAGGTATCTCAGTTGTGTGAAACCACTGTGGAAATGTGAAATGCAGAAGGACTATTACATGACAACTTTCCTGCAGCATTTCGCAAAGTTTCCAAGATTTTATATTTAAATAACTGAAAGTGGTTTTGTTATGGAACTGTTTTCAGGCCCATCTTCATGGCATTGAGACACCTGTTTCTCGGTAGTTCGGGGAAAAGAAAAACAAACCAAAAAAAACCCCACTGGACTAACAATTTGAACATTTCTCGAAACTAATTTAAACTGTTTCAAGAAAAGCTTAAAAAAGTTTAGAGTTTCAGGTTACTGTAATAAGCTCATAGAGTTCTTCCTATCGTCAAATGAAGCACATTTAAGGATGTTTATTTTCTGTAATACTGTATCTGTTTACAGTTAATGTTATAAAGCTAATCTCTGATTAAGCAGTATGGAGATATTTCATTATTATTATTGTTAAGAGAACATGGCTGGGACACAGTGACGCTTTGTCCATTGTCACAGAAAAGATTCCATCTTTTTCTTTCTTCATTCTAAGTAATACCTTTTATTCTAGACCTGAAAGCAAACAAGAGCCAGTGAAAACTGAGATGGGTCCTCCGCCATCCCCAGCTTCCACTTGTAGTGATGCATCTTCAATAGCTAGCAGTGCATCAATGCCTTATAGTAAGTAATGTGTACCTCACAGTAATAGAAAGTAATTCCATAGGTAAGAAGCTGCCATAAAAGGTGATTCTACAAAGATTCTGGACTACTTTCAGAATTCTTTTCAGTCTTCCAGTCTTAACTGCAATAAATCTGAAGACTTTTGTAAGAGACTTTGGATAATCAGTGAATTGTCAGTGTAAAATTTAATTAAAGTAGCATAGGCAGCACATACTTGATGTAAGGGGTATCTAAGCAAGTTTAACAGTTCTCAGAATCAAAAATATCTTTCAAATAAAATAAAATTGTCTACATTTAATTGCAATATGATAGTGAATTTCTTCACAGACCAGAAGTTGAACTTTGGTTTGGAAAATTCCTTTTAAGATTAAGCTGTTCTTAGACAGCGTGCTTTACAGGTGAACTGTAATGCATAAAGCAGTAATTAATCTATTATATAAATTGTCTAAAGCTAAACATTCTTTGCTAACATACAAAAGCAATGAGAGAAGTTTATAGTACAAGTTGTACTCAAAAAACCTAAAAGGCTGCCTTAGAATTCGTGTAACTGACTTCTCGAGCATTTTATTCTCCATTTAAACCCATACATTTCTAAAGGGTGAGTTACAATGCCATTATTTGAAGAATTCTTCTCTCTGCTTCTGTTTCTTCTAATTGTTAAAATACTGCAGTTCTAGGATTCACCTAGAGGATCAAATGGTCTCATTCAGTGTCTTAGAAACTTGCATGCTCTGATCTACACTATTTATTAATTTTAACAGTGTTTTTTTGCTATTGATTTCTACTCTTTTGCAGTTCTTTTGTCTGTAATTTTTCACTGTCTGTAACTTTTTACTTGGGATTTTGAACTAGTGTTTGAAATGAACTTCACAATTTGTTTAGAAGTTCTCTGCTTCCTACTTTAAATATGTTGATAACGCTAATTATACTATTTACTCAATGCAGGAGATTAAATATTCTTGTCAGTGTTCTTTTAGTCATGTTACGTTTAAATTTGATGGTGAATGTACTAGTTATGGTTCAGATAAAGTCTTTGAAGCAAGTCTAACTGTAATGCAAAAATACGGTTAGCCCAAATAGCTGTTTACTGCCTCATTTGCTACTCTTCTACGTGTTTACAAAAAATATGTAGTGGACAAGCAGACTTTTTTCTAAGACTAATGTAAAGTGTTGTAGCAGAACTGAATGAAGAGTCTTACAGTGTCAGTCTTTTTATTTACAGCATCAATATCTGAGCCCTGCCAGAACAATTTCTTATATTCCAGTGGTTTTGCTTAAATGTCCTTAAAAACTACTTTATCAGATAGGCTTTATTAACGCTAATTTCATAGAAAAATGTGGAAATGATATGGTATACTGTTAAGTAGCTCTGGCTTTTAAAGTCAGATTCTTACTTACCTCTTGTTAATGTCTAGATTTGACAGTTGATAATATTTTTGGGGCAAAGGTTTGCTGTTTACTGAACATTGTATTTTGATGCTGTGATTAAACATTTCAAGTCTTTTTTTTTTCTTTCTTTTTTTTTTTTTTTGGTAAAAACTTCTTTGTCTCAGAGCGAAGACGATCCACTCCTGCCCCAAAAGAGGAAGAGAAAGTAAATGAAGAGCAGTGGTCTCTGAGAGAAGTTGTGTTTGTGGAAGATGTTAAGAATGTTCCTGTTGGCAAGGTTTGTCCTAAAAGATACTGTCCCAGCATCATTGGGGAGGGAGAAAAAAACCCATTGCCCTATTAGATAAGCTAACTGTTACAAGAACCATGCTTTTGAGGATGTTTGAGAATCTTTCTGATTAGTATGAATACTGTTTTTTATTTATCTGCAACACAATGGTAGTAGTAGACTGAATATGTTGTGAATAATTGTAAAATGTAACATTCTGGTACTTTAAGTAGAACCACAGTGTTAAGAAAAACAGATATATATTTGTCCAAAAGATTATTTTTGGTGACTTGAGCAATAGCTCCCATATTAGAGGATTGAGAAGTGGCTGAATGACAGAGCCCAGAGGATGGTGATCAATGGCACAGACTCGAGATGGAGGCCTGTGGCCAGTGGAGTTCCACAGGGATTGGTTCTGGGGCCAGTCTTGTTCAACATCTTCATCAACAACCTGGATGAGGGGACAGAGTGTACCCTCAGGAAGTTGGCTGATGACACCAAACTGGGAGGACTGGCTGATTCCCCAGAAGGCTGTGCTGCCATTCAGCAGGATCTCAACTGGCTTGAGAGTTGGGCAGAGAGGAACCTCATGAGGTTCAACAAGGACAAGTACAGAGTCCTGCATCTGGGAAGGAACAACCCCATGCACCAGTACAGGCTGGAGGTTGAACTGCTAAAGAGCAGCTCTGCAGAGAGAGACCTGGGAGTCCTGATTGATAATAAACTAACCATGAGCCAGCAACGTGCCCTTGTGGCCAAGATGGTCAATGGCTTCCTAGGATGCATCAAGAAGAGTGTGGTCAGCCGATCAAGGGAGGTTCTTCTCCCCATCTACTCTGCCCTGATGAGATCTCATCCGGAGTCCTGTGTCCAGTTCTGGGCTCCTCAGCTCAAGAGGGACAGAGAACTTCTGGAGAGAGTCCAGCACAGGGCCACCAAGATGATCAGGGGACTGGAACATCTTTCATATGAGGAAAGGCTACGGGAACTGGGGCTGTTTAGTGTGGAGAAGAAGAGACTGAAGGGGGATCTTATTAATATTCACAAATATCTAAATGGTGTGTGTCAGGAGGTTGGGACATCTCTTTTTTTCTATTGTATGTAGCAACAGGACAAGGGGTAATGGGATGAAACTGAAACACAAAAAGTTCCATTTCAACATACGGAAAAACTATTTTTGCATAAGAAAGCCCTGGCACAGACTGCCCAGGAAAGGTGTGGAGTCTCCTTCCTTGGAGGTCTTCAAAACCTGCCTTGACACATTCCTTTATGGCTTGGTCTAGGTGGATCTGCTTTAGTGGGGGGCAGGACTAGATGATCTCTAAAGGTCCCTTCCAACCCCTACCATTCTGTGATTCTGTGATTGTGAGGAGTTCTGTATTTTGACTCTTACTCTCATGATGTTATGACAACTAAAGAACAGAAATGTTTGATTACAAATGACATGCATCATTAATATGACTATAAAGTTACTTGATTTATTACTCCAGAAAATATGTTTGTTTGGTTCTTGTAATGTTTCATTTTCTCTAGTAAAACCTTTGCTTGACTAAGAGTGCTATAGAGGAAAGTAGTTCTCCTTTGATGTTGTGATGTTAGGAGGGATTAGGTTATCTAGGCAGCTCTGCTACGCTTTTCAAAAATAAGAGCAACAGTAAAAATCAACAGGTTGAGTATCTGTCTTTGTGCACTGCATGGAGAATTACTGTAACAAATATAGAAGAGCTTCAGTTTTTGTATGTTGATATTTTCACTGAAGTGCTAAAATCAGTAAGTGGTCTGTCTTCTGAATAGTTATTGGTGCTGAGTCTGTCAGTTGCCTTTGGCAAAGATGTTTTTTTGCTTCATAAAGTGTGCTGTCCTTTTCCAATGGTGCATATGGTCATTGACTTTTTCCTTTTACAGTTTTGTAACACTTTAGATAGAGCACATTGTGCAAAACTACAGGGTTTTTTTGCCTAGTAGTGTTCAGGGTAGAGGTGGGAATACAATGTATGCCCTGTTATATGTTCTGTTTGTAATTTGGATCAGATGTGCCATTGTATGAAAAAGATTGGAGGCACTTGAGTCTGCAGCAGTGTTACTCTTTGCAGCATTCTCCTACAGGCTCCAGAATAGCTAACGCTCTTCATTGTGCAACAGTAATGTTTGTAATTTAACTGATTGTGAGCTGAACTAAGCACAAAGAGGATTTGAATTCTGAACAAACCTCAGTGTTCTGTATATAAATAATTATTGGCACTGTAGAGAAGTTCAGACTGCAAAAAATTATATAGATTTGGGCTCTTAAGACTTCATGGGTTAGGAAGTCCCACTCTTTTGGAGCTCACTCAAGTATACCTTCATCTGGTCTTGAATGGTCTTTTCTTTACTGATTGATGTTATAGATTGGTATGTATGCCACAGCATACATGAGAATATACTGTTCCTTTGTAACCTGAGGAGTTATTACCTTTGATGTTTCTAAAAATTGGAAAGGCTTTGAAGCACTGTTTTGAGTTTTAAGTACTTGATGTTATAAAGCATAGTGTTAATAGAGCAATACTTAGATCAAAAATAGGTGGTCATGGAGTATGTGAATATTATGACTTTTGAGAAATGTCTGCAGATACTTGGCAGATGTTTTTTGAGCACAGCATTAACTCAGTTCCACTGAACTGATCTGTGAGGCCAAAAACCTTGCCTAATTTAATGATTCAGAACTGAAGTAGTAACAACAACAAAAAACCCCAGATTTCCTTTGAAATTTTGATCATTTATAGTCTTGTGAATGAAGTGTGATAGCCATGAGCTTCTGGCAAAATGTTTGCCACCTTTTAAAAGTATTTAGATAATTCTTTGCTTTACACAAAAAAAGAACTCTTCACTTAGTCTTCAGGAGGTAGAATTTAGAGATAGGAAAGGGGGTCAGATTTACTGATGCTCAGCTGAAATGTTTTTTTCTGGAAATTTGTGTTTCTGTACTTTCGGATGTATGTAACAATTCCATGATGTCTCCAAAAAGTGCTTGGTTAAAATCCCTGAGACCCCTTTTGCGTTCTGTTTATAGAACAGTGGACAGGCAGACAGTGTCAAGTTCTAACGTGCTTGTTTCTCTCTGGGCTCTTAGTGATGTTGATGTAGTAACAGCCCTCCCTTGAGTACCAAGGAGTATACTTGGACTTTAGTGGAATGTTTACTGCCATCAGTCTTCTTTGGCTTTGTGGTTTAAAGGAGAGTGGCAGTGGGTTGATAGTGAGGGTAAAGGAGATAACAAGTATATTCACATTTCAGTTTACTTTTTTTTTTCCATTAAAAAGAAAGATGAGATCTCATTATCCTGTAGTTGAAAGTGCTCTAAAAAGGTATTTTGCTCTTGGGGAAAAAAAAAATCTTTAAACTTCCATTTAGTAGCTTGCTTTTTTAATTTGTTTGATTCAGTTCTTTTTAATTCAGTCCTAATAAGGCAAACATTGTGCATGTAGTTCAGTAAAATGCTTGTTTCTAATTGCTAATGCAAAAGTTTCATCAGTATGAACAGTGTAAGTACATTAGTTCTGTAGACTAAAGCATACAAATCTTTTAAGCTCTTGCATTTTATTTTTGTTACTATGTTTTTCTGTGAATTCAGACTTATGTAATTTCAATTAAAGCAGAACATTGATGTTGCTTATTTATCTTGTTTAGTGCCAGCCCATCATATCACATCTCTGGTTTGGAGCTGTCTGTGGACAATTGCTGTCGAGTATTTCAGCCAAGCTCCTAGTTGTTTGCTACATGAATGGATAGTTTTATTTTCTTTGTGTGTAGCAGCTGGTAGATGTAGCAATAAGAGTTGAACCAAGGAACTACATTTTAGTTACCCTTTGAAGAGACTATTTTCTTCTCAATCAAATGTTAATGAGCAGATTTCCCAGTTTTTAAAGATACATAATTTTCTTCTTGAATTATAATGTGAGAAAGAAAAAATATTTGGTGTGTGGACTCTGTACAGTCACTGTACAGTTCCATCACTTTAAAAGCTGTCAGCATTTCTCTGAACATACGAAAAGTGATGTTGATGAAAAATGATGTGGGTGGCAACACTAAGAGCAAGCAGAAAGCATGTATTAAAAAACCTTTCGGTTACGGAGATGAGATATATTAAATATTTGGGGCTTGTGCCTTTCCAAAGGTGTTTCTTCCCTGTGCCCCATCCCTGATTATAAATTTGTAACTTCGTAAACAAGATTTCCTCTGTACTGCTAGACATTGACCATTTAGAATGGTCTGTTTTCAGAAGCAGCCCAAATTTAAAGAGCTTTTTAGCAACATCTAGTCATTTAAAAAAAATAATTTCTACATGCCAGACTGGTAGCTGTGTTTGAACACAATGTGTGTGATTTGATTAGTCTAATCTAAATGTACCTCAAATAATGTACCTTTTTTTTATCAAATCACAGTTTTTGTCTAGACTGTGTTCTTGCAAGTCTCAAGAGAAATCTGACATTTTTACTAGATCTGAATTTTGAAATGTTTGGGTAGTATTCTTACAGCCATTACTGATGCTCTACTGGTGAAACTGGGAATTCTGCTACTAGAGTGAAGTTTCACATGTGGAGAGCAAGTGCTCTGACTAGCTGCAATAATCTTTGTTACAAATAATATGCTCATACTTCCATACTTGTCAATATGTCAGTTCCTCGAGCATGCTTGATCTAACTGCAGGCTGCATCTAACTAGAGAAATAGGGATAAAACATGGAAGGGTCTGGGTCTTTTATTGCCTACAACATCTTGAAAATTTGAGAGATGTATTTATTGTCAGGAACATTTTATATAAAATTGATTACGTCTAGATCTTTAATAGTGCTTTGTAAACACTTTCTGTGTAGGAACCATTGAGAAATCAAGGCCTAATCAGGATTGATGGTAGCTTATATCTAGTTTTGATCAAGACTGAGAGCATACTGAGATCTAATTCTACTCAGAATTAAAACATTGTCTGACTTTCTCTCTGCCCCCTTCCATTAGCTTTGTTTTCTATTTGAGAAAATCATGGTCTCAACTGGAAACTCAAAGGGCCTTGCTGTTTCGTGATAGCATACTACGTTTCTATATCAATGAAACTTGTTTTGCCAGTTCTAGTTAGAGATGCATGACACCAACTCTTTAGTAGAGACTTACAGTCTCGGAAATGACTGTGGCAGTATGGGGTTGAATAACTTCATTGGGCTTTATAGAATGACACAGATGGATGATGTATGTTTTGGATAGCCTTGTCTAGCCTAAGGAACTGAGTGAAGAACTATATAATTGACTGTAAGGAACAGATAGTAGATCCAGAACTACTGAGCACAGTCATCTTGAGGAAGAAGCACTAAGACTCTGCAGGAGGCTTTAAAAATACTTAGATGGGGGAGCAGGGAAAGTGTGATTTCCTGGTTTTTGTAGTAAAAGAGCTGATGGACATTTATAGAAGTAAGAGACTTGGTGTAGGTGTTTTCTTGTTGAATCCTTAGCTAATGTTTGAACTCATTGCCGCAAAAAAATAGTATTTATTTCCAGAAGTGATTGGACAAGCTAATAGAATAAGATTCTATCTAGGCTATTAAACATGAAGTTGTCCTGCCGTTTCCAGTAAGTGGCAACTGGAAAGATACCAGGGATATCAGTAGGAGCTTCGGCAGTCAGTTGGCAGTGGTTCCTGTTGGATATAGGATGTTGAAATGGAGGGACTTTTGATCTGGTTCAGGATGCCTATGAAGTCATTAAGAAATCTCAAGTTTATAAGGGTTCAGTAATTTTAACAAAATGACAAGGCTAAGGACCAAGAGCTGTAGAATTTTATTACTGTTTATTGTAAACTTTTTTCTTTTCCTAGTAAAGGTCTGATTTATTTTGAAGCATCTCAACCTAACCAGCTTCTACTTAAAGCTTTTAGTAAAACTGTAATGTGTTTGACTTACAGGTGCTAAAAGTGGATGGTGCTTACGTTGCTGTGAAATTTCCAGGCACCTCCAGTACTGCAAACTGTCAGAGCAGTTCTAATTCAGATCCTGATCCTTCTTCCCTTCTCCAAGACTGTAGACTGCTCAGGATAGATGAACTGCAGGTACGTCTCAGTGGAATATTGAGAAAACAATCAGTATCTTGAAATGTCTACACTCTGCGCTGAATTGCATCAACAAATTTTATGTGTGTTTTCAGGTTGTAAAAACTGGTGGAACTCCAAAAGTTCCTGACTGTTTTCAGAGGACACCTAAAAAGCTGTGTATTCCAGAGAAGACAGAGATCCTAGCAGTAAATGTAGATTCAAAAGGTAAGACTTGCCTTGCCTTGTCTCTCTTCCTAGTGGATGACAACTACTATCATACTAAGATAAATAGTTGTTTCCATTAATACTAGTAATTCTTTCAAACTGCTCTAGTTAGGAGTTCTTTTACTGGAGGCCATCAGTAAAAGACATTAACTTTTTTCTTTGTGTATCTTTGAAGGAGTGCATGCTGTTCTGAAAACTGGGAACTGGGTTCGATACTGCATATTTGACCTTGCCACAGGAAAGGCTGAACAGGAAAATAATTTCCCTACTAGCAGCATTGCATTCCTGGGTCAGAATGAGAGAAGTGTTGCTATTTTTACAGCTGGACAGGTTTGTGATTTTGTATCTCAATCATTTAACCTCATTGCACTTAGCTTCCGTCATCTTTGAATGGAATGATGTAGCCTTTTGTAAAGCTTTTCCAAAGACTGGCAAAGAAATAGTACCTCATATGGGTTATGAAAGACTTGCTGCTACCATTAATAATTTGAAGGTGCAAGGGGAATAGCAATTTCACTTACTTAAGCAATTTTAATATGATCTTTTCAAATTCTATCTCAAATAAAAAGTAAAAAAGCAGGGGGGGAAATCTTGGCTGAGTAGTTTCTGTGTTAGAGTAAACTTATCTAGCTATGTTTCGGAATTGGGTCAGATGAAAATCCACTGTTGAGAATAAATGGAACTGCTGACCAAAAAAGAAAAATCTATAATCGATACTAAAAATGATATATTGAGGTTTTGTGCAACTTTTTCTGTTTTTCAGTGTTACAAATCTTATGTGATTATACAGCTTCATGACACTGTGTATCCATGAGGAGGGCTGAGAAAAAAATATCAAAACTGTTTTTGTAACTTCCACAAACACAATACACTTTGCTTAGGATAGCTGAAAGAAACAGTTTTTCAAAAGAACTGAATTTGAATGTTTTATTTCAGTATATTCAACTTCGAAGCATTTAAGTAACCTAAAAGTATAGGTACTATGTATTTTATTGCTTATGTTTCATATAGAATACCTATCCTAAAGAAGATACTTTTAATAGTATTTGCTATGTTAAGCACATTTTAAGTATTAGAGAAAGGGGAATCTGATTTTTTTTTTATGCTGTGACACTTGTAGCAATAGGAGTTGTACAATGGCGTAAATGAGAATTTTAGGTACATTATTGTCATTATTGGCAGTCAAGCAGAACTGGACCTTTTGTGAAGAATAATATTTATAAACTGTGGAGACTTAATAACAAAACATTTTTCCCAAATGTAGGAATCTCCTATTATTCTTAGAGATGGAAATGGTACAATCTATCCAATGGCAAAAGATTGTATGGGTGGGATACGAGACCCTGACTGGCTTGATCTTCCCCCTATCAGTAGTCTTGGAATGGGTGTTCATTCCTTAACAAATCTTCCTGCTAACTCGACGATCAAAAAGAAAGCTGCTATTATCATTATGGCTGTTGAGGTAAAATATTTTCTTTGCTACAGGATTTTTATTTTCTTCCTTCTGCTTTTATAAAGTTACTTAAAGAGCTTTGTGTTTAGATACCAATTAGAATTTTCACTATTTCAAACAAACTAATTTCAAGAGAAAATTGTCCTAGTAATGTGAACATACAAATTTATGTATTATAATGAAGACCATACATATTAAAATGAACATCTGTTTTGGCGGTACATGACTTCCATATCAGGTTTTTAACTAGTAATATTATTTTAGGCATTACTTTTAAAACTGTTACCTTTTTGTTATTCTATGGCTGCACAGTTTTTCTGAAGGATACCTTGACTTATTTTCTTGGGAATGCAATACTCTCTTTTTTTTTCTTTCCTTGTTAATCTTACATATGTGCCATGCATTAGGAAATTGAGAGTCACTTGAAGATTTTTTTTTTGTTTTTAATTTAATCACCTGTAGAGTTCTGTACTCACCTGTGGTGCTCTGTGAATAGTTCTGCTGTGAATTTATAGAATCATAGAATGGTAGGGATTGGAAGGGACCTTTAGAGATCATCTAGTCCAACCCCCCTGCAGAAGCAAGTTCACCTAGATCAGGTCACATAGGAACATGTCCAGGTGGGTCTTGAAGACCTCCAAGGAAGGAGACTCCACAACCCCTCTGGGCAGCCTGTGCCACTGCTCCCTCACCTGAACAGTGAAATAGTTTTTTCTTATGTTTAAGTGGAGCTTTTTTGTGTTCCAGCTTCATCCCATTACCCCTTGTCCTGTTGATAGCTGCTATAGAAAAAAGGGATGTCCCAACCTCCTGACACCCACCCTTTAGATATTTATAAATGTTAGTAAGATCTCCCTCCAATCTCCTCTTCTCCAGACTAAACAGCCCCAGTTTCCGCAGCCTTTTCTCATATGAAAGATGTTCCAGTCCCATATAAACCCATCTGTGATTTTGTGATTTAGTTACATCTTCTGTGCACTGTGCTGCCACCAGGAGGTACTGTGTACCTGTTAGACTGAGGTTGATGCCACAGTGGACTATTTCATTACTGTGGGAAAGCTTGTTGTATATGGGGTGACCTTTGCAGATCTTCATCAGCTTCTGTTCATTCACATCCTCTATGTTGCTTGTCTAAAACAAATATGTGAGAGCTAGTTAATGTAGATGCTTTTGTTTTTTCAAGTTGTACCACTTTTCCCATGTTACATTGTAGCCATGAAGTAGAACGAAATCTATCTTAAGAGCTTAGCTCTGAATCCAAAGGCATTATTTTTGTGAGTTTCTGTTGCTTAAGCCTTTCTTTTAACTTGTCTGTGTCTGAATGCATGCTGTTCTCCGATTTTAACAGTGCTATAACTGAGATGATGAGTATTCTCAACAGTTCCTGCACTGACTTCCAGACAACGTCTTAGATTTAGGCTTTTAATTTCAAAAAACGGAAATCTAGAAGTACTTCGTGAACTTGTATGTTTGCTTTTCATGTTTCAAATTGGTAAAATATTGTCTTCTTCTGAGTGCAGAAACAAACTTTAATGCAGCACATTCTTCGGTGTGACTATGAGGCTTGCAGACAATACCTGATGAACCTTGAACAAGCAGTTGTCTTGGATCAGAATCCACAAGTGCTGCAGACGTTCCTTGGCCATAGATGTGATGGAAACCGCAATATTCTGCATGCTTGTGTGTCTGTGTGCTTTCCAACCAGCAACAAAGAGACAAAAGAGGAAGAGGGTGAGCTCAACAGTAGAATGAAAAAACTTTGAAAATAAACCTTTTATGCATTTTCAAGAACATTTTAACTAAAAGATACATTATTCATAGATGAGTATCTTAAAATTTGATACCTAAAATGTGTATTCAGCCTTTCAAAGGTGCAGTGACAACATTTTTATTACTCTCATAAGGACTTTTAAGAATTCAATAGTTAAGAATACCAAGCTGGTCTTACTGATTATAAAAGACAAACTTTTCACATCTAGGTTAACTTTAGATGAAAACAAATTGAATTTTTTCCCTTTTATATCAGTAGTATCCCCTTTATATTACTAGTAGTCTATAAGAGAAACTGTGTTTAATGTTTCTGAGGTGTTATAATCTATATGTTAATGCCACTTGCAGTTGACATGTATTAAGAAATGTGAAAGAATGAGCTTCTGTTAGTACTGTTATGTAAAAACTATGTTAACAGAACAAGGTTGCTAAGTCAAGCACTCAAAAATTAGGAAATGGCAGAATTAAGTTTACCCATGTGCTGTATACATGGGTATGCATTGTGAAATGGTCTTTAATTACACCGTCATACTATTTTTTCCACAGGACTACCTCATTCAGTGCACAAGATGGACGGTGCTCACCGAATGGGTAGCTATTCAATATTTCTTTTTATCCTCATCATTCAGTGTGTGGCCCCATTCCTTATTACTGCACACCATACAAACCCTACACTGAATAATGATTGAACTTCCTTGTGCGATTTTTGTATGGTGCTGTCATTGAATTTTAGTTATTTATAGACTTTAATTGTTCCTCAGGTCCCTGTTCATAAAATGGGAGTAATGCTGCAGCTTCCTCATCTCTTGAAGTTTTCTCTGTATTCAAAGCTATTAACTAATTTCGAGGGTTCTGTTTGAGAAGCCTAGGCCCTGATACCATCTTTTCTAAAGTAGACATTGTTTCAAAACGTTGTATTCTAGAGCTGAATTAATAGTTTACTTGTTCTGTGCATGTTAATTATTTCTGTGTCACACACCTTTTAGGTGTCCCAAAATGAGTAAGATGTATCCCAATCATCTGTAAGCACTTGTTTCACAAAGTTCTGTGTGCTGTTAGATGTGGCAGAAGTAGGTTTGAGTTCTCCAAACTGATGTTCAGTGACATTAAACACAACACAATGCTTTTCCACATCCTTCACAAGCTGTTGCTGCCTTATTACACACCTTCCAAATAAGGCATAAACAGCTTGGTCATTGTACAACCCTTCATCTGTAGTGTGTCGTCCATCCTGTGCACTGATTGAGGCAGGGGTCTTGTAGGGGTGAGGAATAAAAAAACCCCAATTTAAAAACCAAACAACCCCAACCAAACAAATAAAACCCAGCTGTATTACTGAAGATTGTTTTACAATAAACACACAAGGAGACTGAAATAAGGATGCATGGGCAAACTTAATATGACTTTTCCTAATGTGAGTGCTTGTCTTTGCAACCTTGACATTTTTTCAATAACTTCATTTGGATGTAATTTAATTTTCTGAAAAATGTGAACCTGAGAAACTTTTAACATCCCTCTGCCTCTCTCTTTCCCTTCACAAAAGTTGTTCTAAAAGAAGTTTCATATTTTTAGTTGCAAATCACAGTCACCTTCCACTGTAACTGATAGCGACAGATATTAGGACAAGCTTATTTTCTGTGTATCATTGGGAGGGCAGTGGTGACTAATGTTACTGTCTTTGAGTTACACAGCCATCTGTTAAACTGTGGAAGAAGTTTTGGATTAGGAGTAAGGCTTCAATTCCAGACTCCAGATATATTGTTCATTAACAATTACAGAATATGCTGTCCTTTTCCAGCTAATACCTGCCTGAGATATTTCAGTATTCACATGGATTCTTTATAAGTGCTGGAAAGGAAATACTGAGGACAGGGATAAGCTTTTTTAGTTTTCAGATCCTGTGCCTAGTTTCACTATAGCTCCTGCAGCCTTGGATAAATGAATTGCAGGAAAAGTGGCCCCAGACCTGCAAAGCTTCGAGAAGGCTGCTTTGTTTCTGTGTGATTTGATATCTCCTCAGTCTTGCCAATTTAAAGGATTTTGGGAAAGATGGGTCCAAAGAAATGTCCAAAGCACGTGAAATCACTAAAATTATCATACTGAATTTCAGCTAACTTTACTAAACATCCACAAACTGAGATTTTCTAGAGAACAAGGACAGATTTCATCAGACAACAGAACAGCAGATTACACTTAGAGACAGGTTCTCCAGAAATTAATACTAACTTCATAAGTGGGAATGTGAAAATTCAGTTGTAGTTTATTGTGAGATCTAGGATAGGTGCATAGAATGGTTGTATTGCTGTGTATTGCTTGAGGAATCACACTTAAGAACTATGGCTCTCTACATGAGAGGACCAGAAGTATTGTGTGATGGGGTCAGAGAAGTAGTGAATCTTAGAAAGGAGTACAGCACACGTACAGTGGCAATGCATTTAAAACTGTGGGTCAGCTAGTACAGAACTGAGGGTACAAGAGTAATGTTCTGCAAAGTGCTTGATAGTTGTCTGCTATGAGTAGTAGGTTGTTTTTGTGTAAGAAATACATATTCTTGAGAACAAGCAAAACCTAAGTTCTTTACTACTTCAGTTAGTGATGAATAGAAGGATCTAAAGAATAAACATGCTACAAAAGTTGTCAAACACCATTGAATTGCTTAGTATATTCTTCTTTAAAAAAAAAGAGATAATTATTACTGTCAGTGGAGAAAATATGTCTGCAGAGACTGTCAGTTTGAAAAGCTTTTAAATGGAAAGTGAGAACTGACCATAGCAACTTTGAGAGGTGTCCTGAAGGAATGATCAGGTCACTTCATGGAAATTTTGTTCTTTTTTTTGGAAACACACCTTTTCCTTCTAGGTTGTACCAAAAATAGTTTTTCACTCTTCTGAAAGGAAAATTACTCCTCTTCTGGCCTGTATCATGCTTAAAAATGCTTCTCGTTCAGCTCTTTCAGGAACCATAGCTGTAGTGATTCCTTTACTTGCCAGTAGCTCCTAAAGAAGCAGTGGCTGTTACTCTGTGCAAACCTTGTACAGCTGACTTCACTGGTTTACCTTGCAGATAAATAAATCTACCTTAGGTCTTTGATTCAGGTGACTACTTCAAGTTGTACTAGAACTGTACAGCTAGGCAGTTTAGGTGTTCCGGTGCTTAGAGTTTTAGATGTTAGAAGAAATGCTCATTATTTCTGATGTAAACTGATTGTGCTACCTTAATATACTTACAGTTAATTTTCTTAAACATGCTCATAAGTAGAGTGTACATCTTGCAAACCCCCAGCATTGCATTTTTCACAGCTGGTCATTGTGAAGTGTAGTGGTTGGTGGTTTTTTTTTGTGGAGGTATGGGTTCTTTTGGTTGTCATTAGTTTTGAAGCCTTGACTGAGCAAGTGTGTGCAATCACCTGTGTGATAGGTCCTTGTCTTTTGATGACATTGCAAACTGAAAGCTTGTTCTGGAATTTGGGTGCCTTGAATTTCCTTCCTTGACTGTCATTTAGAAAACAAACCCAGTGGGAATTGTGGTTAAGCTTGTCCAAAATAAAAATTTGTAGGTGAACCTGCTCTGGCCTTCTCAGTCTTAAAAAAAAATAATAATGCAGGGAACATTTTATGATTAGTGACGTTTCTGTATACTCCCTCCTTATAATTTTCCCAAGTGAAGTTTTGGCACTAACACGTTTCTTACTTTTTCAGAAGCAGAGCGCTCCGAGAGGAATACGTTTGCTGAAAGGCTCTCGGCTGTGGAAGCTATTGCAAACGCCATCTCTGTTGTGTCAAGTAATGGTCCAGGAAATCGGGCTGGATCATCAAGCAGCAGAAGGTAAACTGACTAATGCTTTCTTCTTGTTTTCTATATGTTAATTTCCATTTTAATTACCAATCTCATATTAATTCCTTTAGTCTAGTTAAGAATGGGCTCTGTTGCTAGTTTCAGGTCAGATTTCACATCTTCAAGCACCAAACTAGAGCTCTAGTGTTGAGATTTTTTAAAAGCCTTTTCTTGCTTGAGAACTGATGGTTGGATATTTCTAAACTAATTATATTTTCTGGAGTTTGGGCATCATCTCCTCAATTGTAAAGTGGAAATGCTTCTCCTTGTGGAGGAGGGGAATTTTAGGATAAGCACTAGTGTTCTTTATCAACAAGAACTAAGTATCATAGAAATAGCACCCAGACTTGTTCTAAGGCAATTTCTGAGGGAAGTGGTCACTTATGCTGGGAGGAATGTAACACCAGTAGAGAAGAACTTAAGTTGACTTTTTTTATCCTAAGCAACCATTGTTATAGTGGGAGTCCTTTGTATTGAGATGGCTCTAAAGGATAGGTTTCTGACCCTGACCCGATCCTAATTTCTGATGATATTAATGTTTTTCATCTTTTCTGTGACAGTAACTGAGTGATGCTTACATCAAGAGAATTTGCAAGTATCTGTACTGAGATCTGATCAGTTCAGAAGACTCTAGATGAGGGCATAGTACATTTTTTTTTACTTGACTCTGTAGGCAAAGGAGTTGACATGGAATGATGTCTTTATGTTTTGTAAGCTAATGGGAGATAAGGGTAAGGGTTGAATCTTCCCACGTTCTGTAGGAGACATTACTCTTAAGAGAAAGTCCATTTAAGACAAAACAAACCCAAACTATCTTTATATTTGTACTGCTTTGTATCACACTGAGTTCTTTGTTTTCTATTTTATTCTTACCACCTTTTCCTGTAGTAATATGATACAAAACTTTTTGAAGTTGTTGACTGACTAACCTCAGTACCTTCATGTTAAATAACTTTAAACAAATAACTCCTTTCAAAAATTTTTTCAAGCGCCGTTTTTATTCTTCCACTAACCTCTTTGTGCAGTTAAATTTTGAAAAACAGCAGCAACAAGGGCTAATTCTTGGACAAGCTTAGCACTCCTGGTAATGAATGCCAAATAGTGTTAATAACGCCCATCAGCTGCTACTCCCTGCAAGTGGAAGAGCTGTAGTGACTAGGGACGTGTTCTTGGCACAAATATGTCTTGATACATTACTGTCTGACTCTTCTTCCAAGGCAACAAAATGGAATACAGGAATGAGAAATACCTCTTTACTCATTCTTCCTTATACTGAGGGACCTTTTGCAGTGTGAAATTCAACTTTAAAATGTTCTAATTCTAAATGAGAATGAGAGAGTATTTTTGCTTCTATTTTCTACTTAGTTTGAGATTAAGGGAAATGATGAGGAGATCTTTGAGAGCTGCTGGATTGGGCAGACATGAAGCTGGTGCTTCATCAAGTGACCACCAGGACCCAGTGTCTCCACCGATAGCTCCTCCTAGCTGGGTTCCAGATCCTCCTGCAATGGATCCAGGTAAGTCTGCTCATGTATCACATTAGACTGTAGAGTGAGGGATTTAGTGAAGGAACCAATGATTTTTAAGGTGAATCATTTATATTTCAGCATGAGAGTAAAATACCTAGCCTCAATGAGTTAGCAAGATGTCATTAAGCTAGCTTTAAAAGTTTACTGAAGACTTAACAGCTGTTTTTACATCCAGTATGTCTTTCTAGTGCTGGTGCCAAACTTGTGAGACGTGTTTTGTAATGTTGATTTACGTTGCTAATCTAGGAATGTTGCCGTTCATAGAGAAGAGTACCAATTAAATGCAGAAAGCCTGCAGTGTGCTAGACATTGCAGAAAGAGCGTGTTGTTAGGGATGTTTTTATGTATTGATATACATCCTGCTGTTCTGTTTACTGAAAGATGGTGACATTGATTTTATCCTGGCCCCCGCTGTGGGATCTCTTACCACAGCAGCGACTGGCACCGGCCAAGGACCTAGCACCTCCACAATACCAGGTGAGGACACACTGCTTATCTGATTGTGCTTTAGAAGGAAAATTATCTGAAAAGCTGCCTTTACTTGCACAGATTTTTCGCATATGAAACTATTGCGGATGAATTCAGATGAATATTCAGATGAATATTGGATTGATGCAGAATTTCACAAGTGTGCAGAAACTAAATGAAGCACCATGCTGTGTTTTATGTAAAAATTATTTTTATTTGGGCAATGAGAAATATGTAAATATGATAATCAGTATGAAATTGGGAAAACTGTCTGTATTTCAGAATGTAATTTGGAACTGAAATTTACACTCCTTCATTGAAATGTTTCTGCAACTGGCAAATCACTGAGTAGCCAAGCTACTGATTAATCACTCCAGTGGAACATTGAATTTATTTACTTTTAATAGGTAGTCATTTTTTGAGGAAAAACTGTTTCTCTGCAATTTTTTTTTCTCATTACAGGTCCATCTACTGAACCATCTGTAGTGGAATCAAAGGATCGGAAGGCAAATGCCCATTTCATACTGAAATTACTATGTGATAGTGTTGTTTTACAACCATATCTTCGAGAATTACTGTCAGCTAAGTAAGGATTTTCATATGAATTTTCACTATCCTCTGTAATATTATATCACTTGAAATTTATTACATAGAAGCTTTTTAGAAAATATTTAAGGGTGCATTAGTTGTTTTTAGTTAGTATTTGTTAACAATTATTATAATACTAGAATATTGAATGTATTTGTTTCCTGCCATCCCTTAAAATTATGTCTGTTTCACAGAGGTAAAATGAGTAAGAGTTTTTATTCATTCTGTGTTTTTTCTGATGAGGGTGAGGGAGCCCTGGCACAGGCTGCCCAGAGGGGTTATGGAGGCTCCTTCCTTGGAGGTCTTCAAGACCTGCCTGGGCATGTTCCTATGCGACCCGATCTAGGTGAACCTGCTTCTGCAGGGGGTTGGACTGGATGATCATTAAAGGTCCCTTCCAACCCTACCATTCTGTGATTCTGATTGCACAAGATTAACAATACTAAGTTCTCATGTATTTGTTTCCTACCTCACTCCTGTTAAAACAACAAAAAACTCAGTGTGTTTTAACTTGTCTATTGTTCTTTTCCCCAGGGATGCAAGAGGCATGACACCGTTTATGTCAGCAGTCAGTGGCCGGGCATATCCTGCTGCAATAACAATTCTGGAAACCGCACAGAAAATTGCCAAAGGTACATACACCAGTTTCGGTGATTACTACTATGGGGTTTCCTTCTAAAGGTTGACATGTGCAGATTAATTATTAACAGTGCTTTTTTGTATGTGAAATTACATGTGCTTGAGCAACTGGTGGTTGTGGTAAACACCTCTTTCCAAAACCCTGTATATTGATGCGTGTTTTGGATATCTTGCTGTTACGGAATATCTTCCTCTTTTGAAGTGTATATGTTATTATAGGTTTCTATGAATATTATTGGTTTTGTGTTCTTTATAGTATTTTCAGCATTTCGTTGCTTTATAAACATCAGTGGATTAAGGTACTACTTTTCAACAGCACAAAGGTGTCATCTGAAACGTCTTTATTTGAATTGGAAAAACGCAATACGATAAAGCAGCATGCCAAGCTGAAGGCTTCTGTACAAACATGTATTTTGTGACTTTCTTTTGGTGTTGGCATTTAATTGTTTAAGAGAAATATGAGAAGTTGAACTTAAGGAGAAACTTGATCAGATTGGAACTTTGATGTGATGAGGTCCATAGGACTGTGTGTATTCCTTAGAAGAATATTATCCATAAATTATTTTTTAATCCTTCAAAATGACGATCCACTGATTTGATTAGAGTATCGATGAATTAAAAATTAGGGAAGAATTGGCCGTTGAATTTTTCAATCAGAAGTTGACAGCAGCTTCTGTAAGAAATACCTGTACTGTGACAAGCAGAAAGGTTTCTCAAAAAACTGTGACAGAGACTTTATTCAAACTTTTGGTTCTCGGTGAGATTGTGTAATGGCAAACATCTGTCAAATATGGGTTCTGTTGGTGGATTTGTGTTACTTTTAGGAGTTAAACACTAGTTAAACACTAGTTCTATTGTTCTTTTAGCTGAAGCAACTTCCAGTGAAAAGGAAGATGATGTGTTTATGGGAATGGTTTGTCCTTCGGGTACAAATCCAGATGACTCTCCTTTGTATGTGTTGTGTTGCAATGACACATGCAGTTTTACGTGGACTGGTGCAGAACATATTAACCAAGTAAGGCTTTTTTTTTTTTCCTTTTAAGTAAATAGGAATGTTTTTCAACCATATATTATGTTAGTCCACCGATCTTAGTTTTTAAATTATCAAAATTGTATTGTTTTAATTACTGTAACTTTTAAGTCTGGTGTGGTTACTGCCTCTCCTAACGGCTTTGTACTCTCAAAGCTGTCTGTGTGGGTCAGAACATGGCTGTTTAAGGGTGTGGCTTTTCCCATCTGGGTGTCTTGGGCAAAAATTTTGATGGAAACAGCTCTTTGAAAACACCGAATATGCTAACAACAAAGCTTCACTTTCTAGAATTGACTTCTACGTGAAGACACCAATTTGAACAAGTGCTATTTTATTGTAACCTGAAATGCCGTGAGATTGCAAGTGCTGCAGAGAGAAAACTATACATAATATCTTGGGTACTTTTTTTTTTAGGATATATTTGAATGCCGAACATGTGGCCTATTGGAATCTCTTTGTTGTTGCACAGAATGTGCAAGAGTCTGTCACAAAGGACATGACTGCAAGTAAGTATTGTGTTCTGTTTCTTACAGTGGAATCAGTATTTTGCGGATTAATTTATTTACTCATAGCTAGCATTATTTTCCTTGGTTGTTCAGATATTAGAGAAGATTTAACAGTAAAAATTTCTTCTTTTCCTTCTGCTCTGTAAGGTTTATCTTATGGGTCAGAATTGAAAGAGTAATCGGAAGCAGTCTTATGCTTTTCAGTTTATAGAATTTAGACTAAATGACTAATTCTGGTATCCTCAAAGTGCTCAATATTCTAGGAATAATATGTCTAGGTAATAGTGTGTTTTAACTCTGGGCACCTCCTGGATTTCTGAAGCCAGCAAATCCTATTGACTGATAATTCTTGTAAACTTTCAGAAACAGTGTAGCGTATTAATCTCTTAAGTTCAACTACAGTAAAGGGAAAAGTGAGCAGTCAAATGAATGGTCTAGAAGTCTCTGATCAACCTTGCCAAAGCTTTGAAGTTGCAGATGTTTTGTGCCACTGGCACAGATTGTAAATGTTATAGCATTAATGTTCTAGCTATATAATAAGCTAACAGAGACAATTATTATCTCAGAATTGTTTCAGTGACTGAGTTTTTATTGCTTGTTGTGAGGATTTCCAACACAACTTTCATGTCTGGAGACTATTTTGGGAAACAAATGGTCTTGGGTGAGTTTTACTAAGGCACTACAGTGAAACTGCTCTCTTAAAACGAGTGTAGGAAACAAGGATAGCAAATGTCAAGGTTGTCACATATAAACTCTGCATTTCTCTCTCCAGCTAGGATTGGGCATCTTGCTTCTGTAATAATCAAAAAAGCTCTAGCAGGAATCTTGATGTGTACACTAATACCCTCAGCTCACCTTTGCTGTTTGTTGTAGGCTCAAACGAACATCCCCAACAGCCTACTGTGATTGCTGGGAAAAGTGCAAGTGTAAAACGCTAATTGCTGGTCAAAAGTCTGCTCGCCTTGATCTCCTTTACCGCCTGCTTACCACCACAAACCTTGTTACCATGCCAAATAGCAGGCAAGTTCATCTTTGCAGTCACTAAGGCAGAATTATTTTTATCATTTTAAAATATGAGGTATATCGTATCCCCACTAATAAATTTTTCATTACAGGGGAGAACATCTGCTGCTGTTTTTAGTACAGACAGTTGCCAGGCAAACTGTGGAACACTGCCAGTACAGGCCGCCTAGAATTAGGGAAGATAGAAATCGCAAAACGGCAAATCCTGAAGGTAAGCACTTTTTCATTGAAATAAATGGAAAACTCCATATTTCAGTGCCTCTTTCTTATATTGCTTTTTTTGTCTTTTTAGATTCTGATATGCCTGATCACGATTTAGAACCTCCTCGTTTTGCCCAGCTTGCTTTGGAACGTGTTTTGCAGGACTGGAATGCGCTGAAGTCTATGATCATGTTTGGCTCCCAAGAAAATAAAGACCCGTGTGTATTTACACATAGTTGTCAATGTGCAGTTTGATGTGATATTTGCGGCCTGCTGACTTACATAAAATTTATTTCCTTTCTTTTTTGTTTTTTCCAAGTCTTAGTGCAAGCAGTAGGATAGGTCATCTTCTGCCTGAAGAACAAGTTTACCTTAATCAACAAAGTGGAACTATTCGCTTGGACTGTTTTACGCACTGTCTTATTGTCAAGTGTACAGCAGACATTTTGGTGAGCTCTCTTAGCCATGTTGTACTTAGCTTTTCTGACTGATGTGATATTATAGTGTGTCTCAGGTGGTATATGCTTGGAAACTAATTTGAAAATAACTTCAAGCTAGTTGTGGTTTTGTGAATTTATACTGTTCCGACTGTAGTCTCCCTTTGAATCTTAATCTGTCTTGTTTCATCCTTCTAAATTGCACAATATTATTGGTTCATAATGACCTCTTTCTACAGCTCTTAGATACTTTGCTGGGTACTCTGGTAAAGGAATTACAGAACAAATATACACCAGGACGCAGAGAAGAAGCTATTGCTGTTACAATGAGATTCCTGCGTTCAGTGGCAAGAGTGTTTGTCATTCTTAGTGTGGAAATGGCTTCCTCCAAAAAGAAAAAGTAAGTGGGCAGTGTACATTGGTTGTGGTGTTTGGTTCTATAAATTTCAATATTTATTCTCCTATTAAATGAGTTGGTACAAATCAACAGTAGGCAAAAATATCTGAATTAACTTGTGGTCTGTGGATGGCTTTGTGTGGAAAAGTGCAGACCTCAAGATTGCACAATAGATGCTGGTACATCACAAAACTTTTTAATACACTTGTAAAACTTACATGTTTGTACTAAACCTTTCTGTTTAAAATGTTACTATTTTTGGAAGTAGAATTTTTTTAACATGTTAAAATGATGATCTATGGTTGGTTGTCAAGAATAGATTTAGATATCTAGCCTTAGTCTTGAATTATTGAATGATAAAGGCTTTTAACTGACTTGAATATCTGTGCATATTGTTGGTATACACACAAATGTATGTATCTGTTTTAAAAAGAGACATATTTGACATTTAATTTCTTATATTTTTTTTCCATAGCAATTTTATTCCACAGCCAATTGGAAAATGTAAACGTGTATTCCAGGCATTATTGCCCTATGCTGTTGAAGAATTGTGCAATGTAGCAGAGTCTCTAATTATTCCAGTCAGGATGGGAATTGCACGTCCTACAGCACCTTTTACTCTAGCTAGCACTAGTATAGATGCCATGCAAGGAAGTGAAGAACTGTTTTCTGTGGAACCTTTGCCACCCAGACCGTCATCTGACCAGTCTAGCAGGTAAAATTCACTGAAGCTTGCTACTGATTCTTTTCAGTCTTGTTAAAGGTGTTTTTGGTTTGTGATGTTACTAGTTTTTCATTATCAGAAAGTATTGATGAGGCTTCTATTCTGGCCACACATTTTGGAAGAACTTTTCTACTGACAGATTTCTACAGTAATTTGCATTCATAATGATATTAGGAGGTCCAAAACAAATTTTCTTTTTCTCTTCTCTTTTTTTTTTTGTGAAGTTCTAGTCAGTCTCAGTCATCCTACATCATAAGAAATCCTCAGCAAAGACGAATCAGCCAGTCACAGCCAGTCCGTGGCAGGGATGAAGAACAGGATGATATTGTTTCAGCAGATGTGGAAGAGGTTGGCTTTCTTTTTTTATATTTTTGGTTTTTCTTCTCAATATGCCACCTAATTCATTAGCATGTACTTTAATGTCTGAACCACGAGTCCATGCATCAAGACCTCTGATTTGCAAAAGATATTGAGTAGTGCTTCATGGCGTCCTACCAAACCTTAAGCTTTTTATTTTATCAGGTAGCTCTTCAATATTTAGCAACTACTTCTAGGGTTTACAGTCAGTTTTACCCTTTCAGCATTAAAATCTGATGTCTGAGTCTGTGTTTCATTTATAAAACTGATTTCTTTTTATCTGCACAACACAATGCACATGTACAGCTACTGTGGTTGTAAGTTCATTTTCTGTTCACGTTAGTTCAGGGTTTTTCTTTTATTTGTTTTTACATAAAATTGTGCAGTTTTTTGAAAATATGTGTCTCTAATCAGTTCAAGAAGGACAGGGAGCTGCTGGAGAGAGTTCAGTGCAGGGCTACAAAGATGATTAAGGGAGTGGAGCATCTCCCTTCTGATGAAAGGCTGAGGGAGCTGGGGCTCTTTAGCTTGGAGAAGAGGAGACTGAGGGGTGACCTCATTAATGTTTACAAATACATAAAGGGTGGGTGTCAGGAGGATGGAACCAGGCTGTTCTCAATTATGTCCAATGATAGGACAAGGGGCAGTGGGTACAAGCTGGAACATAAGAGGTTCCAAAGAAATACAAGGAAGAATTTCTTCACTGTGAGGGTAAGGGAGCACTGGAACAGGCTGCCTAGATCGGTTGTGGAGTCTTCTTCTCTGGAGACATTCAAAACCCACCTGGATGAGTTCCTGTGTGACCTACTCTAGTTGGTCCTGCTCTGACAGTGGGGGTTAGACTAGATGATCTTTGAAGGACCCTTCCAGTCCTTGAGATTCTGTGATTCTGTGATATAAAAGATATTCTAGTATAAAATTACAATGCTAATTTCCAGGTTGAGGTGGTTGAGGGAGTGGCTGGTGAAGAAGACCATCATGATGAACAGGAAGAACATGGTGAAGAAAATGCTGAAGCAGAAGGACAGCATGATGAGCATGATGAAGATGGTATGTATCATGTACATCGTGCATATTTCTGCTTGGATTAGCAAACTCTGCATCAAAAACAAAAGGCATATTGAGAATCACCAATGATAATGATTTGGGAGACTTGCATGACTCAAGACATAGGGTTTTATAGTATGCATCTTCCGAAATGTTACCTGTATTACCCTTGATAGTTAATGCAGAACAGAAAAGTACAGTTCATATCAGTGAAAGGCTGTGTAAAAGGCCTTCTTCATGTTAAGCAGGACTGCTCTCTGGGGATCTGCTAAATTTGTGGGGAAAAAAATAGTAATGTTCCCTGATAGGAAATGGCAAGAAATTCTTCTTGGTCTTCTCTGGAGACATTCAAAACCCACCTGGATGAGTTCCTGTGTGGCCTACTCTAGCTGGTCCTGCTCTGGCAGGGGGGTTGGACTGAATGATCTTTTAAGGTCCCTTCCAGCCCTTAAAATTCTGGGATTTTGTGAGATGAGTAAAATTTTAGATAACTCTTAGTAGGCAAGTATGTGAACACTTCTATTTTTCTGCACAAGGAGAAAATACAATGGTACTAAAGGGTAAAAAACCACAAGAAACAAACCCCAAATGTTACTATATGCTTGGTTAACAATATCTGTTTTGCCTTTTGTGTGTGCTTGTGTAAAATGTTGTTGATGTAAATTATTTGAAGGACTAAAACAATAGCATAGCTCTTGCATGACTAATCATAAAGTAGCGGTGTGGTAGATGTGTTTGCAAAAGGGATCATGCTGAGCTACTTTTTGAGCCAATCATCAAATATTAAATTATGATTCAATATTTTGTAGACAAATCCTTTCCATTAATATGATTTATCTCTATAGTTAGTTTGGGATTAGATGACCCAAAGATGTAATTAAAAAAAATTATCTTTCTAACTTTCCAGTCAAACCATTTAAGGTATGAGAAATCTGTTTATTTGCTTCCTGAGTATTCAGAATGTTTAATTCTCAAAACTTTGACTTGAACAGAACCTGGATATTTTAATCAGGTTTTTAAAACATTTTTTCAGGTATTCCTTGGATATTTGTGTGAAGTAGCATATGGTTAATTCTCCTGACACATGTACATGAGGAGTTGTAGGGTCTTTTAGCTTGAGTAACCAATTCTGAATCCTTAAAGTCTTAGTTTTCAGTGTGTGTGGTGAATGTGTATGTGCAGTACAAAGTGAGAAGACCAGCTGGAAAATAAAAGAATAGGCCCCAAGTATTGCTGTGTGTTTACACAGCTTTGATCACCTCTCCCTGCATATCCGTTAACTTCTGCTGTACTAAGAGGTGCTGGAATTTGTTTAATGTGTCTTACATGAGTCGTTACAATCATTCTGTTTTTTCCTGTTTCTAAACATGAGATGTTTTGAATATTGTTTTTATAGGTAGTGATATGGAGTTGGATTTGCTAGCTGCTGCTGAAACAGAAAGTGACAGTGAGAGTAACCACAGTAATCAGGACAACGCTAGTGGGCGCAGAAGTGTGGTCACTGCAGCTACTGCTGGGTCAGAAGCAGGTACACCACATCATCTCATGTTTAGTCTGACTGTTTAAATTTAGATATTAGCTTTGTTGTACTGGAAAAAGAGACGTGTTAGTGATTCGAGTGGAGCTTTAACAAGGAAACAACTGGCTTCACCTAAAAAAAAAAATATTCTTTGCCTTTGGTTCTTGACTGCACTGCAGAGGCATATGGGAGAAATTACTTCACAAGTAGATTGGACAGAATGAAAATTACCTGGTTATGACATTGTAACAATCTTATTTTAACTTTTTTTCTTTTTTTTTCTCCCATCTTCCTCCCTACCACCTCAGCTTTCCCCACGTTTCCTCTTCTTCCTTAGTTTTTCCCTTGCCCGTAACTGCACAGACTTTTTGGACAAGGAGGTGTGCTGAAATGTGGCTCTTTTTTGCTTCTATGGAGCTTCTGCATGTATTAGCCAGAGTTGGCCACTTGCATTCTTGTGAAGTGAAATGAAATGTTTTCACTTATTTTTAATGTAGAACTTAGATGTGGCTTAAAACAAAACACAAAACCCGAGCAATCATTGTAAGGCTCTTTGAAAGCAACTGCCTTAGTGTTTGGAAGCATCATTGCCTGGGGCAGAATCTGAAGAAATGTTAAATCAGATTATTTCTTAATTTTTCTTTTTCTTTTGAAATATAAGTAATCTGACTGCCCTTTCGTGAAACCTATGGAAAAATTAGCAGTGTGTTGTAAGAATAATTTATAAATGATTTTCAGTAGTGGTACTTTAACCCCTTTAGGAATTGTAGTTTCTTCCCATGGAAAAAGTTTACAAGGCTGGCATGATACATGTATGCACAGATGGGCAATTGTCAGTTACTGTTTATTGCTTATTTTCTTCAACAGGAGCTAGCAGTGTTCCAGCATTTTTTTCTGAAGATGACTCTCAATCAAATGATTCCAGTGACTCTGATAGCAGCAGCAGTCAGAGTGATGACATAGAGCAGGAGACTTTCATGCTCGATGAGCCTCTGGAACGAACCACAAATAGCTCACACGCCAATGGTGCTGCCCAAGCTCCCCGATCCATGCAATGGGCTGTACGCAATACCCAAAACCAGAGGACTACTAGCACTGCTCCTTCTAGTACATCAACCCCGGCAGGCAAGTCTGAGTAACGTGCATGCATGAATGTCAGTTAACTCTGGCTTTGTTCCTTCCTCTGGTCTTGTTTCTTCTCTCAAGGATGACATCTTAACTATTTGTCTTAGAAGAACAGTGCTTACCTATCTTGACTGTTTCTGTTCTGGTTTTGAGTTCTTAAAGATGAAGTAGTTCTCAAGAAGATATGAGTATGCTTACTATAGCTAGTAATTTCTTGGTAGTTACAGTTGTGATGTTGGTAATACTTACAGGGTTATATGTAGAAGTCTTCATGATATCAGTCAATATGAAAAATACATGGCAAAGGTTATAATGAAGTCATTAATGTCATACCTTCTTTTATGTTTAGCAAGTTCAGCGGGCTTGATTTACATTGATCCATCAAACCTACGTCGGAGCGGTACCATCAGTACGAGTGCTGCAGCAGCAGCTGCAGCACTGGAAGCCAGCAATGCGAGCAGCTATTTAACATCTGCCAGCAGTTTAGCAAGAGCATACAGTATCGTGATACGGCAGATATCTGACCTGATGGGTCTGATTCCCAAGTACAATCATTTAGTATACTCCCAGATCCCAGCTGCGGTAAAGCTGACTTATCAAGATGCAGTTAATTTGCAGGTAAGAACATTCAAATGCTGGTAGAGAAATGTAATTTCAATACAACTGGATTTTTTTTAGGTAAAATAGAATGGTTGAGATTGAAAGTCACCTGAAGATTGTGCAGTCCAAATTTCCTGCAGCATCACAGACGAGAAGGCTGCTCAGAACTGTGTCTAGTTAGGTTTTTAGTACTGACAAGAATATAGACTTTACAGCTGCTTTGGGCAACTTGTAAAGTGTTTGATGACTCTCATAGTGAAAAAGGTTTTTCTTGAGTTTAAATGGACTTCCCAAGTATTTAAATTTGTGCCTATTTTCTCTTGTCTGTTTACTGTGTATCACTGAGAAGAGTCTGGCTCTGTATACTCAGTACTCTTATGAGGTATTTATATACACTGATATGATCCTCCTGAGATTTTCTTGAGTCTAAACTGTTTTAACTCTTGTCAGTCTCTCCTCATATGAGAGAGAGCATCAGCTAAAGTAACTGCAGTTATTAATTCCATTAAATTGTTTTTATTTCATATACATACATTTTTCAAAAAAGGAATTTCAGTGGATTTTTTTTAACTAAGTTTGACTGGTACTTAACAAATAGTTAAGTCACGATCGACTGCTTTGGAGATTCAAGGGATCTCTACTAGAGATCCTTTACCTTGATTTTTTCACATGAAATACTGAGTCTATAAAGAAGAGAGTTAGTAAGGGCCAAATAAATGAGGTAAAAGATTTGTACAGGTAATTGTATGGTTTGCTGCCCTTTCTTCTGGGGACATGGTCATCCTTTCCCTAATATATGCATACTTTTGGGTACTTTTGAGAGTATGTATAAAATGCATCTATAGAAAAAACATGTGAAAGGGAAGACTGGTATCTGGTGTGTATAGAAAGAAATTACAAAGATTAACAACACAGGAGGGACTTTAGGGTGTTCAGAAAGTATGTATCAACTTGTATGTGGGCATAGTGTATGGAGTGAGGTCATCTGTACTGAATTTAGTCCAAAAATCAACTGTCAGAACTATACCACTGCTTCGAGGAGCCCAAAAAATCAAGTGATGCTGTTTCCTGTTAGTAGTGCTGTGTGCTGGGATGTGGAAACCATACAGCATTTTGTTAGTTTAGTGGATACAAGAATATTTGAAGTGTAAGATGCATTTTTGAAAACCAGAATGTAGAAGAATGAAGAAAGCAGACTGCTGCTGGGTAAAAGAACCCAACCGGCCAATGGAGTTAGGGAATGTCAAGAAAAGCAGACTCCAGAGTCAGTACTGGAGATAGGGGAAGAAAAGGCTGGACCAGGGGGAAGAGTTTTGTACGCAGACATAGTTTTCTGTTCAGATCTTAACTTTGTCTTCCCTGAATAAGTTGCAAGGGGTGAAGAGTATTGGAAGATCTGTCTGGTGAATGCCACAGAAGGTGAGGGCTGTTAAAACTACTAGAAAGTCAGGAATTGGGCCACAATCTCCAAGATGGATGCATCTGGGAGGTGCTGAGTGGCTATAAGGTGAGGAGCAGAAGAAATACCTAAAAGGGAGAAAGAGATGGTTACAGACACCAAGGTATTAAGTGATGAGAGCTGCATACCACTACAGTAAATTATCAGCCTCAGCTTTCAGAAACTGTTACTTGGTCATTCTTGAATGTGCTTTTACAGCCTCTTTGTGTTTGTAGGGAATCAGGTGTAACTAAAAGCCACGGTGGAGATTATATTGAAATTGCGTTCTCACCATCTGATTGACAAAACTCATGAAATCTCATTTTCTGTAGAATTATGTAGAAGAAAAACTTATTCCTACTTGGAATTGGATGGTTAGTATCATGGACTCGACTGAAGCTCAGCTGCGCTATGGTTCTGCATTAGCTTCTGCTGGTGATCCTGGGCATCCAAATCATCCTCTCCATGCTTCTCAGAACTCAGCCAGAAGGGAAAGGATGACAGCCCGTGAGGAAGCTAGCTTAAGAACACTCGAGGGAAGACGGTATGGAAATAGTTTGATTACTGCATGCAATCGGAATTACCAGTTTTACAGTCACATCTTGTTCACTGACGATTTAGAAATCTAATTTTGTAATGCAGCAGTGTAGTTACTGTTTTGATTAAAGTTTGCTCCCTGTGTTGTTGCTACTGTTTGGTTTATTCTGATGTACCAGTTTAATCTTGAGTATTAACTTTTTATAATATACTGCACCTGAGCTGCTTGTAGTAAAGCATAAAAAGGGGGCTTGGACTAGATGATCTCTAAAGGTCCCTTCCAACCCCTACCCGTTATATGATTCTGTGATTCTACCACACTGGTTTTGGAGGGATGGGGTGTTGAGTGTCCATATTTCAAATACAGAGACTACTACGTAGAGGATGCCTTGTACTGTAATGCCTCATCTCTCTGTATTCAATCCTTTCCTTTTACTAGACGTGCTACTTTACTCAGTGCCCGTCAGGGAATGATGTCAGCACGTGGTGATTTCCTGAACTACGCACTGTCTTTGATGCGTTCTCACAATGACGAGCACTCTGATGTTCTTCCTGTTCTGGATGTCTGTTCACTAAAGCATGTAGCATATGTTTTTCAAGCCCTTATTTACTGGATTAAAGCAATGAATCAACAGACAACACTGGATACTCCTCAGCTGGAACGGAAAAGGTATCAAGGCTGACTTAATTTTGTTTCAGTAATTGGCATCATTACTCAGGACCTGTATAAATATATACGTATATCTCTCTGCGTGTCTCTAGTAACATACATATGATAAAAGAATGCATATAATGGTATGTAACGTACATAGGTTTGGTTGAAAAGCCTCTTGCTGTACAAGGTTTTCTAACTACTGAAGCTTGAGTATGATTTTTAACTCCGTGACAGTGCCTCTAAGTAATAACTTACTTAGAATTGTCAAACACATTAAGAATGACATGAGAGAAAATATCAAAGGCTGATACGATGGACTTAGCAGCTCTGTTTTCCATTTGGTTGTGTATATTTTTGTGTACCTGATGCACAGTAGGGAAATCAATAGCTGAAAATGTCCTTAAGCAGAAAATCCCTGCTACTTCAACTGTAGCATTTTACAAGATGCATTTATTACTTTTTTAAATGTTACAAGATTTTTATTTAGAAATGTTATTTGGTTTGAAATGGCAATTAATGGTCATAGAAATGTGCACATATTGGTAGACTACACCATCTGTTCCCATTTCTTACGGAGTTTTGAGATAATATACCTGAACAGTCCTAGTCAACAGTTAAATAAAGGCAAGTCTTTGCCCTTTCCTGCCCTTAATTTTCTATATCACAAGTTGAACTTAACTTTTCCTTTTCTTTACAAATTTAGTAACTGTAAAGTACGAGATATCAATATTTTAGATATATATTGGACTACTGCCATAGTTCCAGTGTTATGTTCAATATGTCTTGGTAATGTAAGGCTTGTTATCCTCAAAATGTATACCAGGGGACGTTTTTCTCACAAGGAGTTTCCTCAAAAGGAGGATGATTTAATACAGTAACTAATTGAGCTTTTGTGCTGGCAGACTTGAGTAGCTATTGCTGTGGCTTTAAGCCTTTTCCAAGAAATAACATACTTCTGAAATCTGTTTTGTCCTCAAAAATTCACATGCTGAAATCTGTCAAACAGCTGTGCATCAAAGAATTGCAAATTTCCCATGAAATGCTTATAAAACTATGAAGGTCTAGACTCTTTCAGTTACAGATAAGTGGTTCAGAGTCAGTCAGTCAGTTGCGTCTGTTAGATGACATTTTAGTAGTTTGTACACAACAAAATTTTATCAGTCTTTATCTAGTTGAGAACATATTTCACAATGCACAAACTACCAGAAATGAATACTAATCAAAGTTTTTGATCCTTTTTACAGTGCAGTGAAATCCATTTCTTTAATATGCAGCTTGCAGATTTGCCTTCTGAAATGTGATAGGGATGTTTATTTTTGTAAGACACTGCCCATTTTATACTAGGAAATTTTAGAATAATACGCATTTTTTTCTTCCACTAATGCAGGGTTCCGAGGTCTTTTATTTTGACATAGTCTTTAATAACAAGCGTACTCATCACGGCACAAAGGTGTAACTTTTTAGATCAAACTTGGTAGGTGACTAAATAGCCATAAGGTCAACTGTGAGTCATGTCATGAGAAGTACTCTACAGTGCTTTGATTTCAGAGTGAGTTCTTTCTTGTTAGGTACAGCTCTCAAGTACACTTACTGATTATAGCCTTGCTTAGATTGATTACTACAAGTGCTATTGATGGCTTTTGTTTTCTTCAAGAGGATTGACTTTCTTCTTCTTTGTGGTTTGTTTTTTTTTTTACAGAACTCGGGAACTTTTGGAACTGGGTCTTGACAATGAAGATTCAGAACATGAAAATGATGATGACACCAATCAAAGTTAGTATACACAAACACCTGTGGTATGCCAGAATGCAGTACTTTCTTAGTGGTTTTCCTCTGTAGTTTGCTAAGGCTTTAAATAAATTTTGATACTTGTAGTTGAGTTTCAGTAAGATTTTTCTGACCATTGTTATGTTACCAAATTTCTCCTGCTGTTGCCTGTTCTCATTTTAGGGCCCTCTTTCTGTCTTCTTTCTCAGTAAATTGCAGAATTTGTGTGCCCTTGCGTATCATTCTGCACAATGACAGGATTTTGAAATCAAATCAGAGTTAAACTAGTTTTTTTGCTCTATGAAACTGCTCCGGAAAATGGTAGAATGTATACTTATACTCTGTACTAAGTACATACCAGTCTAAGTATGTGTTCAGTAACGTTAATTACAGTAAAAAGAATAAAAGTGATTAACTTAATAAAAACACAGGATTTGTGGAAGCATCCCAGAGGATTCCTGAATTTGCAGAGATGCCTCCCTGGTCAGATAGCTAAGAGAGAATCTTATTAGGTTTTGGTATTTCAAATCCTTTGCTCTTGTAATTGTGAAAATTGAATTGAAATTTTCTCTGATACTTAGGTGCTACACTCAATGACAAAGATGACGACTCCCTCCCAGCAGAGACTGGCCAGAACCATCCGTTTTTCAGACGCTCAGACTCTATGACGTTCCTGGGCTGCATTCCACCCAATCCTTTTGAAGTTCCTCTGGCAGAGGCCATCCCCCTGGCAGACCAGCCCCATCTATTGCAGGTGACATCAGAGATGGGGCTCTGGAAGAAAACTGCAGTTTGGTTTTACATTTCTAACTGAAGTATATTATTTACCCAGAATGCTTTTGTTAATTTTCAGCCAAACGCTCGCAAAGAAGATCTGTTTGGCAGGCCAAGTCAGGGCCTGTATTCATCTTCTGCCAACAGCGGGAAGTGCTTAATGGAAGTTACAGTGGACAGAAACTGCCTTGAGGTAAATGGAAAGCTTTTATTATTTTAAACAATAGGGTAATTTAAGCTAGTACTTCATATGCACCAGTACAGGCTGGGGGTCGAACTGCTGAAGAGCAGCTCTGCAGAGAGAGACCTGGGAGTCCTGGTTGATAATAAACTAACCATGAGCCAGCAATGTGCCCTCGTGGCCAAGGTCAATGGCATCCTGGGATGCATCAAGAAGAGTGTGGCCAGCAGGTCGAGGGAGGTTCTTCCCCTCTACTCTGCCCTGGTGAGGCCTCATTTGGAGTACTGTGTCCGTTTCTGGGCTCCTCAGCTCAAGAGGGCCAGGGAAGTGCTGGAGAGAGTCCAGCACAGGGCCACCTAGATGATCTGGGGACTGGAACATCTTTCATATGAGGAAAGGCTTTGGGAACTGGGGCTGTTTAGTCTGGAGGAAACTGAGGGGAGATCTTATTAACATTTATATATATCTAAATGGTATGTGTCAGGAAGTTGGGACATCTCTTTTTTCTATAGTAGCTAGCAACAGGACAAGGGGTAATGGGATGAAGCTGGAACACAAAGAGTTCCATTTAAATATAAGAAAAAACTATTTCACTGTGAGGGTGAGGGAGCCCTGGCACAGGCTGCCCAGAGGGGTTGTGGAGTCTCCTTCCTTGGAGGTCTTCAAGACCTGCCTGGACATGTTCCTATGTGACCTGATCTAGGTGAACCTGCTTCTGCAGGGGGATTGGACTAGATGATCAGTAAAGGTCCCTTCCAACCCCTACCATTCTATGATTCTGATACCTTAAAAAGACATTTTTAAGTATTAAATTAAGAAGAATTCATTCCTTAAAAAAATACGTTAAGTAGCTTTCAGAATGATGGTTGAAAAGCTCAGTAAGTGGGAAAACTTGAAATTACAATGAAAAATATGCTTATTTTTTTTTAGGAGGAACTTTTATAATTGCTGATTTATAGCAGATTTCAGGCAATATTTTTAAAGGCTGCAGTACAAGCCTGAGTTAATTTTGAAATGCCAACTATATAATTATTTGTGATATAAAGAATTAATTGTCTCTATAGCCCAAAAGATTTGGCTACAGACTGAGCATTAAATGGAAAGTGTATGAAATGTAAATCTATAGTGTGAAAATGGTTTTTTGTATTTTTTGAAATTATTGAGGTCAGGTCAATAGCTCACTTTTGATTAGTTTAAAGAAAAGTGAAAGAGCCTTCTAGACTGCTTTGAAAGTGCAATTAAATTTTACTTCTCTTTGTTTTAGGTTCTTCCAACTAAAATGTCTTATGCAGCCAACTTAAAAAATGTAATGAGCATGCAAAATCGGCAAAAAAAGGAAGGGGAAGAACAAAATGTGCCTACAGAAGAATCTGAGAGTTCAAAGCCAGGACCTTCAGCTCATGATCTTGCAGCACAACTGAAAAGCAGCTTATTGGCAGAGATAGGATTGACAGAAAGTGAAGGCCCACCCCTTACATCCTTCAGGTAGTTTAAGAGTTAATCTATGAAGTACTACTGAACTGATAAAAGGATATTTGGGACTCTGAAAATTCTTTTCAAATTAAAACCAGCCATTTGCTTTAGCTAGAATATGTAGTTTGTGTTTGATAGCTTTTAAAATGAACAGTTGAATAATCTTCAGAGATTTGTGCAAACTGTAGTTAACTGAGTCTCTTATTACCTGACTTCTTTCTGCAGACCTATGGCAATGTCCTCAGTAGCCAAGTCTAAAAATTGGAATTGACAGCTTGCCATCTGTCTGGTGAGGCTGACCATGCTTTATGCAGTTAGAGACTGAACTGACCTCACTTTGACTTACAGCTTTATAAAAAAAATATAAGGTCTTGATTGAAGGAGACCAGTAACAATGAATGCCCTGTAGTAGTGAAGTTATGTGCTTTGAGAGTAATTTCTCTTTGGAAGCAAGACTTGTGTTTCAGCTGAAAGTAAGCAACTGCATATGCTTTTGTCCACAAACTTACTTGTACTGTGTGGTTGTTCATTAGAAATAACTTGAAGGCAGAGAGTAAGAAAAAACAGTAGTACACAAAATGTGTCTGAAATTGAAGTCATCTGACACTTTCCTCCCCCCTTCTCTCAGGCCACAATGTAGCTTCATGGGCATGGTTATATCCCATGACATGTTGCTGGGACGTTGGCGCCTTTCTTTAGAATTGTTCGGCAGAGTGTTCATGGAAGATGTTGGAGCAGAGCCTGGATCGGTATGTATTTCCGAGCATAAGGACAGTTCCTTTTACAACTGAATTGTGAACCTCTATCATTCTGACTTTGGGGTTGTTTGTTTTTTTTGTGTTTTTTTAAGATCTTGACTGAATTAGGTGGCTTTGAAGTAAAGGAATCCAAGTTCCGCAGGGAGATGGAAAAACTTAGAAACCAGCAATCCAGGGATTTAACGTTGGAGGTAAAAAATGTTAGTTTATCTTATTAATTTGTTTTAATTAAAAGTTGAATCACTGCATCTTGCAGTAACTTGATAGGAGAAGTTGTATTTTAAAGTCTGCAAACCAGATTTCTTAAACCTTACTTTGTCAGCTCTGTTGCAGTTACTCTGTAGTTTTTCACAGTCCAACTGGTATTTTCTGAGTGTATGTGGAAGTGTCTGGAAGCTTCTTGAGAAGCTGAAATTCTCTCAGAATGATGATTCGTAAGGAAAACAAGGGATTTTTTGTGTTTTTACTAGGTTGATCGAGACAGAGATCTTCTAATTCAGCAGACCATGAGACAGCTCAACAATCATTTTGGTCGCAGGTGTGCTACCACTCCAATGGCTGTACACAGAGTAAAAGTTACTTTTAAGGATGAGCCAGGAGAAGGCAGCGGTGTGGCACGAAGCTTTTATACTGCTATTGCACAGGCTTTTCTGTCAAATGAGAAACTGCCAAATCTAGATTGTATTCAGAATGCCAACAAGGGTACCCATACAAGTAAGTGATGCACAACAACTTTTCTTCAGATAAAGTTCATAAAAGCCGTAGGTGCTTTTTTACATTGAAGTACTTACGTTGTCTCAGAGTTTTCTCTTGTTAGCTCAGCATAGGAACTGTGAAAATGATGCACGTTACTTCTCTGAGACAAGGAAATGGCTTTTTTTCTGCTTTCAGAAGCAAGAAGCTCTTGTTTTCCTTGGTTCAAGAAGGAAACAGCTTCTTGAAAATGAAGGAAATGGCTTTGGATGCTGTCACCTTTATGAGTAGATAATAATTGTCAAGATTTTATCTGCTAAGAGAGCCATCAGGCTTCTCACAAGTACATTTTAAAGGGTTTGAACATATATATAAACTGTTGAAGTATTTTGCCATTTGTAAATTGTTACAAATGGTTCCTTTCTTAAGTTTGGCTGAACCGCAATCACTAACTCAAGTGAATATCTCATGGATGTCTTTAAGACTGTCTTTTACAACTGTATCTTCCTTTCACTGAAACTTAGGTAGAGAGAGAAGTATAAAGATGTTTAAGCTTATGAGGTTTTTTCCCCTTCAGGTCTGATGCAGAGATTGCGAAATAGGGGAGAGAGAGATCGGGAAAGGGAGCGAGAGAGAGAAATGCGGAGAAGTAGTGGCTTACGAGCTGGTTCTCGGAGAGATAGGGATAGGTAAGTGATATATTTTTAATTTGTTGGAGATACTCTGTCAAATAGAATAATTACTATGAATATCTTCAGAGAAGATATTTTTACTTCCTCAAATTGAAGGTGTATGTGTTTTTCCCTTTTGGAGCAATTTACAGGGTAATTTGTTGAAATTCAATACACATTTTAATTCTTTAATTATGTTTGCTTTGGCCTTGGTGGGTGTGTTTGAACCATATGCCATCGGCCTCTCCTGTTAAAGCAATAATAAAAACTTGTGTAGTAGAATAAAATTGTGAGGTGATTTAGAAACAGCATTGTCATTGGTGGTGCATCTGACTGCTCTATCCAAAATACTAGTAGTATTAATCTCTGGTTCATACTGATTCTCTCCAAGCAGCTATGAGCAACACTACTATTCCAGCATAAAATCTAATGCTACTTTGTATCTCTGTGCAAATTATATTGTTTCAGAGCATTTTTGCATATTTACTCTGAAATGAATACAAACTGCTCTAATTTTCTTAAGGGACTTTAGAAGACAACTTTCCATTGACACACGGCCTTTTCGACCAGCATCAGAGGGAAATCCTAGTGATGACCCTGACCCTCTTCCGGCCCACAGACAAGCCCTTGGAGAAAGGCTATACCCTCGAGTGCAAGCAATGCAACCAGTAAGAATTACCTAACATGATACACTTAATGATACATTGTTTGTGTCATCTTTTAATTTAAAAATTAATTTTCTTGTCCATTGTTGTTTAACATAACTGATGATACTTAAACATGTTGGGCTGGTCTGATATTCTTCAGGCTTTTCTTAAGATTTTGTTTCTTAATTTATCATTTAGTTTAGGAGGTATGATGTAATGCATTCTGTATTTAAAATACTAAAACTTTCATAAAATCATATTTGAAAATAAAATAACTGGAGGAGAACAGTAAGACCTATCATTCCTTATCCCCAGGCCTTTGCAAGTAAAATCACAGGAATGTTGTTGGAACTGTCCCCTGCTCAACTGCTTCTGTTACTAGCTAGTGAAGATTCCCTTAGAGCAAGAGTTGATGAAGCAATGGAGCTCATTATTGCACATGGCAGGTAAAGTATCCAGGGTTTAGATAACAAACCTGATTTTTTGGCCAAAGCACTTGTACTGTGCTAAATCTAACTTTAATACGTGCCGCTTATTCTCTGCTTTGTTAAGATATTTTTGTTTGGACAAGTGACTTTGGTTTAAGCTAATCTGTTTGATTTCAGGATCTGACAATTCCTTATTGTGAAATTAAATCTGCCTTTTTTTTTTTCTTCCCTCATTAAGAGAGAATGGTGCTGACAGTATATTGGATCTTGGATTGCTAGACTCTTCAGATAAAGTGCAGGTAACAAACTGTTGCACAAGTTAGATTTACTTAAGATCCAGTTACATCAGTTAGCTCTAAAAACTTAAGCAACTGGAACCTTCCTTTATCATGCAGAACAAAGTTCCTTGTGGAACAAAGTTCCTTAATTCCTTGTGGAGGGTGTTCGTTTCTTTACTTTTGAAAGGATTATGCAGTAATTACTCAAAAGTATAAAATGTCACCATTAGGAAATGTCATGGAAATTCTTAAGTGGTGGAATTTGAATTGTTGGGTCTAGTAGCTAGTAGCTTGTTGATGTGCATCAGTAACTTGAAGTAAGTGTGTTAACTGCTGCTCTGACTCTCAACACAGGAAAACAGAAAGCGACATGGTTCCAGCCGCAGTGTGGTAGATATGGAACTAGATGATACAGATGATGGGGATGATAATGCACCACTTTTCTACCAGCCTGGAAAACGAGGCTTTTATACGCCAAGACCTGGTAAAAACACAGAAGCCAGGCTGAATTGTTTCAGAAACATTGGCAGGTATGCTACTGTTAACTTTCCTGTCTGAAAAAATGTAACAGATGAATATACAAAATATCAGAGAGGCAAGCTACAAAAACCTTCTTTATAACTTATGCTCTGTGTTTCTAACCTGGAGCTAAATAGTGAGGAATTTGCACACGTCAACTTGAGGTTTCTTTTCCTGTTAATTTTTTTAATGTGTTGTTTGTTTGGTTTTTACCATCTGGAGGTTCTATAATGCAGGAAATACTGTTTTAAAATTGTGTATGTCCATGATTTTTTTTTTTTTTGAGGGGATTGAAAGGACTGGAAAGCTAGCTGCAGCTTGAGTCTTAAAATATTTTGACCTTTTAAATATAAGTTGTTTGAAAGACCTCCAATGTTATTTCTGTCACACCAAAACAAACGCCAAGCATTTATTTTCAGAATCCTTGGATTATGCTTGTTGCAGAATGAACTCTGTCCCATCACGTTAAATAGACATGTAATCAAAGTTCTTCTTGGCAGAAAGGTAAGTTGAACATAGAAAATTAAATTTCCTTTAGTTACACAAAATCTCATCTTTAAAAAAATGCTTTTTTCCCCCTAACCTGCAAGTGTTGACTAGTATAGTTGATATTGGGACTGTAAGGATACCTTTAAATTTCATTTGATGAGTGTTAATTCTTTCATTTCCTAGATTTTTAACTGAGTGGGTGAACTTGGAGTCAGGTATTTCATAAGGTGGAATGATGTGTAATAAGTTAGCCCTTGACTATCTGCAGAAGCAGATTACTGTCTCCCTGAGACTGAAGAATCAAAGAGATTAGTTAGTACTAGGCAGTAGCATCTCAGCTTACCAAAGCTCTTTTTCATTGATATATGAGAGAACTCATTGAGTTGAATTGTAATTCAAATTTTATGTCAGGTGTAGGTATAATTTAATTCTGGGCAATAATTACCTACACTTTTGGAAAAAATGCTTTTCCACCCCAGTAAACACTAATGTACTGCAAATTTCACGCATTAGTCAAGAGCACAGTAAGTTCTATCTGATGCAACAAACTTTTAAACCAAGGTTTGTTACTGCTGGACTTTCCTTAAAAACAATGTTGACCACAGAATCAGTTATCCCACGTAGCTATGATCTTTAGTGGAAAAGGGTTAATGGCAGAAAGATATGCCTCCAAATGTCCCCTGATATCTTCCAAGAGAGATTCTCTTCTTTTCTTCAGGTGTTTCTTCTTGCATATGTATTCCTTCCAGTTAAATGGTGGATACATCAAAGAACACTTTTAGCTAGTTTAGTTTAGTTAGTAGATGACTTGTCTCTCCAGGCTGATAAAGAACAATGTTTGAATTGTTGGAAACTGTAGTATGCAGCTGCTCATCATTTAAATGTGTATATATACCAACAGTATGTGTGTGTTTAAGTGGAGGAGAACTTTAGGCATTTTGGGTCACTAATGCAAATTGTTTCCAGCATCAGGCAACCTCCATCAAATCTCTATTGATCTGGGTGATATGTAGAAGAATTTGTTTAAAAAAACTTGTAAATTTTCTTTCTAACCTCTATGCCCTTAATAGCAGGAAAAGCTTTAAAAGTCTGTCTTTACATTCGGTTGAGTATTCCAATGTGCCTTCAAAAGCAGGCTGAAAATAGGAGTTTAACTGCCTGCATTTCTTTGTATTTTGTATACTTTGCTACATGGATTATGCACTGCTGTGTGCTAGTAAATAGTTTAGGCATCAGTCACATAATTTTAAATACATTCTTAAACAACTGATGTGTTTCAAACATGTAGTTTCAAACGACTGTCTTTTTTCACTAGGTGAACTGGCATGACTTTGCTTTTTTCGATCCGGTTATGTATGAGAGCCTTCGGCAGCTTATCCTCGCTTCACAGAGTACAGATGCTGATGCAGTGTTTGCAGCAATGGATTTAGCCTTTGCAATAGACCTGTGTAAGGAGGAGGGAGGAGGGCAGGTAAGCACAACTAAACCTATCTCCAAAGTTTCAGAATTTGACAGCTTGTGCGTGCTGTAGTGTACACATAATTCATCCTCCTGTCACATGGCACAGATAATGTTTTACCCTTCCTCAATTCGAATGCAGTGTTCTCTTTGGATATTGAAGTGTGAGGTTTTCTCCTTGAGGGTGATATAGAGCCTACCATAAAGCCTGGATAACATAGTTAATGCTAGGGAATCTTTAGACCTAGCCTGTAGTAGTAAATTTTACTTGTTTTGAGAGGGATATGAAGCAAAAAAAAAATCACTGTGCAGCATACTGTGGCTGTTGTAATAATCTCATTTTCTTTTTTCCTTTTTTTCCCTCTTTAAATGGTTCATGTAACTTTGCTATAGGTTGAACTTATTTCCAATGGTGTAAATATACCAGTCACTCCTCAGAATGTATATGAGTATGTCCGGAAATATGCAGAACACCGAATGTTGGTGGTAGCTGAGCAGCCTCTACATGTAAGTCTTTGGTGGAGGGTTTTTTAAGGAAAAAAAAGAAAAAATGTGTAATATTTCAGTCACTTCTTTTCTTTTTGATGGTATTGCTGATTCTTTTGAGGTCATGACTGCTTGATGAAAACTATTAAATGCTCTTTCTGCAGTACTGTAAAGTCTGAGCACTTTGAGCAATTTCTTTTTTTATAGAATGAAAGATAGTATCTTTTAAACTTGACATAATTGGTCAAGCATATATGTTCATTTATGGATCTCAAATGGCATGTATCCTCTTGGAATTCTTGCTTTGTATTTAGCAGCTACTTTGCCCTAATAATTGAGCACTTTTATTTAGCCTTATAAACAAAGATTTAAAAGAAATTTGAAAATATATTATAGAAATCACCTTCAGTTTCTGACTTGTGTCCTTGTTCCAAAAAGAAAAGTTAGTTATGAAAGAGACAACTTTGTTCATATTTTACTAGCCTGGCAAGGAGCCTAACAACTGACTATCAAACTACATTAAAAGTAATTCATTTTTAAAAGCCTTTCTTAAGCAAAAGTTATGGAATAAAATATTTTTGTACTTAATACTTAGAACCACGTACTCCCTGTCGTATGATACCACATCTAAACTTGTCCATTTCTACTGACTGTGGTTTCCTGCTGCACTTCTGAGATAAGCTAACAGACTGCTAGATTACCTTTGTGCAGTTTAGGTCCCAAAATCTCACAGAAGGAACATGTTCCTGGAATTTAGCTACTCGATCTTCATGTATGCCTGTAGTTATAGTTTGACTCTTGTTTATTTAAGGAGTTGAAAAACATAACATTTGTATTAATTTTGGAATTTACTATAGCAAATTTAGTCATATTCTTCAATTGTAAATGGAATTTTGAAGGTTTTCAGGATATTACTTAAAATAACGTGTGTCTGTGTGCAACACTTTTAAAGCAGAGTTGGCATGTGAGTGTTAGAGGAAGCAAAGTAAAATAACGTGAAAGATTTTTTTGTAATTCTCATTAGATTCAGCATAGCTCAGCAAAATACCTGAACTTTTCATCATCGGAGAATGCATTTACTTCTGCTGCTCGTGAAACATGAGTACAAACCATTACTGCTTTCTTTTGCCAGTATAGATAATGTTACACACATAAGTGCAGTTCTTTGTTTCAGAAAACTTTGATGGTAAAGCTTTGAAAGACAAAAACAGCTAGGAGTAAAGAATTTTGAATCAGTAGAGGCTTTCACCTAGAACTTTTCAGTTACATGTTTAAGGTCAAAATCTGAAAGTGTGAGATGGCTATAATGTGAATCTTGTGGTTTTTACTTAAGGCAATGAGGAAAGGTCTCCTGGATGTACTTCCAAAGAATTCCTTAGAAGATTTGACAGCAGAAGATTTCAGACTTCTGGTAAATGGCTGTGGTGAAGTAAATGTGCAAATGCTAATCAGCTTTACCTCTTTCAATGATGAGTCAGGTATGAAATAACTTACTCATTCAGAACTAGAGTTGCAGGGATAACCTAATACTGTTTGTTCAGTGTTGAGTAATTTAAAATAATTTAAATTAAATTTAAACTACCTTTTCAAATTTGACATCGGTTAAGAAGTCACTGAAAATCCAAATAAAATTATTACTGTGTATTTTACATACCTTTGAAAATATTTACCTTCAATTAGAGGGACAATAAAACCACATTTTCCAACTTTGCTGTCACTCGATGTTAAATACAAGGATGGTATTACAGGTAGAATATCTTTCCTTCTGAAGATTCTGACCTAAGTTTAGAACTGTAAACACAATGGATGCAGTGTAAGATTTCATATGTAATTTAAAAATTGTATTTAGCTGTTGTTAAGCTTTGTGGGGAGGAAGGGATGGGAATTGTACTGAGCTATGTCAGAGCTGGCCTTTACATTCAAAGGTACATGTGTTAGTTTTACAATTACTAGCATCTCCAATATGAGGACTTTACGAATGAGATTGTAGCCAAGATCCAACTTGCAGTACAGGTAAACCAGGTCTCTTAATAAATATTATCCAATGTACTAGCTGCATTATGTGTCTTTTTTTTTATTTATTTCACACAGGAGAAAATGCTGAGAAGCTTTTGCAATTCAAGCGCTGGTTTTGGTCCATAGTTGAGAAGATGAGTATGACAGAAAGACAAGATCTAGTAAGTTCTCCATTCCCACTGGAAATGTACAGAAGAGCTGGAATCACTTTGGCATTGTTACTGTTTTTAACTGTGTCCACCTGCAGAGACTTTATATGTGAAGAGTTAAAGTAGCAGAACAGGGTAGCAGAATTTGATTACACTTCAGTGCTAGAAACATAAGGTGTGAATCCTAGACCATCTTGCTTCTGAAAGTAAGCGTGGCGTGTCCTTACCGATATTCACAGTTTTCTTACGGAAGTGCAGTTACATTCTCTGCACAGTCATTCTTGAGCTGATTAGTTGTGCTTAGTCAACTATGTTTTGGGCTAGTAGAGTTTTGTGTTCCCTTCCTGGATCATTACTCTCCCGGCTTCTGTGTATCCTGAGAGCAGCAGCTGTATCCTCTCTGCAAAATGTCAGTAATTGACGATAAGCAATACAATCTCCTTCTCAAAACACTTTAGGAATAGCTGATGAGAAGCATGAAAGAACAAGAGATTGTTCAGGGGAACAAGATTTTGGAAAACTTGCCCATAAATCCTATTTGTTGTATGCTTCTTATTTGTTTTTAGTTTCCTACTACTTAAGATACTGTCTTTCCTTTACAATTTGCTAAAAGGAAACCAGGACTAACCTGAAAAGCAGGAAATCTAGAAAGGAATATCTGCGGTTACACTTTGGTAGTGACTCTGCTCTGCAAGCCAGTATTTCACACTTGAGACACTAACCCAAATAGTCTCTGTTGCTGCCTTCTGTGCAAGCACCATGTTCTGTAGACACTGGGCTGTGAGAGATTTCTGATGTATTTTGTAGTGATGGCAGTCACAATCTTCCCAGATGGATTTAGGAATGTTTAATTTACTGAGGATTAGTTGATAGAGGATCATTTTGAGTGCTGCTTTTACCAATTTTAACTGAAGTGTATAATATAATGAGCAGTTGAGGAATGGAAATGAAGAAAGTTATTACAAGAGCGTGTAGCGTGACCACCGAGTTATTGGCATATCGAGCAGGATGCTGTATGACCAAACTTGCTGTGCTTACACAGTTCTTTAAGCCATCCCTACACAGCACATAGGCAATATGAATTTTAGCCTTGTGCAGCAAAATTTTAAATGCCATCTTCTTTTTCAGGTTTACTTTTGGACCTCAAGTCCATCACTGCCTGCCAGTGAGGAGGGATTCCAGCCTATGCCATCAATCACAATAAGACCACCAGATGACCAACATCTTCCTACAGCAAACACTTGCATTTCTCGCCTTTATGTCCCACTCTATTCCTCTAAGCAGATTTTGAAACAGAAATTGTTACTCGCCATTAAGACCAAGAATTTTGGTTTTGTGTAGAGTATAAAAAGTGTGTATTGCTGTGTAATATTACTAGCTAAGTTTTGTAGATTTTTCCATTTGTCTATAAAAGTTTATGAAAGTTAATGCTGTCATACCCCTGGTGGTACTTTAAAGATTTAAATGCAAACATTCCTGTACTAAATTTGTAATGTAAAGGCCTAAGGAGCACTGGCAATATCTGATTGCAACAGTTTGCTAGTCAATAACTCCTTTGCCTAACCCCAGCCAAAGATGACAGCAGAACAATATAATTTACACTGTGATTTATCTTTTTGCTGAGGGAAAATATGTAAAATGTTCTGAAAATTCACTGCTGCCTTTGTGGAAAGTGTTTCAGCAAAGGTTCTTGTATAGAGGGAGTAGGGAATTTCGAAATAAAAAATTAAGTATGTTCTGTGGTTTATTTTAACTTTTTTATGGTGTTTAATTTGTGGTTGGCTGCAGTTGTGTATCATGTATATTGAACTTGTAAAAAGTTCCTGACAGCTCAGATCCTGGAGTTGGGATTGTTCACTTATGAAACCACTTTCATTGCAATTTTTGTTCTGATTGCATTGAGCTCTGGCGCATCAGTTCCCATCACTAATATTTTGCATGTAATCTGTACCTTTAGTGGGGTTTTTGGTTTGGTTTCTTTTTTTTTTTTTTTTTTTTTTGTACATATGATGAGGCCAATGCACAGTATTTCATAGTTCACAATCAACATTTTTGTATCCCTGTTTCAGTGAACAGACAGTCAGGAGATTTTTCCACTACTAATTCTACCCCGACACTTGTACTACGTTATCTAACTATGTAAACTCAGCCTGGGCACTTTCTGGTAACTGTAAAATGTTTATAAGATCATGATTATTGAAGATACATTTTGGAAAATTTTAATGTTCGTGAGCAGCTTAACTTCTTTTGTATCTAGCCTTTTTTTAAGTATCTTGTTACAGTTTTTTAATAAAGAAATTACAGACAAAATACCAAGTCATACCGAGGAAACAATAGTTTTTATTTATTTAGCCATTTATACTTTAGCTGACAGCATACACTAAACATAGTTGTTCATTAAAAATCAGAATTTTGTAACTGAAAAATTGACCTGCAGAAGACATTCAGCCCACATTTTACAGTTAGCAGAGACTCCTGAATGAAATGGGCCAGGCAACCACTTCTTTTCAAATAATGGGTTTGAAGGGAAAGTGGCTTGTTCTGAAAAATCTCAAGGTAATTAGGTTAGAATGGAATTCTGAAACTGCATCGTAGTGGGTTCCAGTGGATGTTCACTCTTGAAGTGGTTGGTTACTTTTGGGGAGGGAAGTCTTTGAGCATAACCTAGGACTTGTTTTCTCTAATGCTTGATAGATTTTTGAGAGTTAGGTAGTGATTAGTAAGAGGAAGGAGTTACTTTTTCTGTGTCATAACAAATTTCTGAAAGCTTAGCAGAATGATGTGGTGAAGACTTCTGTGGTGCTGATGTTCCTCCCTCTGTCTTGCTTCTTCAACCCTGTAAGTCCATATTAGTGATTTTTTTCCCTTCTTCCTTCTCTTGGGAAGAGCTAAACTAACTAATGTTCCGTTGAAATCTGAGTGGAATTCATCTTTGCCAGGGGTCCCCTGGGTTTTCCTTTCTGTCAGCTAGTTGAGGATGACCAGAAGTTATCTACAGCCATGGTATTCAAAAAATGCCTCCCTTCTTATAATTTATTTAGTTGTTTGCAGTATGGAGGACAGAAATTCTGATCACCAGTTGTCAAACTGATGCTGAAAATCCTGTTTTCTAAACAAGGCTGATCATTTCAGGCTTGTGTAGTTAAACTGCAGATAAGTCAACAGATGTAGAATTATTTCTGCATGTACTAATACTTCCTAAATCAGTTGTCCTAGAAAAGGATATTTTCAGTGTATGAGGATTGGAGTCTATTCTGGGTTTCTTGTTGTGACCTCCAATGTATCTGAAGTTCAAAACTGTATCAGATTCTGCGATGCTAGTATCAAAAATGCAAAGCAGTACAGCGTATTAGTATAGAGGGAATTTAGAGTGGTATGACTCTTCTCGTATCTTAAGGAGGATAGTTACAAAGGTACGAAGCAACAGCTACCTTATGCCTGGACTTCTGACTGGTGTAATTATTTCCATTACCAAAAACGCCTCTAACTGAAATGTGTAAAGTTAGTAGAAAGCAACAAAAGAAACTGTTTAGAATAGACATCAGATCTACAGTCTGTAAAATAAAGCTCCCTCCCTCACAAAGCTTTGTGAGACTTGGTGTATTAAAAAGAATCCAAGGCCCTTGGAAGAAAGGCCATATATAAATGTAAAATACTGTGTATATATATATATATATATGTATTGTGTGTATATGTATATAAGTGTATGTGTATGTATAACATATAAATATATGTTATATGTATATATATTTCTGTATATAGCTTAAACATTTTTAAAGCCCTGTAATGTATAGCTAGACAAAAATTATGCATAACTCACAGTAGCTCACCATATATACACACACAAGGCATTCTGACGAGTGGAGAGGGAATCTAGAATGATATATGCTGTCGTCATTGACTTGAAATGTGTATGTAGCTTTATACATAGCTTTTTTCCTCTGTATGGTATATTTAAACTATATCAAGATTTTAATAAGAAAAATGTTTATTAAAATCATACACCTCATCTCCCTTTGACTTAAGCCCTTCTGTTAGTTCACTTTTAAGATGTGGTAGAAAAACTAGTTAAAGGAAGATTCTGTAATGTTGACATTTTTGAATAGTCTAAATCCTTAGCTGTACATAACTGCTGAAAGAGGAGATAAAGGTAGCTACTAATAAAATATTATCACCAATCACTAGACTAGTTCCTGCTCTGAATGTAGGTAAAATGGACACCTTAGTTCTAACTTCCGTGGCTAATTCTTGGTATTGGCTTCTGTTCCTCAGCTAACTCTATCTGAGGCAGAAGGTGAAGCGCTTGCTCCACTTGCTAGTTTCCCAGAAGTGAAAAATTGTATGGACTTGCGTTTCCCATCTGTTTGGTTTGGGAGTGACATTTTCCTGCAGGTTAGTCATTTGCTCATTAGTGAACAGGCAGTGGAAGAGCTGTAAACCAGCAAACCCTTCAAAAGCAACACTCTTCTTGTACATCAGCAGGCACCCTGGGAAGCAGAGGAAAGGAAGATCTAGTCTCCTTACTTATGTTTATCTATGTGTAATTTGCACACTTGTATAACGACCTGCCATTTTCCCAAACTTTTATGTCCCAAGAGAATTGTGTGGAGAGCAGGGTGTAAACTTCTTCTTGGCATTTGGGGTGCAGGTGGGAGAAGAACCTCTATCGCTGCCAATGACCTCCCTTGCCGTCTGCTTCTCTCAGAGAGCCCTAACTTGACATTCTTAATGCCATGGGAAAGGATGTGCAGTAGATCAGTAGTATCCTCCTTAGAAGCTTACTGCTGTGCTCCTTTAACTCCCTGTTTTTAGTTTCCTTACAACCTGTGGATCATGTTTCTCTGTGAATCTGTAAATGCCACTCTGAGCTTTTTCTGTGTCTACTCCGCTTCATTGACACTTGCATTTCTCTGGCTTCCTCTCTCCAGGGCAAACTATTAGCTTAGTAGCTTTGAGTCCCTTTCTTTTTTCAAGCTTTGTATAATTCAGCTCTTTCTGAACTCTCTTGTTTTCCTTGTTCCTATACAATTTTGACAGATGTGTTAGTAAGTTCTGGAATTCTGGATTAACTGGATTTCAGTGCGTGTGTCCTTGGGGTCCGAACATTCACACACAGATTGAAACTTGAATTGGTTACGAGACAGCTTCAGTGACTGTCTTGAGCTGGAAGTTCCCACATGGTCTGTGTGGGGAGGATATGAACAGGCTTCACAACTGGAATCTGCCCTCCATCGCAGCATAGTTGTTACCTGGCAGGACTCCTTAGCATCATCAGGAGCACCAATGGGTTCTTTCCTAGTTGGAAATTGCTTTCATGGTTTTTATTTGTAGCTTTTTGAGTATCTTACCATTGAGCTGACTTGCTGAACTGAGAAGCATGGAGAGCTTGTAAGTTTTTATATATCACCTTGTAAGGATTTCTGTGGAGTTGTCTTTAAGAGAACTTCATGACTTGCTTGAAACACAAGCCTGTAAATGAGCCTTTTTCCCCTCTTTGTCCATGTGCTCCTAATATAAAGGTACTTTCTGTCATTTAATATCACAGGTTACTAGTACAGCAATGTACCGTTTAGTATCACAAACAGCAGTTGTTTGCTCCTGAGTGTTCCAGGACTTCCTTTGCACAGTGGTGATACTTGTCAGTATCCCTCATCCTGTGAGGACAGCAGCTGCCACCAGCTTCTGTTTCAATATTGTAGTCATGCGAACCTAGCGGGAAATAGGCTGGTGCCGCAAGCTGTGTGCAAGGAGGCTCTGCTAAGAAAATAGTTGTTTTGGACATACTGAAATTATTCAGAAATCGATTTTTTATTTTGTACAGTCAACAGCTTTAATCTGAAAAAAAGTGGATTTCACTTTAATTCATAAGTGAAAATTAATCCATTTACCTGGAATGGCATTCTTCATATGAAAAATTGTATTTATTAAGCATTTTTAAAAAACAGATACGTTTTCCCCAAATAAGTAATACCTTTTGGAGGAGAGAGGGACATAGTTTGTATGAGTAACAACTTTGCCTTGCTATGAAAGAATACTTCGCACAAAAGGTTGTAATTGATGCTATCAGAGATTACATTTTGTCATTGCTTTTATTGTTTTCAGAACTACTAAATGCAGTGTGAACTTTTTCATCCATGTCTTCCCAAAGAAGAACTTGGACAGGTTGGGGTTTTTTAATGGTTTTTGCTTGAGTGGATCAAAATTACTCTGTTAAGAGCTTTGGGAGTGCAAGGCTGTGCTAGTAAGCCCATAAGGTCTGCGTCTGTCCAGTGGTGTCCTAAAGAAGTGTGCTGGTGCTGCACCTCCGTTAATTGCAATTAGCAGGAGCAAGAGAGCTATTGTGAGGCCTAGGCCACCCTGCATGCTGCCTTGCTGAGGATCTTGTCCTGCACCTCTGGGAACTGCAACCACACTTTTAGGACGTGGCAGTGGATGTGATCCTGCAGATCAGAGTCTGTCCCCACGCAGAAACACCTCCACAACTCCTTGCACATCTATTTGTGGTAGGCAAGCACAGGTGAGGGGCCACGGGGCCCAGAGCAAGACAGCTGCCGTGCCACTGGACAATCAGAAGCTAAGGAATGAACACAGCTTCCACCACCCCTTGGGGAGCTTGTTCTAAATGGGACATCATAGGTATAGCAAAGTAGTCTGAAATCTTGCCAAGGCGTGCGTAATGCTCTGTTTCATACATGTGTTTGTTCTACTTGTAAGCTATTTTACAGTTCCATGTTTCCGTATCATCTATGTGATATAATTATATAAAACAAAGCTGGTGGGTTTTTGTGGAGATGCAAGAACAGCCACCTGCTGTTTTGTTAATCCTTGTGGTATGTTTCCTTTGCAGTATTTTTCCTTTGTGTATTCATCTTTAGGCACTGTGTAAGCAGACATTTGCTGTGCAACTGTAAAAGGGCAGGTGTGACTTCAAGAAGTCATCCCCAAATGCTTGGGCTCCTTTCTATTGCTAATTAATTTGTAGTCATTCTTAAACCTTGTCAAATACCAGGATAATCCTTTATTTGGGGAACTTTGGAACAGCAGCTGGGATAATCAGGTTAGGGGGCTAAGACAACAGATAGGCCAGTCAATGTTACTCAATATGATTAGTATGCTTGAGTTTTGCTGCTTGTTGGTTTTGGCCCAGACATTCATGTGTCTTCTTCCTCTTAAAACTATCAGCACACTCTGCGTTGCACATACCAATACGATTTGTCAGTGTTAATGCGTCAGCTCTACATCAATCAGTGTTTCTCTAATTGTTTGCTCTGGATAAAACCCTGGAATCCCTGGTATTCGGTACACCAACAAGTGGAGCTGTTGTTGGATGTGAATATTAAGCAACTTGTGTGGGTATCTCTGGGTCATAAAACTTAAAGGCTGACTTAGAAAGAGCAGTAACCAGGTAACAGCAGAGGTTGTTAGTGTAAACCCACCTTTTCTCATTTACTCTTTGTGTGGTTCTGGTGCACTGTTTAGTAACTTGCTGCTTAGGCGTGTCTTTCTGCTCCTCAGAAAACTCGATGTAAGGAATCCAAAGCTGTTCTCATGCTTAGGACCAGTCATTTGTACCTGACAGGTCTTGCTACTGAACTTCCCTCACCCTCTGCTCCGTTGAGGCTTGAGCTCCTCTCATAAGGTTGAAAAGAAAAAGGTGCAGGAGGCAGATACGGTTCAGAGGTGGCCAGCTGGCCTTCTTCCTCCTCTCCATGCTCGGGGAAGGGGGAGAGAGGAGCTTTTGGTCAGTCTGTGGTGGCCAGGTACCTTAAAAAAAAATAATCTAAAATTCTTCATGACTGAGAACTAACCAATCTGAAGGGTGCCTTTTTGGAAAAAGACACCAGTCTCTCTCAAAGCCCTGACCTGTGTACTGGTCCCCTGGCTGGAGCTTGGACTGGGGAGCACAGGACAGTGCTTGTGGGAATGGTGCACAGTGTACAATGGACGCATCTCTACTGAGGAATGCCAGGCCTCCACATCTTGGTCTTCCTCCTGAAGGGATCACCCCGGGCTCTGGGCCTTTCTCTTGAGCTCTAAAGCATGGCTCTATACTGCTTGTGTGCTGCCTGACTGTCTTGGTGCTCATAAACTTTTAGTTCTCATTTACTGGTGTTTGCTTTTAGGCTTGTGTCTTTAAGGTCTTTGTGACAAAGCAGGCTGTACCCACTAGGTGAAGCTTCTCTTTTTTCCTACAAACTATTGGATCACTTTGGTTAATGACCTACATGTTTACAGGAAGGAGACCCAAGGGCCTGGACGTCTTCAGGATGGAAAGGGAATAGGAAACCATCAAACTCTGATGGTTGCCAGCTTACAGGAAGAGACAGAAACAGCTGCCAAATGTGTACTTCCATGCTGTTTGCACAGGCGCCAGCTATGGATGTCACACAAGTACTGGAGGGTGTTCCAAGGTCTGTATTAGCTCAGGATGGATTGAAAAAGGCTTTTTTTTTTTTTTTTCCTTAGAGAGGCTGCTCTTTCTTGAAGGCTTTTAGAGTGCTCACCCGTACTCAGTAACAGATGCACCAGGCTATGTCTTAGTGACAACAACCACTCAGCTCTTAACCTCTGTCCGCCTTCTTCAGTAAATATTTGCAATGACACATTTCACTCTCTTTGCTAGTTATCCTCCGTTGGCCCCGTCTTGGATTTTCTCCTAATTTTCTGAGTTTGTTTCTTTTGTTGTTGTTGTCTGGGGTCTTTTTTGTCTTACCACCTCCGCCCACCCTTTGCAATCAACGTTCCGCCTGTGTCCCTCTCTCTCCTCCAGTCGCGGCGGCCTGGAGACCAAGGCAGGCGCTCACAAGCCTGCGTGGGATGCCCGCGACCCGGGCCTCGAGCCGTGCCCCGGGCGCCGGCTGCTTTCGCCGCCCCGGCTGGAGGCCGCGTCGGGCCGAGCCCCGCCCCGGGAGGAGGAGCGGCCCGGGCCGCTGTGGCTGCCCCTTTAACCGGCGCCGTCCTCCCGCGCCGCAGTCGCCGCCGGCCATGGGCGAGCGCCGGGGGCGAGCGGCGCAGCAGGAGGCGGAGCGGGTAAGGCCGGTGCCGGGGCGGAGGGAAACCGCTGGCTTAGGGGATAGCTGCGTGGCGAGGCCCGGCCCGAGCCGCTGCCTCCAGTCGCGGCCTCCGGGACTGCGGCGGCTTCCGCAGCGGCTGCTGCCCCCCGCGCCGGGCCGAGCCGGCCTTCGTCTTTAGCAGAGCGTGCGGGGCTGGCGGGGAGCGGTCCAGCCCCCGCCGCCGCAGTGGTTTCCCCGCTGCCGGACCCGGGGCTCTGCCAGCACAGCTCCGCGGCGGCGCGGCGGGTAGTCCCGGGGAGGGCCTGGCGGCACCCGGCGGCCTTATTCGGGTCGCGGTTGTCTGCAGCCCACGGGCACCGTGGCGACGCGGAGAGCGCCCGTAGGACGAATAAATACAGCCATCAGCCTTCGGGATGCGGTCCCGGACCGGCCTGGGAGGCCCCGGCGGGCTGGTGGAGGGCTCGGGCTTGCCTGGGGCTGGGAAGGCAGAGCTGGTTCCCGCTGCCCTGAGCTGCCGCAGAGGTGGGCACGGCTGTCGTCGGGTGAGTCTGGCCTCCCAGCCGCTGTGGACCCGGACAGTGTGGCTCCGGAGGTGTCCGAGTGCCCTGCTGGGCTCCCTCCCTGCAGCCCTGCAAAGCCAGGCTGAGGTGCGTGAGAGTAAAGGCTCGTCACTGCAGAGATACACACCAGCTCTTCCTAAACTTTCGTGTCTTGGCAGCAGTTACCAAAGGCTGGGCTGTGTGGTGTCAAGTTCAAGCCTAAAACCGTAAGTGTTTCCTTCAGTGACCGATGTTGTGCTGCACACACAATGAAGAGGTGCTGGCTCTGGCCTGCCACAGGCACCTACAGCCCAGCACATCCCCTTGTCAGGCAGAGCCAGCGGGCTGTGAGCTCCTCTCCAGGAGTGCTGTGATCCTCCCAGTCTCACTGCTAGCACTGCCTCAGCTGCCCAGGGCTGGCCTCAAGCCTTTGAGAGCGCATGGGGTGCACCTGCAACCTTTCAGTGAGGTGCGGCTGGGCTCATGGTCACATACCATGACGTAGACCACATGGCAGTGTTGGTGCTGTCAGCACCTGTAGCTTTTTTTCATGGCCTATAACTGAGATATTTGCCCATGTAGCCAGACATCTGTTGCTGTGGGATGGTGGGTATACCTGTGTATTTATGTTGTTTCCTTGTTTATTGAATTTGAAATTAATGGGAAGAGCTTCAGTACTAGTGGACGGTCTTTGTTGTCCACTAAAGACTTTAGCAGCTGCAGCACAACTGGGATGTGATGTACTGGAGCTTGTCCAGAAAAGGGCTGATGATTGAGAGTCTGGAGCATCTGTTGTACAAAGAAAGGCCATGAGTGCTGGGGCTGTTCAGCCTGGAGAACAGAAGATGCTAGGGAATCTAATCAGTGTACATAAATACCAAATGGAAGGAATAAAGGAGACAGAGCCAGACTGTTTTCAGTGGTGCCGTGTGATGGGACTAGAGGCGATGGGTGTATGCTGAAACACAGGACTTGCACTTAAGAAAACACTTGTTTATTGCAAAGGTATGATGCTCATACAGGCTGTGTAGTCTCCATCCTTGGAGACACCGAAACTTCATCTGGATGTGGTCCTGGGTCATCTTCTCTGGCTGTGCCCACTGGCTTCAGCTCTTGTATGTGTTTGGCTCTTGTCTGAATGGAAAGTAGCATATACACATTATAAACTAGATGCTCTGTGTTATTATGGTGAGCATTGACTCTTTTATGTATCATCGTAGGATTAAGGAAAGTATCCAGGGTGCAGACTGAAAGCAGAAGGTGTAATGTCCCAGTGATTGTTACCTTCTTCAGCTCCCTGTACCCCTACCCCTGTCCCCCGGGGCCAGGAAGGCAGACTGGGAACATGATGTGCTGCTTCTGTGCAAGGACATGACTGCTCTGAAGCCCTGGCAGTGATCAGAACGTGCCTTGTGTTGAAGTGGAATTGTGGAAGGATCTTCCATGAATTTTTAGCTGAATTGTACCAGGACGTGTCCTGTGTAAACAAACAGGCTAGGTAATGAGTATTGCTCTAATAAAATTTCTGGCTAGGAGGAACGGAAACCAAACTGGAGAGAGAGGAAGGACTGTCTCATAAAAGGGCAGCCAGGAGCTGCCTGCCTCCAACTTGGAAATGGAGCCTGCCTGTGAAACTCCTCTCCATCCCAGAAGGGGTCAGGGGAGGCAGAGGGTGGGTTGAGGGGGAGGTTCAGATATGATGTAATCTCTGTGAGATGACCCTTTTTTAAAATACAAAAAAAATCCTCCTATATTTTTTTTAAATGGCACCATTTTCTAGTTCGGTGTGGTGGTCCTTCTCAGGGTTGTGCCATGCTTCTGAGTCTTTGGCTTGTGGAAGCCATCCTTCTGCTTTCCTGTCATAAGAGCTCTCCAGAGCATATGCACAGCTTCACAGGCCTTTCTTCTCTGGCCTTCCAGTCTCACTGTGCACTGACAGTATACGGTGTGGTGACCACTCTCTGCAGCCTGTGGCATGGCAGCTGTTAAAGGCCATTGGAAAAATGACAAGTGTTCCTCACCTCAGTGTTTTCCTGCCATACTGGAACTTTGGTTTTCCCATGTTCTACTTCACTTCTGTACACCAGAAGTATTTTTCATCTTGTCTTTCTGAGTTATGGGCCCTGGATGCTGGCTTTCAAATGGCTCAGGAGCACCAAGGCTGAGGTTAGTAACTGCTAGTCTGCCTCGTTAGGCTGGAGTCAATAGTTGGGGATAGTCCCCATGCAGCATAGAAGGGTTTTGCTTAGAAAAGTGCTGGGCTAACAAGAAAGACTTCTGCAACGTTTCCTTTTTCAAAGATGATGTCTGGTGCAGAAGCAGATGGAGCCTGAGCAGGTGTGTGCTAAGACCCCAAATCCTTCCCTTTGGGACTTCCAGTGGGTTAAAGCAACCATCTCTGATGAGATCTTGCACTTGCATAGCCTTAAGCAGAGACTCTGCAAGGTGGAAATCTGTCTCACATAATCAAGTACCATTTAAAAATGCAATAAAGTGGTGAATTTGTATTATAGAGTTAGCTTCCTGATGTGTTTCTGTAGGGAATGTGCAGTACATTTGCCAGCTATGCAATGCACGTGTGCATTTGGGTTTGGTTTGTGTTTTGAAAGGTGAGTAGAGTTAGTTGTTTCAGGGTATTTTCCAAGTTGGAATAAAGGATTACTTTGTGTTATGTGAGCGATTACAAACAGACTGAGTAGGGAAGAGACTGTGGCACCTCGCAGGGGGACACAAGCAGTAGTGTTCAAAACCTTTTGCTCTTCCTCTGTGCTGTATTATATGTAATACCTTGTATAGTGCCTGTGGTTAGTTGTCCTGTACAGCGGTGTCAATGGAGTCTCAGAACCAGAAAGGTGTCCTGATGGCTACAGGTTTGATGGGTGTAAGTCACAGCCCCCCTGGAGAGGTGCAGCACGCTGTCCTGGCAAGCCTGCTGTGTGCCAGGCAGGGATGCTGTGCGGCACTGAGCCGCGCACACAAGTCTCTGGCCGGAGATGGGGTGAAGGCCCTGCTCGTGGAATGCTCTCTGTGCTGCTCTGGAGCCATCCCCAGCCCAGCCAGGCTGGGGGGCCTCTGAGGAGGAGCTGTGCACGGATGTTCTCTGGGAGCCCGCGTGGAGGGAGCGGGCTGTGCACGGATGACTGTCCAGGCTGGGGTTTCCCACTGCCTGCTGTTAGAAAGAGCAGCACATGGCTTCTCATCAGCACTCTAGGGACAGCCTCCAGACCCGGGCTGGTGCGCAGGGCTCACTGTGGGACTGCAGACACCAGCCTCCATCCAGAGGCTGCCTGTGGCAGAGGGCAGTTCCGCTGCACAACAGGACTCCTCACTGTGATCTCATGGTGCTTTTAAAGTCCACGCAAGCCCCCGAGGCTGGATGTAAAGTGCCTGGTGTGGAGGCAGCCCAGCAGCCAGCCTCACAGAGCCATGCAGGTATGGGCTGGCGGTAGCAGGCAGTGCTGGGCACGTATCTCTTGGGGCAGGTCTCCTCTCCTCCTGGCACTGCAGAGGCTTTCTCTGGGCACACAGGCACTACCTAAGAGGGGGCCCAGTCAGGCAGGCAGTATGCTGACACAGCACAGGGGTGGGGGCACAAAGGGACAGATACCCCAGGGACGGTGGGTGCATCCACCCAAGTGTCTGTGTGACATAGGTGGCTTTTGAGCCTCCCTGTTGGGATATGGGGAAGAGGAGAAATAAGTAACAGCAACTGTAACCAAGACTGTGCTTTATCTTCAGAGCTCCTCTCTGAGTGCTGCTGAAAATGGCCTGGACACTGATGAGGAGCCTCTTCTCAGAAAGAATCCTCGACGGTTTGTCATCTTCCCCATCCAGTACCCAGACATATGGAAAATGTATAAACAGGCTCAGGCCTCCTTTTGGACAGCAGAAGAGGTGAGCCCTGGGGCCAGTGGATTGGCACAAGGTGCTCAGACTAGGCTCCTGACCTTTCCTAGCTCTACTGCTGCCTTCCATGTTGGAAGGGTTGGAGTTCACTGCATTGAATGTGAGGTGCTTGCGCCAGAGCAGGACTGCTTTTGTGGACAGCGTAAAGAAAGCTGCTGCTTCCACAGGGCGATGCAGGGGGGCTAGTTTAGGTGTTTAGGTTTTTTAGGTTTAGGAAAAAGTGTTGTTGTATCCTGGATCACTTCTCTGGTTATAGAAGCCTAAGTCAGATAGCTCCTACCCTGCTGTCATCTCTTTGCTTGCAACTAACACTTTGCCCATGTAAAATGTTCTGGACAGTTTCATGTGAATGCTGTTCTTTAATGTTAGACACCTATTTTCTGTACTAAAAATGCTTCTTGTTGACTCTTGATTGCCGTGGTTAGGTGCTTGCCACATAGGATAATGTAAACTGTTAAGCTTTTTCACAAGGTTGCTGGTTAGCCAGACCTGAGCAGGACTTAGCTCACTGCACTTGCGGGACTGGAGGCTTCTGAACGCTGCACTGATCTGGAGAACTCTAAATAGGGCAGAAAGTATCCTGGGGTGGCACGGAGCAGCTGTCTGTACAAGTGCTATTCCATTGCCTGCCTGAGAGGCTTGCTGCCCTTTTGCAGTAGCGGTTGATTTAAGCCATTAAAGAAGAAGCACTTAAACTCCTGCCTGATCAGTGTTATCCTTTTACCAGATTGCTGGTTCCTTCTTGCACTGTCCTGCTGTCTACTGGTGCATTTCCAAACAAACTGGAAAGTGAGCTGTAAAACTAGTTTGTTTGTATATACGTTTATGTACACACCTATATGTGTTTCTAGGCTTCCTTATCTTTCACATCTGGCCTTTCTTAACTGCTGTTGTGGTTCAGGAATCCAAACAAACAAAAAAGCCTATGTGAAGGAAGCTGTGGTTTTCTACTGTGGCTAAAGTTCAGCCTGGTAGATGACAGCAGTTGCACAGTGTTTGCCTTGTGCTGTTCTATGGCAGGATGGGGGCTGAACACCTGCCAAACGCAAAAGTCCCCTCAGTCCAGCTTTTGACACAGCTGGGTATAAGTTTCTTGGAGTATCAGCATTTGTTTCAAGTAGGGTTTAAGTGTCTCAGGGCGAGCTCTGCTTATTGGTGCAAATTCATACTCATGACAAGAAGATATTGATGCTTTTCAAAATCTGTTTTATTTATAATTCAACAGACACTGTATCTATCCCAAATTGCAAAAGTGTGAACTGTGAAGCAAACAAGTGGTGTTGCTGTTGCAGAGAGAGGCAGCAGTATTGCAGTGTGTGTGTTGTCTTTTACAGTCACGTGGATTTAAATTCTTTGTGTATAAAGATTTGAGAGCAAACACCAAGACTCTGGCTCAGTTGTTTGACTAGGCTGCTTCTCTCCTTACAGAATAGCAAACTCTAAGGGACAATAACATTTTTCTTTATTTTCTTTCCATTAGGTTGATTTGTCGAAGGATCTTCCTCACTGGAACAAGCTGAAAGCAGATGAAAAACACTTTATCTCTCATATTCTGGCATTTTTTGCAGCCAGTGATGGAATTGTAAATGAAAACCTGGTGAGAGAGCTTTACAGAGGGCTTGAATACTTACTTGTTTTATTGTCTTGACTTTTTGTTTTGGTTTTCCCACATTAACGCATACATTTATTACATGCATACTTTTTTTTTCTTCCCATCATCTCACCTTTGCCAAGGGGAATAAGCAGCTTTTTCTGCTGGGGCGAGTGTCTGATTTAAATTGGATCAACTGTGGTCAGCAAGACTCCAAATGACAGTGCTTGTGGAAAGTTTTTAAGCTCAGCCTTCTGCCTGGCTGTGTTGATCCTCATTTCTCAGTGAATTAATAGAGCCCCACAATTCCTCTCATGCTTGTGTTAGAAGAGGAGGAGGGAGGGATTGTGCTGTGCTATGCTCTGTATTCTTCATTTTGGTAAAATCCATTTCACTCTCACTGAATGGCATCCTATAGTCTTTTCAGGCTGCAGATGGGTGCTGCTGAAAAGGCAGGGAAATCTTTCTGCCAAAATCAGCTGTGGGCTGCAGAATACCTCACCACAGGTTATCAGTGAGATCTGACAGCACATGCCTAGTTGAGATCTTGAATGGCTACAAGGTGTAGAATAGGTATCAGCAGGTGTACATATAATGCATGAACATGTCTTATGTCATACTGTTTATTTTTTATTATAAAACATGTGTCTTATGTCATACTGATGATGAACAAAAGTCCTGAGGCTGTGTTCAGTGTGAAGTGTTTACTCTTGCAGCATTTTGCTGTGTGCCTTCATGCTTTGCTGCATCTCTGCCCAGTGTGCACAGCAGGTGTACTCACTCACAGTAAGCTTGCTGCTGCTTCCCCACCACACCTGACTTTTAGCATACCTGTGCATAAAGTAGGGCTGAACTGCTCTCCTCCTTTCGCTACTGTGAGATCTCTTGTCTGTCCCATGAAGCACACAGTACTGTCATGCAGGAGTGGTTTTACCAAACTCATCGCTGTGCTTTCTGGTTTTGGTAGGTGGCACGTTTCAGTCAGGAGGTGCAGATCCCAGAAGCTCGCTGTTTCTATGGCTTTCAGATCCTCATTGAGAATGTTCACTCAGAGATGTACAGCCTGCTGATAGACACTTACATCAAAGATCCTGAGAAAAGGTAAACCCATTACAGACCCATGGGAAGTTTGTTACCTAGTCCAATGGCACTGCTGTTGGGCAGCAACGGTAGCAGCTGGCTTCTGTTTCACACTGACTTGCTGGGGGAGTTGGGGAACAGTTCCATAAAGCTTTCAGGGCCTGCATGCCTGACACTCAAAATGGAGAGAAGCAGTACTGACCAACAGACCTGTGTGGGAGTGTCACAGGGTTAGTTAATATTCATGTATATCTTTAGTTGCAGGAAAGTCCATACTATGGGAAATGTTAAAGGTCAGACAAACTCCTTGGGGTTACTGTGCTCCTGAGGTGCAGGAAGTCTCACATCTGCCTAGGGAATCTCAGTGCTTGTGATCCAGTTGGTGTTTCTAATGTAACTATGTGCTGCATCCTTTCAGCCTTTTTGTCATCGGTATTTTTTCATACAACTTGAACTGCTTGTTTTTAAAGTATTGGGTTCTTTGGAGAGCCCCATCACCTTTGTTGTCTGGAGAACTTCCTGGAACAGAGACTCCACCATGGCAATGTTCAGGCAGATCTTGGTGGCAAACCATGGTAGCATCCTGTGTGGTGACAGTGAGAGGGCTGCAAGATTTCCTTTCAGGTGTTTAGCATGAGAACAGAGCCTGTGCTCATGGGATAGTCCAGTTCCTTTTGTGGAGCTGGGCAAGATGAGGTTTAGCTTGGTGGGTAGAGGAAGGGGCTGCTGGCTGGCTTGCAACCTGAGAGGCAGCAGGGTCTGGTGGGTGGGCAGTCCTGGGATGAGGAGTTCGGGTTCATTTCCCATCTCTGCCACTCGCTGCTTCTGAGACCTTGGGTTTGTGCCTTTCTGCCTCCCTGTGCCCTCATTACCAGAGACTGTCGCCCCTCTGGGGTGGGAATGGTCTCTTCAATGGTGAATGCAGAATCTGGTGTGAGGAGTTCCTCTGTCTGCTGGAGCCAGGAGGGACAACCAGGGCAAATGTTATTGTTTTGATGTTTTCTGTTTTCTTCTGTAGGGATTTCTTATTTAATGCTATTGAAACGATGCCTTGTGTCAAGAAGAAAGCAGACTGGGCTCTGAAGTGGATTGAAGACAGAGAATCCACTTTTGGTGTGTAGCTTCTTAAAAACTTGTGTTGTACGTCACAAACTAATCCTCTGGGAGTGAGCCACATCCCTGGAATGTGAAATGAAATTCTCCACAGGTGATGTAGTGGCTTGTGGGTCTCTGATTTAACTGAAGAGATAGATGTAACTTCTGGTGAGCATGTGTGGTTTTATCTCCACCTAAAGCAGTATAGTAATGGCAATGCCTGCTAGAATCGTGTGATGAAAAATGCTTGTGAGTTTCTCTGTCTTTTTTTGTCTTTAAACAGAACAACCCTAGTTTCTTCAGTTTTATCTTGTAGACCTTGTTTTCTAGGAGATCTGATTATTTCTTCCGCTTGGCCCATATTTTGAACTCCAGTGTTCAGAACTGGGCAGCTGAAGTCTTGCAAGTCCCTAACTCAAAGACCAATGTTATTTCTACTCCCTGCTGCCAAACTTCATGCATCCTATCCCAGGTTTTGTGAAGTACATTTGTACACTTCAGTGTTTTCAGATTATTGAGAAAACTTCCCAAGTGTGAAACATTTGGGGGAATGTAGTGGTTTATCCCTGGCTGGGTGCCAGGTGCCCACCAAGTCATATCACTCCCCATCCTAAGCTGGACAGGGGAGAGAGAAATATAATGAGCGCTTTCTGAGTCAAGATAATTAGCGTCACAGGCGAAATAGACTCAACGTGGGGAGAAAAAGGTTTAATTTATTAAATAACCGTCAGAACAGGGAGATGAGAAATAAAACTGAATTTTAAAACACCTCCCCCCACCCCTCTGTCTTCCCAGGACTCTCCTTCCTTCCCCTGCAGTGGCACAGGGGATGGGGTTTGTGGTCAGTTCATTACAGATGGACTTTGCTGCTGCTGCTTCTCAGGAGGAGGCCTCCTCACACTTCCCACTGCTACAGTGTGGGGTCCCTCCCACTGGAGACAGTCCCTCACGAACTTCTCCAGCGTGGGTCCTTCCCATGGGCTGGTTCCTCATGAACTGCTCCAGCACGGGGCCTCCCACGGGGGCAGCTCCTCACACCCTGCCCCAGCGTGGATCATCCATCTTCAGGTCCTTCAGGTGCTGACTGCTCCAGCTTGGGTCCCTCATGGGATCACAAATCCTGACAGCAAACCTGGTCTGGTGTGGGCTCCTCTCTCCCACAGACTATCAGGTCCTGCCAGGAACTTGCCCCAGGGTGAGCTTCCCACAGAGTCACAGCCTCCTTCAGGCATCCACCTGCTCCAGCGTGGGCTCCTCCACAGGCTGTGAGTGGGTCTCTGCTCCCCAGTGGCCTCCATGGGCTGCAGGGGCACAGCTGCCTCATTGTGGTCCTCACCACAGGTCACAGGGGAGTCTTTTTTTCCAGGGCCTAAGCACCCTCCTCCCCCTCCTTCTCCACTGACCTTGGTGTCTGCAGAGATGTTTTCACATTTTCACTCCCTGTTGCTGCTGCAGTTTAGCAACTACAGCAGCTTCTTCCCCTTCTCCAATACTTTATTCACAGGCCTGGGTCAGCTGTGGGGTCCATCTTAGAATTGACTGGCCCTGGCCCTGTCAGCTACAGGAGAAGTTTCTGGCAGGTCTTTGTTTACAGGAGCCACTCCTGTAGCCCTCTGGCTACTGAAAACCTGGCCAGGCAAAACCACTACATGGGCCCAGATCTTACAGTTATGGATGATGAGATATGGCATATGAAAGTGTCTGTCTGGCTGGCTTGTTTGCTTGGTGTTTCCTTCCAGCTTGGGGATCTGGCTTGCAGCTGGGTATCTGCAGCTTTGGGTGATTCCTTATGCTGAGAGTTCAGTGCTGTGCCTGTACTGTGAACTCTCAGCATCTCAGCGTGGGCTCACGTCGTGTGGTGCTGCTGATGGGCCATTCTTGCCTCAGAACAGCCAGGTGGAATGTAGGAAAAGCTGCACCAATACTCAGTTTAGGGCTTCATTAAACCCATATTGTATGAGCAGCCTTCCTCCACTGCTCTCTAGACGTAACTAGGAGATTTGTAGTGTGCCAGACAAATTCTTTCCCTGGTAACCTCTGTGACACTTGTAATTCATGTTGCTCCTTGTGTTTTTTTCCCAACTAGAATTTCTTCAGCTGAGCCAGCAGGTGGCAATTGCATCTCACAGAAGTGGGACATCTGTCTGTTTTGGGTTTGGTTGTTTTTTTTAAACAAGGTTCTATGCAGTTCTCACTGGGAAAAGGCACCAGCACTCAGAGCAGAAGTTCTTCATATTAGAATATACTCAACGATCTTGTGAAGTTATTTAAAATAGAGTACATGGAATGACATATCTTCACCAAGAAGTCAGATGGCCTTGTAGTCTTGAAGAAACACGTTCCTGTAGAGAAGAGAGGGAAGTGGGACCAATAGTGTTGTGCTTTACTTGGGTGAAAGGTGGGATAACAGGTGGGACAGCATAAGTAGTTATTTGTATCTTGATGGATTATGTTCTGTGTTCTTCCACTCTTGTAAGAATGTGACTTAATGTAGAGTCTCAACGAGCAGAAATTGAGGTATTCATAGGAGATTAGTTCTTCTCTCAGTTTTGTGTATTAGTTACACAGCCATTTTTCTGCCTTTTAGGAGAAAGACATACAGGAGTCCTAATGTTTTGGCCTCTTTGGACAATTATGTTCTTTCCCCTCTGACCTGTGCCAGTTTCAATGTGTGCCCTTGTTCTTAAGTTCTTCTGGGGTTGCCTGTGGTTAAGGGCTGTTGTGTGTGTAGACCCTGTACGCCTCAGGATGTGCTGAAAGATGTGGTCAGACAGAGCACCTGGTGCTGCAGGGGGGAGTGCCCCTCTCCAGCATCAGTTTGTCAGATGTAGATGGTGCATCTTGCCGACCAGCACAGTGCTTTGTGTCTAACTGAAAATGTGTTGTGTTAAACAGGTGAGAGAGTCGTTGCCTTTGCTGCAGTTGAAGGCATCTTCTTTTCGGGTTCCTTTGCTGCTATATTTTGGCTGAAGAAGAGGGGCCTGATGCCTGGACTGACTTTCTCCAATGAGCTTATTAGCAGAGATGAGGTAATGTGTCATGTCCTGCATACTGTCTGGGAAGCAAAGTGCATTTCCAGGGGAAGGGCAGAATTACTTTCTTAAAGATCCCATAGTCTTGCCAGAGTGACTCAGCTCTGGTGGCAGGGAGGGCTGGAGGGAGGGTAAAAAGAGCAGGGACCAGTGTTTGGATAGGAACCAGTGAAAAGAAGAGTCCAGCACCAAATAGGGGATACATTTCTGGTCACAATGGAGCCTGTTTTCATGTTAATTTAATGTTAATGACAGTACTGGAGGCCAAGAAGGTGGTAGAAGTCTGAGTAGGTTCTCTGCTAGCTGATGTCAGAGCAAGGTTTTCCAGAGAAGGTTATTTGCCAGGTAACTGAAGGCCATGCTCCCTAGAGCTTCTCCTGCAGCAAGATTTCTGCATCTGCTTTAACATCACCTCCTAGGCAGCACAGAGAAGTGCCCTGCCCTGTTTGTGCAGCTTGATGGAGGAGCTGTAACTGCTGGTGTGTTGGAAGAGTGGAGTCCTGCAAGGGAGCAGGCTAGGGTACTGGTGAACATAAAGCCTAGCTGCTGCTATGTCCCTCAGCAGAAATACCTGTTTTTAAAGAGAGTAAACATAAATATTAGCAATACCCCAATACATACTATGATCAAAAAGGTGAACATTTTGGACTGAGGATATTTGTTTTCCTGTGCCATGAAGGGAGGCAGAGACCTGGCTGCCCAAGGACTGGTGTGGAACTGTGTGGCCCTCAACTGCTGTGGCTTGGGCAAGGATCTAGCTAGGATGTGGCTACCTCTTGCTCTTCACTCAGGTTCAAGTGGCCTTGTTCCACACCCCAGCTGCCCCTAGTTGTGGGTCCCAGAGCTTGCAGATGGCCTTCCATATGCATCGCCTCACCTGGTGGCTGCAGAAGCAGCAGATACTGTTCCTCTCCATGGTCTTGTGTTACTGCACAGCAATAGTGTCTCCTGGGAGGGGCATTAGAGGGGCTGCTTCTTGGTTTAAGCTGTGATATGTTTGAGGGGCCGCATGTCAGAATGTGTCCGGCCATGTGCTGACAGGTGCCCTGTCTTTTCACTGCCTCCTGCACCACTGCCTGCCAGCTGGCCTTGGTTGCTTGTGGCTGGGGCCTGTCGTTAAGGCACTGATCTGTTTATGGTGCTGTCAGCACAGAAAAAGTGGAAAGACTAGTTTTGTGTGTAGCATAAACATACTAGTGGTTTGAACTTACCAGAGTTGGCCTAAAAGAATTAAGAGCTTTATCACAGTGGAAGTAATTTACATGGGTTAGATAAACTGATTTGAAAGGAAACATCTTACAAGATGCCTGTAATTAAAAAAGACACTTTTGAAGAAAGTTTTATGGTCAGTAAGAAAAAACAAACAGTTCTACAGCCTTGACCTTCCTTACATTGTTTGTTTCTGTGAGTCATCATGAACTGATCCATTTGAGTGAGGAAATGTTTGTTTGTTAGAAGAATCACTTGCAGGTGAGGGAGATTAATATTTACAAATATCTAAATGGTGGGTGTCAGGAGGTTGGGACATCCCTTTTTTTATTGTACCTAGCAACAGGACAAGGGGTAATGGGATGAAGCTGGAACACAAAAATTTCCATTTAAACATAAGAAAAATCTGTTCTACTGTTCAGGTGAGGGAGCCCTGGCACAGGCTGCCGAGGGAGGGTGTGGAAGCTCCTTCCTTGGAGGTCTTCATGACCCACTTGGACACGTTCCTGTGTGACCTGATCTAGGTGAACCTGCTTCTGCAGGGGAGTTGCACTAGATGATCTCTAAAAGTCCCTTCCAACCCCTACCATTCTATGATTCTATGAGATCTTAAGTTCCTCTGTAAAGCAGTGTAACAGTACTTCTTTGCGGAGTCAAGCACCAAAAGACCACATTTTTCTTGAGCTTCTCTGGCATAATTCCAAATGCAGAGCTGTTCTGGAGGGTAGGGCTTGGTGCACACAGCACCTGCAGTAGAAGAGAATCCACAGTGGAAAACTACATGAACTGTTTTCTGATGCACCTGAACAGATAAATGGTTAATGCTTGATGTTTTTTGAGCTACAAGACTCTGTTCCCAGGCTGTTGTTTTTGCTAGTGCATCTCTGATTCTTACAGGTGCAGGCTTAGCCAGACAAGCTCAAATAGAAACTGAGGCACCTCTTGGTGTAGCTGTCTGTTACCTGCCTCAGACTACGAGGGATTGGTCATCTCCTGATATTGCCTTATCTTCTCTGGAGGCTTTCCTGGATAACTTGGGAATTAATTTACAGGGCTCTGTGCAGGATAGCTGGGTGAAATGTGAATGTGGGTTGAGTCGGAACATGATAGCCTTAAGTATTAGCAACCTATGAACGCTGTGGTAGCAAATTCCTCGGAGTAACTTCACACTGCAGGGAAAGAGGACTTGTTAATCTTGGATTTGGTGACTCTAACTTGAATCTTCCTTTTTGAAAATTCTATGAGGAGAAGCAAGGGTAGAAATGCTACTGAAAGAAGTATTTCTGTACAGGAGTGTCAAAGTACAGAACTGGTGAACAGCCTGTTTTATGTGTCAGAGTTTTGCAGGTTTTGATGTAGGAGTCTTTCTGCAAAAGCACCTCACACCAGTGGCAGAGACCAAGCAGGGGTCTGTTTCGGATCTCTCACAGCAGAGCAGCTCTCAGAAATATTTACCTAAGAAAGATGTATGCTTTTGGCATAGGTAGCATAAGCTGGATTTCAGGTGTTACTAACTGGGTTGTAAACTAAAGTATGTGCTACATGTGGTAACATTAAGATGCAGGAGGCCAGGAGCTTCAACCTGAATGTGTCTGTCTCAACGTAAGAGCAAACTATGTGGAGGAAGGAAAAGCTGACTATTTTTTTTAAATTGTTCTCTGTTATTTCAGGGTCTACACTGTGATTTTGCTTGTCTAATGTTCCATTATTTAGTGAACAGGCCGTCAGAAGAGCGAGTCCATGAGATCATCGTTAATGCTGTTGAAATTGAGCAGGTAAGCCTGGCCTTGGCAGCATGACGGGCAGCACAGCAGCAGACTGGTGTGCACAAACAAATCCACTTCTGGCTCTTGGGACTGGCTCAGGCCTGAATCCCTGAGGCATTATACCATTCATTCCTACTTTCTTAATGGAGACAGAACGTGGTGGTTTAGCCCTGGCTATATGCCAGGTGCCCACCAAGTCATAATATCATTTCCCCTACTAAAGTGGACAGGGGAGAGAGAAATAAAACAAGCGGTTTGTGAGTCAAGATAAGGACAGGGAGATTACTCAGCAATTAGTGTCACAGGTGAAACAGACTCAATTTGGGGAGAAATGGTTTGATTTATTAAATGAACAGTAAGAGTGGGGAAATGAGAAATAAACTTGAATCTTAAAACACCTCCCCCCACCCCTCCCTCTTCCCAGGACTCTTTCCTTCCCCCCTAGTGGCACAGGGGATGGTGGTTGTGGTCAGTTCATTACAGATGGACTTTCCCGCTGCTTCTTCTCAGGGAGAGGCTTCCTCACACTTCCCACTGCTACACTGTGAGGTCCCTCCCACAGGAGAGTCCCTCACAAACTTCTCCAGTGTGGGTCCTTCCCATGGGCCACAGTACCTCATGAACTGCTCCAGCATGGGGCCTCCCACAGTGGCAGCTCCTCACACCCTGCCCCAGTGTGGGTGATTCCCTGGAAGAACAGTCCTTCAGGTACCGACTGCTCCAGCCTGAATCCCTCACAGGATCACAAGTCCTGACAGCGAACCTGCTCAGGTATGGGCTCCTCTCCCCCAACAGACTCCCAGATCCTGCCAAGAATGTGCTCCACCATGGGCTTCCCACAGAGTCACAGCCTCCTTCAGGCATCCACCTGCTCCGGCGTGGGCTCCTGCATGGGCTGTGAGTGCAGCTCTGCTCTCCCGTGGTCTCCATGGACTGCAGGGGCACAGCTGCCTCACCATGGTCTTCACCACAGGTCACAGGGGAGTCTTTCTTCCAGGGCCTAAGCACCCTCCCTCTCCACTGACCTTGGTGTCTGCAGAGATGTTTTCACATTCTCACTCCCTGTTGCTGCTGCAGTTTAGCAACTGCAAAACTTCTTCTCATTCTCCAATCCGTTATTCACAGAGGCAGCACCTCAGTCACTAATTGGCCAGGCCTGGGTCAGCTGTGGGGTCTATCTTAGAATTGACTGGCCCTAGCCATGTGAGCTACAGGAGAAGCTTCTGGCAGCTCTTTGTTTACAGAAGCCACCCCTGTAGCTCCTCTCACTACCAAAAACCTGGCCCAGGCAAAACCTCTACACAGAAAGAGTCGGGGACTTTCATCTGACAAGCAACTGTGAAAAGCTGGCAGCTATTTTCCTCTTTAATGACAGAAAGGAAGAAAAGCTTTCTTATTTATTAAAGAATAGAATAGATATAGTTGGAAAGGACCTACAACAATCATCTAGTCCAACGGCAGCCATCTCTTAGAGAAGAGTTTGTTTACCTCTGTCCTTTCAGGATATTTTTGTGTTATTGCTGTATACACATCCTTGCTTGTCCTAAGGAGAAGACAGAGTCTCTTCTGGCCACGTGCACTGTGCTGGGTTCTGACTTTTGTTGAGATTGCTGTCAGGTTCTTACACATGAAATGCTACCTATCTGCAAGTGCAAGTTTCTGCACTGCTGCGTGTCAGGATTGTAGCTTACTCCTTCTTTTCTGTTGTCGTCTAAACTACTGTGATAATGATGAGTGCCCTGGCTTTGCCTCACAGCACTGACAGGTATTCCATTGCTGCCTAAACACACACATGACTGGATTCGGCACTCATTCATATATCACTGTCCTCTCTGATAGTTGTTCTGTAATGGCTGGAAGCCAAGGAAAACTGGAGATTTCTGGATCTATTCCTCCTCCCACTAGTATTGTCTGCAGGTTTTACTGAACTTGGAGCTCAAGCTTACACTGAAGCTTGGGATCTTATGGGAGGTGTTTGGAGAGGCAGGTGAGAGGGGCAGTAATAAAGATTCTTGTGCTTTTCTAGGAAAAGCATGCCAAAAATAAATATGCAAACAACTACTGAAAGCAGAAGACACTTGCTGAGTTTAGTGATGCAAGTTATTTATTCAGACAGCTATCTGGAGAGCCTGGGATATCACAAATGGTGTTACCATGAAACAGGGATGTCTTCTCTCCTTTTCCCTTCTTACATTTTGTTTCTCTAAATCTCATCTGTATTTTAACTTGCAGGAGTTTCTAACAGAGGCCTTACCTGTAGGTCTGATTGGAATGAATTGCACTTTGATGAAACAGTACATTGAGTTTGTGGCAGACCGGTTGCTGATGGAGCTTGGCTTCTCAAAGGTGAGAGGCACAGTTGCCCGGGTCAGTGGCCAGCCAGGGCAGCCACAGCACTCGGTGCTCTCGGCGTGCCTGAGAGCAGGTCCCGCTGAGCCACTGCACTGTCTGGAGTGACAGCATTAGTAGATAGGCTTCACTGTTTAAAAGAGCAAGAACAATTTAGACTATTGTTTCCCTTCAGCTGCTCTGCAGGTTTGTAGTGGGAACCTTGGGCTGTACTCAAGCGCTGCAATCTTCAGGGTGAGCACTGAGTTTGCTTAGATAGGTATCCGTAGATCCTACAGCGCGTTACAGCAAGGAAGGGCTTAGTTGGAAAGGGTTTGATTGCTTTGTTTGTTGGGGTTTTGTAAAGCATTGCTACCCTATCAGATTCACCAGGATAATAGTGTTTCCCTTCCCCCAGGTCTTTCACGCAGAAAATCCTTTTGATTTTATGGAGAATATTTCTCTGGAAGGAAAAACAAATTTCTTTGAGAAGCGGGTTTCAGAATACCAGCGTTTTGCTGTTATGGCAGAAACGATGGACAATGTCTTCACTCTGGATGCAGATTTTTGATAACTTGGCAAATGAACGGTGACTGTTTCCCTCTTCCCACTTTCTGCTGTGAAATCATCTTTATTTCTTCTCCTGGAATTGGAGCCTTCTGGGATTTTTTTCCTGGGTTTTAATGTTGTTTATCTGAGGAGTAAATGTATTTCTCTGTTGTTTAAAGAAAAAAAGAAAAAGAAGTCCTTTAAAAGGTTTATATGGCTCTTTAAAAGAATGGCCTTTCTAAGATTCCTTTGACTCATCTGATATGATTGCTGTCTTGAAAAATTATCTGGATACTACTACTTTTTGAACTACTACTTTTAGTAGTGTTTTAAGAAAGCAAACTGTGTGTTTACCTCATGTTATGGTGTTTTAATCTGAAAATCAGATGAGACATCTCTCTATGTATATATGTTGCTATAAATTATTTTCATGGTTTCTATTTTCTTGGTCTAGAGTAAAAGCTCTTCCCTTAGTCCTGCTGCAGATAGAGTAATAAGTGAATGTGTGAAGACGTTAATAAGGTATGAACGAGAAAATCTTATTAAACCCAGTCTGATCTCCCTGTTAACCTGGGTTCTGTCTGAAAGCATTTTCACTTTGGTTGCAAACGTGATGGCTGTTGGTGGGAGTTTAAATCAAATACATGTAATTTTTGTCTTACAGCTGTTATTGAGCAGATCAATGGGCTTTGAATGGTCCTTGAAAAGGCAAGCCTGTTAATAGTGAAGAAAAATCACATCCTGTAGTTCTTTGGCTTGTGCTGCCTATTTTTTCCCCTGCTTCCTTGAGCAAGTGCCTTATTAAGCAGTCTGTAGTTGCACCCAGCTGCAGTCAGCATCTGACCCCAGCAGAGCCATCTTGGAGTCCCTCTCACATCTGTTGTGCTGACTGATTTGATATTCTGTCCTTCTCAGTTTCACTTGTGCATGGAAAGGATGAGAAGGTACATTATTCCAAGGGATTATCCCTTGGGTGCTGCAAACATGCTGCTTGGGCTGTAAGGATGCACCAGTAATGTATGAAGGTATTTCAAGTTGTGTGTTTAATATGAACCATTGAAACCCTTGTCATAGAGAGCTCTAGAGAAGGGCATGAAACCTGTCAAAAGCAAATATGGAAGTCATATGGATTAGCAGCATCAGCAAAGGACTGTTGTTTGAGTTTTAGCGTGTTCCAGTGTGCATCTAAAAACTTTTTCAACTTCTTGCTGTCACATGCAGCGAACGGAGCAGTTGAAGAGTGGCTGACATGCTGCAGTGGTACTTGGGATGGAGGGGGCACCATCAGCTGTGGGAGGATTATTTGCAGATAGCTATGCTCTTTTTTTCAAAGGCAAAAGTGAGTGTAAATGTACCAGACAAAGGGTTCTGCTTTATTAAACCCAAGCATTTTTTCATAACATTCAGCAACTTGTATAAGAGCTTTTCTAAATCTTTCTTAGTGTTGCAGCCATCTTGTGCTGCTTTTGATAACACCTGACATGAGATGAGCTGAGAACCCAGGGTCATCAGTAATGAGATGGTCTAAGTGTTACTTTCCCTGCCAGCCCAAATCAGCCATAGCCCTGGGTACCTGAGTTCCATCAAATAGGTGTGCTGCCTTAGCGTCATTCCTAGTGAACAATTGTCCCTGGTGGAAAAACAAGCGGTAAAAACAACTCTTTTTGTTTGGCCTCAGTAAAAGATCATGAGTATGCAATGAGCATGGAAACAGGAGCTCCTTTTTTTCATTCCTAGAGACAACCTGCATTGTTGACTTAAGGTACTTGGGGAAGGCAGAGGGGGGAAGCTGGAGAATACAGAGAAAAACTGGACCTGATGTCCCTCCCTGACATCCTGCAACTGCAAAAGAACTGTGAACTCATAAAATCCAGCACCTCCTGAAAGTACTCTATTGAGGAAGAGAAAATGTGAGTGGGTCTGTCGTTGGAGGAATGAAACATATTTTTATGTCTCGTAAAAGAACTAAAAAGCATTTTTTTTGAGTGTTGGGAATTAAGATGGGAGTATAGAGAATATTCAGATGTGCAACTGCAATGTGCTCAGGTTCTGTAATTGCATATGAGATGCCAAAGTCTGGTACAACAGCTCCCACTCGTGTGTAAAATATGCACGTCGTTTCAATAAAACTTGAATGTGGGGAGGAGCAATACCTTTGCTAGTATGTGGCTTCTTGTGAAATCCAAAAAGATAAAAGTGGGCAGTGACAGACTGCTCACAGCTTTTGGGTTGTGGGAGAAAGTTACAAGAGCTGTATGCGTCGTCTTGTGCTTTGTGAGCTCTCACCTTCCTGTTTCAGCAGTGGGGTTTGCAGTCGAGGGGGCAAACAAGGGTTTACTTCTAGTTGGTTTTCTTTTTCTGATTCAAGGAGAAATCTCTTGAGAATCCCTTACATTTGAAGAGGAAATACTGCAGAAATGTAGTTTTGGTAGGCTGTATTTGCTATATCAAGGGCATCATGAGCTGGGGTTTAGTGCCCTGCGTGTGCCTGGGTGCAGTAGTATGGGGCTCGACCCCCTGCAGCCATGCATCAGACAGCTGGGTTGGAGCTGCCAGAGCAGCTGTGCCCTCAGGAATGTCAGGTCAAAAGTCTTGTCCCTGCTACCCCTTTGTGCTTCCTTGGGAGGTACAAGGTCCCTTCTTCTCCTACCAGCACTGAGACTTGGGCAGAAACTGTGTGCCCATGAAGCATCTGGTAGACAAGCCAGGTCTGTCTTTATGTATCTCCTTGCTGTGGCCATCACACTTTAATGAGCCTGATAGGGGGTGTGTGGCAGGGAAGTTATGGTTTTGTGGTGGGTTGGGCCTGGCTGGGTGCCAGATGTCCATTAAGTTGTTCTATCACTCCCCTCCTAAACTGGACAGGAGAGAGAGAAATATAACAAAGGGCATGTGAGTCAAGGACAGGGAGATCACTGAGCAATTAGTGTTGTGGGCAAAAGAGATTCAGCTTGGGGAGAAATGGTTTGATTTATTAACATATAATCAAAATAGGGAAATGAGAAAGAAAAAACCAAATCTTAAAATACCTCCCCCTATCTCTCCCTCCTTCCCAGGCTTCTATGTCCTTCCCCCACCAGCAGCTCTGGGCATGGGGGATGAGTGTTAAGGTCAGTTCATTACAGATGGACTTTGCTGTTGCTTCTTCTCAGGGAGGCCTTATCACACTTCCCACTGCTACACTGTGGGGTCTCTCCCATGCGAGACAATTCTCCACAAACTTCTTCTACTTGGGTCCTTCTCACGGGATGCAGTTCTCCATGAGCTGCCCCAACATGGGTCTCATCCATGGGGAAAACTGTCCTTCAGGAACAGATTACTTCAGTGTGAGTCCTCCATGGGTTCCCAGGTCCTGCTGCTCCAGCATAGGCTTCCCACAGGGTCACAGCCTCCCTCATGCATCCACCCTCTCCGGCATGGGGTTCTTCCTGGGCTGGATGTGGGTCTCTGCTGCCCCATGACCTCCATGGCTGCAGGGGTAGGGCCTCACCATGGGCTGCACCACAGGCTGCAGGGGAATCTCTACTCTGGTGCCTGGGCCTCTCCTCCCCATTTTTCTCCACTGACCTTCGTATCTGCAGAGATGTATCTGAATTCTCTCTCCCTCCAGCTGCTGCAGTTTTGCATTGCACTGCAACTTCTTCCCCTTCTCCAATACATTAATCACAGAGGTGTTACCTCTGTCACTGATTGGCCAGGTCTTGGTCAGCAGTGAGTCCATCTCAGAGCCGACTGACATTGGCCCTATCATACACAGGGGATGCTTCTGGCATCTCTTTGTTTAAGGAAGCTTCCCTCTGTAGCCACCCACTACCAAAAGCTGGCCACACAAACCCGCTACAGATGTGTCCCTCGATACACAGTCCGTGTGCTGTGGGCTGGAGTCCACGGCTGGTGCGTGGCTTCCCTTGCAGCCAGCAGGACAGAGGAGGTGTTTCAGGACTGGGGCTCATCTCATGCTGAAGGACCTGTCTGCGATGGCCCAGGAAAGCCCATGGCCGGAGCGCAGCAGCCGCAGCGGGCCGCGCGCTGCCAGCCCTGCTCTGGGAAACTGCTGCGGAGGGCCGCAGGGCAGTCAGTGGCTGTTGGAAGAACGGAAGGTGGGTGAAGGCAAGCCAAAGCACAAGCTCTTTTGTAGCATTCCTTGACAGCCTACAGGCCATGTTGCAGGACAGTAAGGTTTTGGAGCGGCTGAGGAGGCCGTGTGCCGGGTCTGCGATGCACAAACCCAGTTCTCTCGTGTTCTCCTCCTCGCCTGTGGACGTTGTCACGCTGACTCTGGCCTCCGTGCCCCCCGGCGCGGCTCCTCGCAGCCCTTCGCGGGGGTGGCCGGGGCTGGCTGTCCTCGTGGGGGAGCCCTCGAGCCAGCAGATACGAGCGTTGCTGTCACTGCCTTCTCCAGAGCTCCCTTAGGAAGAGCAGCAGCCGCCGGAGATGCCGACGCGTTAATATGGTGTGTGTGCCAGGAGGATGCTTGGCTTGTGCGACTCGGGACTGCTCTGCGCACTGTGCTCTGCTGGCATGTGCACAGGCACCTGTACACTGTAGATCTATGCCTGCTGGTGAATGTGTCTGGAAGCAGAGACAAGGGGAGAAGTCTTTGAATGTCAGGTATGGGCAAACCCTCTCCCTGGAGCAGAAGAGTGAGCTGGATGCTCACTGTATTGCTGTTAAGAGATGCTGGTCCTGGTTTGCCAGCAGCTGCCTGCCCTGTCCCTCACTACCTGGGCACAGATCACAGCAGTGGCACAGCCAGAGGCTTCTCCCAGACCATTGTTTGTAGCCTAGCTCTAGGAACCAAGGCTGCCCAAGCCATGAGGCTAACAAAAGTTGTAAGCTAAGGTGGCTTTCTTTTCAGATTAAAATAGAGTAAATCCCAGGAGCAGCTGTGTTTGGCCAGGGTGGAGCAGGTATGCCTGCTTTGAAGAACGATGTCTTTGGCTGGTTGAGTATAATCATGTGGATGGCCTTGGGAATCACCTGTTGCCTTCTAATGAAGTGAAAAAAAGAGGATTTGTGAGTGACAGGCAGGAGAATTCTATGACAGGCAATGGTGCTTCCAATATTGCAGCTTCTTGCAGAGCTGTGCTGACTGGGGGCTCCTGCACTGCAGATCCTTCTTTGCCAATGTGCTTGAAGGGCTTACCCAGGATGTATCCTTCCCACGGGACTGCTGTTGCTTTGCCTACACCATTCATCACTGCGTTTGCCCTAGTGTGCCTGGGGCTGGGTTCTCGGGGACAAATCCAAATCATGAGTCAATGCCAAGGGATACAGTTAAGTGGTGAGCTTGGCAGTGTGAGGTTAGTGGTTGGATTTGATGACCTTTTCCAACCAAAATGATTTCTATATTCTCTCTTTTTTTTTCTTTCTGTAGTACACAGTTTGGTTAATGTTGCTCTGGGAATGGCCCTGAGTAACAGCTGCAGCCTGCCTAGTAAGCTCGTAGTACAAGGAGGAGAGCTGGCAGAGCAAGCTACGTGGTGCAGTCCAGCCTCAAGGGTGAGGTGTTGACTCCTGCCTTAGGGACAGGCTACCTTTGGGCCTGTTGCTTGAGTGGGGACCTCACTGCAGAGGCAGGAAGAGGTCATCACCAACAAATCATGAAGAGGGATCAACAGATTGATGAAAAGAAGGTATTTTAGATGCTTCCATGACTTCACCAACAGGGTGAAGGACAGGTCTCCTGTCCCTCTTATGCCCAGTGAATGTCAGGAAAAGTCAGTGCTGGGCACAGTGCTGTGCCAGTGCCAGAGGAGAGGCCCACAGCAAAGCTCAGGGCTACAAAGTGGGGCCAGATGCTGACAAGAACAACATTTGCTTGCCTCAGCCTGGGCTCGGAGCAGGCTCTGTGCTCATGTGGCTGATGTGGTTTTGGGGCTTTTCTTCAAGCCATCCCAACAAGATCCTGTCTCAGCTTATCCATAAGTTATTCCTTTTAGTGAGGAAGCTCCCAAAATCACACTGTGGGCTCTGGGTGAACAGCAGAGTAGTTGGTGGGGTGTTTTTTTTCTTGTCAGTTAGCAGATCCAGGAGAAGTGTTAAGAACAAGTCTCAATGTGCAAATAGTGTTTACTCATCTGATGAAACCCTCTGGCACCACAAGCTAACATGAACTTGAGAGCTGCAGGAGAAGTTTGGCTGCCCATCGTTGTTTCTTAGCCCACAGATGTGGTTCAGAAGAAGTTATACTTGAGTTGTCTTACAAGGAAACAGAAGAATCTTTTCCATAGCCGGTGACCTTGCAGTGCAGGAGGTTTTTCGGGCTCCTCTGGTGCTGTGTCTGCAGTTCTGTTATCAACCAGCCTGTGCAGGGCCCATTTTGCCCTGGTGGTAGTTGCCTTTGCTGGCCTCTGCTGAGGGGGATCCCCAGAGTGGGCGAGTGAATGATTCATTGAAAGCAGCCTGAAGTGGCACATCTGCCATCTCCCAGGAGACTGGGAGCACTCAGGGAAGGGCTGTGGGCTCCTGAAGGCAGTGACATGCCTTGGGTAGGAAAAATGTGACAGGCAAAAGATGTGCTGGTGACAGTGGAAGTGGCAGCTAGTTCACTCCTCATTGCTTAGATCTCAGCAGTTGTGGAACAGAAATGATCATCACACAGACTTGTGTGGGCACTCATGTCCTGCACTCATTTCCTGGTGGCTCCATCACCCCAGCTCTGGGCAACTGAACCCCATGGCAGACAGCACAAATATTGACTAATACATATCCAATAATAGCACTAAATAATACTACCAGTGCTGCCATCTGCTCTGTTGGAAGTCAGGGCAGAAGCAGCTTCGGGGCCCTGGAGAAACCCTAGTGCTGAAAAAAGATTGCTGCCAGTGTCAAAACCAAAGAGCTCAGAGCAGACCTGGGGGAGGCCTGAGCCCCGAGAGTTTCATCCCCACTGTGGCTGTTGTCACTCTGAACTTGGCAGTGACAGTGGCAAAGGATGGAAGATCTGCTCTGAGCCACAGCTCCCTCTGTGGAGAGACCGTTGTTCCCTGGTGCAGGACACAGAAGGCTTTTGGTTCTCATCACTGAGATAATTTTCAGCCTGGGGAAAAAGAAGATTCTCTAGCAAACTGTTTCATTGCTAGGTCTGTAGCATTTAAAAGCATTTCTGTGGGACTTTGCAAGCTTTTTTTTTGCTATTGGGTTAACTTTTTGTGAGCATAAACTTGAAGTATCATGTTCCTCATGGCACAGAGCAGGACTTGAGGTCTCCCTTGGGAGAGTGGCAGCTGTGGGCAAGCTCTTCCAGACCAGAGCTGGGCTTAGGGACAGTTCAGCCACCTTTTGATGTGTGGAAACTCCCTCAGCACCTGCCTCTCTCAGATATCTCAGCTCTGTAGGTAGAAGGAAGTCTGGGTTGCTGGGGCTGTGGGGAAGAAGGAGTTTTAAATGAGGCTCCAGGAAAGCAGGGAGGTTTCTTTGAAATTTGTCTCAGCTGGTTGGTTCCTTCTGTCTGTCTGGCTAGCTGTGGAGAAGTTTCTGTTAACCAACTGGAGACAGGTTAGTGAGTGAAGGCTGTTCCTAGGGCAGCATAATAAATCCCATGCAGGGTCCCAGGGCAACATAATAAACCCCATGGTGTGAGAGGGTACTGTCAGAGCTGTAGTAGTGTGCACTTCTGACACATGAGAAGAGGCATGCTTATCAGTTGTTGATTTCTTTTTTCTTTAAGTTTGAGGGGAAATAAATGACAGCCTATTAGGCTGACTGGAGAACTGAATGTGTTTGTTGGATGATTTCATACCATGTGTAATTGCCTGCTTCAGAGATGGATGTTAGGATAAGTTCTGTCAGAGCTACCTTGCTCCTTCGGTGCCCTCCTTGTCCTGTTTGCTCATCCCTCTGTGGGCTAATGGGAGCACATGTGGAGGGGGACTGCAGTTACTCCATGCTGCAGCCACTACTGTATGTGCCACGTTTTTGGATAAACAGCTCAGAAATAGCATTTCTTGGTTCGTTTCTCTGAGATTCATGTTGGTAAAAGCTCCTTCCATTCAGTTGGACCAGTCTGCTTAACTCCTCTTGTTAGCTGAGCACAGTATAGGGCTTAAAAATGTTTTCCCAGCTTGTGTCATGTTGAGGAGGGTTTGAGGGTGAAGTGAGGAGATTTCCTGCCTTTGCACCCACCTTCCAAAGGGTGTCATCTGGCTGATGCTGCCAGCCCTGCATTTGGGTAGAGGTATGAGCTGCTGAGCCTTCCTCCTCATCCCCCTTTAAGGCATAGTTCACATCCAGGGAATGCATGTCCTGCATCAAGCACAGGCTCTGGACTGCTGAGGCCAGACAGGACTCATGGGGAAACACCATGTGCAGCTGCTGAGATGAACACAGGTGTTTCCACACTGGGATGTGGCCTGCTGCAACGCCTGTTTGCAGCAGAACATCACTGGATAGGAATTCCTCTGTGAAATTAGAAAATAATTGTATTTTTAACTGTCTTGATTTTTTTTTTCTGCTAGCTGGTTTTATTCACCTTGAGCCTTAGATTTACAAGCTTTAAAAACATGATGCTCTTGGCAGGTGTGTTAAAGCTCTTCTGTCATTCACAATATGAATCTACACATACACTTAGTGCTGCTGTACTTTGTGGTGTGATACCTGCATAAGCAAGTTTCTCTCCCACATCCATGAGATAAAAGTGGCAGCATTAGCACATGTTGATTGTATTTTAAGCTCAAATGGTTTTAACCAAAGTCCATAAACCAGAGAGCAATTGCTGTCTCTTCTGCTTCCTTTATGTCCTTGCTGCTAATTTATTTCCCTCTTACTGCTGACTGTAGCTCCAAATTAACAGGGGCTGGTTATTCTCACATCACCCAGACAAAAAGGCCAATTTTTCCCCATGAGTAGGAGAGGGATTTTTTTTTCCAGACATTTACTCTTGCTCCTGTGGCTGAGAAACTGAAGTTCACTGCAACTGCACATGCATTGGTGATGATCAATGCGAGTGCTGCTTGTGCAGGACAGCTGTAGCTGGGGTGAGAAGTGCTTTCCATAGGCCTCAGAGATGGGAAGGCAGACCCTCACCTGGTAAGGATCACATAGAGCCACTGGAAGCATTTGACTCAGTGCCTGATGGGTGTGAGGCAGAAAGTGTGGCTTTGGTGTGATAATTGGCTATGAAGTCCTATTCTTTTCTCTCTCTGCATAAAGTAATACCTACACTCAGGTGAGGTGCGGAGGACATTAGGATGAAGGTGGGGTTTGTACTGTGCTGGGTGAGTATTTACCTTTCCTACACCAGAACAAACACCCATTAAAAAAGTCATGAAGCTGCAGTCCATGGGCACAGATGCTGGCCCTGGGCAGTGCTGTGCTGGTGGGATGCAGCCCTTCCCCAGCAGCCTGGTGTCTGCTGCCAGGGTGAGACCTGGTGTGCTGCCAGGGGGGACTTTACAGGGCTGCCTTAAACATCATTAATTTATTTCCCAAAGGGCCTCCCTGAAGATCTTCTCTGAAGCTAATTAATTGTCAGCAGAAGCTGTTCCTTATTATATCACAGCTGCCTGCTTCTTGCAATGAAAGGCAAGAGCCCAAGACCATGAGAGAGTGAGAGATTTTGGTTCAGGGGCACCAAATGCCTCCAGGGTTGTAGGGTAGCCCAGCTGCCAGCTTCTCTGGCCTAAGGGTGGGCTTGGGCTGGAAGCAGCTGGTGATGTGTGTGGGAAGGAGCCCGGCCTCTCCGTGCTCGCAGCTACCTTTCTCTACAGCCTGCCTTGCACCACAGCTCAGTGCTCTCTCTCTTAAAAGGCTTGTAGTAAATCTCACACAGGTTATTCTCAGCTCCTGAGGCCATTTCATGGCAGGGTGCATTTACAGGCTCATAAACTGTATTTGCTCTTGTAGATTAGCCAATAAACTTTCTGGGAGTGAAACATGATTCCACCTGAGAAGGGTTTTTGCATCCAGTGGTTTTGTGGTCAAACTCTGGTGGTCTGGGACTGTGTGTTCAATTAACAGGGCAGCGCTAAGTGAGTGTGGTTGCCTGCATGGACCTGTGAATCAAGGCAAGTGGCACAGGCTAGGAAGTGCCTGTGGGGTTGCCCAGCAGGCTCCGTTACTTGTGCTTACCCTGGTCTGTTTCTAGAGGGGTGTAAGGAAAAGGGAGACATTGCCTCTCGCAGGCATGCCTGTGAGACAGATTTACAGCTGCTCTGTACTGTGGCATAGCCTGCTGAGACCCGTGTGTGCCATTTACTGCACTTCTCTGTGCATGTGCTGCAAGAGGAAGAATGAGAAGACCATGCACAAGGCAAATTTACTTTACAGAATTAAAAATAAACCCCAGCCCCCTGCTCAGCTGTTCTCTGGCATCTACTCCCACGTGGCAGGAGCATCTCCTGTGACTCTCCGCCAGCAATTGGCAGGTTATTTTTCCCAGGGCTGCTGGCCTGCACCACATGGTACCTTCCCACACGGCGGTGGCTGCCGCCTGCTCCCGAGCACCAGAGGCCTCCCCTGCTCGGGGGCTGGCATGAGCAGCCATGACTTGTACCCATGGGAGGGAAATGCCACCAAGAACACCACCTGGTATCTCCTTCCTTCCTTTGAGTGGGGCTCCCTGCTTCTGCCCTGGATGGAAATCATTCCCCAGATGCAATGGCCCCTGGGATGGGCACTGTCTGTCCCCTTCTTGCTTTAGGACCACTGAATTATTCCCTTGAAGAGAAACACGCTGCCTCTGGCTGGGGTCATCCTGCTGAGGAAGCAGATGGGTGCTGGTGCCATTGTACTGGGTTGGTTTATGCAGTGCTTCTCACTTTGCAGAGGCACTGGGCTATGGGCTTGTGCACACCATCTCTGACAGGCAGAGGCCAACAGCGATGCACTCAAACTGCGTTTGTATTTCTACCTACTTATTAACACGTATCTTGTGTTAGGAACCTAATTAGTTTAAGTTGTGGGCTGGAGTGCTTGAGGCAGAAGCTACAGTGGAAGCCAACTCTGCAACCACCGGAAGAGGTAAATGAGAACCATCTTGATGTGACCTACTTTAATTTATACCCTCTTCACATCCTTACAGCTCTCTTCCAAACCCACAGGGTGTCAGCCACACGAGTTCAGGCTCTTGCTGTAAATTACATCCGTTGATGAATAATTCGTGAAGAATTCAGGGGAAGAAATAATGGAACTTGTGAAGAAATCAGGGAAAGGTTGCACTTCATTAACCTAAGTTCCCTTGGGATACACAAATCCTTCTCCTGGACCTCTGAACAATATCCAGACTGCAGCCCCAGAGAATGTGTAGTGTACAGCACTCTAGTCCCAAGCTAAGGAGTCCTCCAAAAATGTGCTGGAGATTAGGGCACTGGCAGGTGCACAGCAAGTTTGACCCTATTCATCTCCTGGGTTTGCTGAAAAACCCAGTTGTTCAACACTGAAGCCAGAAGCTGTTGTGGTTTTGGGTCTTTCAGAGTCTTGGGTAAACTTCTTCCATTCCCAAACTAAGGGAGCACGTTTTGTGTTAAAAGCTAATCATGAATGTTTTCCCAAGCACCCTGTCGAGTAGAAGCTGTAGGCACTAAAAACTACAGTTGTGGTTGCTCTGTAGCCACTGCATCACTGTCGTTTCTTCAGCATCTTCATCCTCCTTCTATTCCTCTGCAGGCATGAGACGGCTTGACTTGTGGCCATGTGGCTACAGTCTTCACCACACAAACCATGGTGGCAGGGTTTGTCTGTGTCTCCCAGGAGCAGGCTCGAGTCTGTGCTGGTCCCTGGGCTGTACCAGAGCACCAGCTGACAAGGGGCTGATGTGGCTAATGAGCTGTATCTGTGCCAGGGTACATGCTGGTGCTTAAACGTTGCACGTTGCTGCAGGACAGTGCTCAAAGTTGTTCCATCCCCTGTACACATAGGGCTATCTGACCCCCATGTGTACTAAGATGGAATTGCATTAACATCCATAATTTAATTTCTTACCGGTCTTCAACTAAATTTTCTACTCAGGTGAAACAAGTTTCAAAGTTGTTATGGTTGACCTTCCAACAGTTCCTTCTTTTTGAGGTTAGTGTAAAAACATATTGCACAAACCAGTCACTGGGGCTGTTTAGTATAGAAAAGAGGAGACTGAGGGGGGATCTTATTAACATTTACAAATATCTAAATGGTGGCTGTCAGGAGGTTGGGACATCCCTTTTTTTTATTGCAGCTAGCAACAGGACAAGGGGTAATGGAAAGAAGCTGGAACACAAAAAGTTTCATTTAAACATAAGAAAAAAACCATTTCACTGTTCAGGTGAGGGAGCCCTGGCACAGGCTGCCCAGGGAGGACGTGGAGTCTCCTTCCTTGGAGGTCTTCAAGACCTGCCTGGACACATTCCTGTGTGACCTGATCTAGGTGACCCTGCTTCTGCAGGGGGGTTGGACTAGATGATCTCTAAAGGTCCCTTCCAACCCCTACCATTCTATGATTCCATGGGACAAGCAGAGTATGAAGTAAGGCTCTAAAGCATCTTTCTTGAAAAGCAGGAGAAATTTTACTTATTTGTAAAAGAATATTCTCCAAAAGGAAAATCTTTCCTTTACCCTGAGGAAAAGTGTTTATTTAGATTATTCCTTTCACCTGCTTTTTCTTTTTTTCTAAAATACCTGACTAACAGACTACAAAAAAGTACTTCAAGGTAAAACTGTGTTAGTTGAAATGAAACCTCTTGGGTGGGATATAGCAAAGATAGCCAGGTTTGTGGAAGTACCCAGAAACACAATTCAACAGTTTAGTGTCAGTCTGAGTCCTGAGTTACCTGCAGGAAATTTAGAGAGGTTCAATAAGGAAGATCTTAGACACAATTTCATAAGATTAAATCTGAGCTTCCCTTTTCTCGTCAAGTTTCCCCTGGGTCTGTAACAACCCTACTGGATAAGAACATGTCATTGCTAGTGCTGTCTTGCACAAAACTAATAATTCTGTCGTTGTATTAGATTAAAGCTATTCTCTGTCAATTACTATCTGGCAGAAAAAAATAAAGGAGGGGTTGTTTTCAGCAATTTTCTGAGGTGCACCTAGACAAAAGGAAAGGTAAACAGTCTTGGGCTAGAATGAAGCCCTTACTGTGGAAGAGGAGGGAAAATGACACCTTGCATTTTGAAGGAAATAATATGGTGTGAAAGAAATACATAAAAGGAAATAATTTTGAACACAGTTGTAGGGTTATTGTTGCAACTTGCTAATAAAATACTCGATAGCTTAGTCTCAAGGCACTGTCCAAACTCATAGTCTATAATTGGAATTTGTGGGTTGATTGAGACCTATTTTAGTCTGTAAGTGTGAACTGCTCTTGTTGCATAGAGAAGATAAGATTATTTGAGAACCCCTAACAAGAGGACTCATTAAGATAACTCTAACTGGCTCTAAATAACTGAGAAGACTCATTAAGATAATTCTAGCCAGCTCTAAATAACCAAGGTTGTGCCTGTTACTTTGCTGATAAATGTCACCACCATAAGGATTTCTATAAACTTCAATGGAGTTGTGAGTCATAGAACATTAAGTTTTCATTAGAAGCAGTTTTGTACCTCCTGAAAGAAACTATGCAGTGAGTCAAATGTTGGTGTTGGCTACGTTGCCAGCTTGGGTGCATATAGCACGGACCGCTCATGGATGCTGAGGGGTGGTGGTGTGAAGCTGGGGGTGTTTAGCTGAGGACCAAGGTACAAGACCTCTGTTAGCAGGCCTTTCCAGCAGCCATGGGGGAGTTCTTCAAGTGCCTCAGCACAAACTAAACAATTTGCACACCAGGTCTTTGTGGCATAAAGAAGGTGTTTTTTGAAGTCATGGTTTGCCTCATAGTGTGTCCCACAAAATCTGCTTCTTAAATGAAGTCGTTTGTCTTGAAAGCCATACACGATTTTCTAGAAACATGCTGTGATTAGCTACTCAGGATAAACAAAGACATAAATTCCCACCTTTCTCATTCCTGTGCTTAACATTTTATCACTGTGATGCTGTGCAAGTCCTGTTATGAAGCTCACCGACTCCAGCTGAGACTTTCAGACCACATCTACCACTGATAAATTGAATATGCCCATGTCTGTAATCTGCTCTGAGATCAAGAGGCATGGGGCAGTGTGGACACGCACTGTCAGTGGCTCATCCCCAGTATAGATAGGGCTGTACCCACAGTGTCTGCCAGAACAGTGCCAGCTCCCAGGCTGTGGGGCTTGTTTGGGAGAGCATTGCTTGGTTTGGGCCAAGACCCTGCCAGGGACTCTCAGAACAATTTAGCATAGCATAAAATGAGTACAAGCTGACCCTCAGGAACGTGCCTTGGTGCTCTTTAGATTTCCAAGTAAAACTGTAGCCTGATGGTCTGAAAGACAGCAATCTGGAGCAAGGTAAAAAAGGTCAAAGAATGGCCAAAGACATGTGAGGGAAAGTGAGGCCCAGTTCTTGCTGTGTTGCATCATCAGTGTTTTCCATTGCTGCTTAATGAAAGTCAGTTCTGAATGTTATTTAAGGCATTCCTCCCACCCACTCCCCTATATTTTATGTATTTGCATATGTGTTTGTGCCTTTTTTGTTTAACTTGCAGCCTCTCAGATGTTTCCTGGTGTCTTCCATATCACTGGCATAAGAAAATGCATTTATGGCATTTTCTTTTTAAACTTGTTAAATCTTCATCATCTTCCCCACATCTTTTGATTGGTTTAACACCTTACTCAGACTTAACAAAAAAATCCCTGTTTTATTAATAAAGACATGAGAAACAAGAGCTTAGCTGGAAATGGCGTAGGGCAACCTGCTGTGGGTGGCCCTGGTTGAACAAGGGGCTTGGACCAAATGATATCCAGAGGTTCCTTTCACCTCAACTGTTCTGTGAGTCTGTGAGGGCCTGCCGGAGGGGGATGCCAAAATGCATTACTGTTGAAAGTATCCCTGTTCCCACCAGCGTCACCCCATGGTGACCTCAGGCTCCATCGTGTGTCAAATCCCGTCTTCCTGGTAGGGATGCATGGCACTGCCTATGGATTGCCCAAACCAAAAAGGGTTTTGCCTGGTTTGACAGCCTTGTGGGTGATTGTGCCATAGGATATGTGAATAAAGACTATTTTCTCTTGTTTTGTTTTACTCTGGACTGCAATCTGTTTCCAGTGCGTCCCAATATTCTTCTACATATGGACTTGCTATAAATATCTTGCTGCAAGCCTTTTCTGCAGCACAAATATGGCATACATCAGTACAGAGTCATCAAGTCCTGCTGGTATGCTGGCAAATTTGTGATCAGCAGAGGCTTGGTTTTAGTGCAGTTCAGTTACAACATGGAGTGCTATAGCAGCTTAAGGTAGACAGTGATGAGCAGGATTGTCATTATTTTAGCTGGGCAAAGGGACGGAAGGAAACAACAGTTGTGAGATGTGGAAGAATAACACTTCCAGGGTCCTCAAAAAATCATTCCTGTTTTTCAAGGCAGAATGAACCATGCTTCTGTCAATCCTGATACAGTAGTCAATCCTGTTCTTTGTCTGGATAATCCACCCCCCAGTGCTGGATCCCACTGTCACCCCAGGCAGTGAAATCCAGTGCCTCACGAACAGCTAGTCCAGTGCAAGACTTCCTTCATACCATGCAAAAATCCCTTTAGTTTCTTCTCAACAGAGTGCAAAAACCCTTCATGTTAAGAAGTTAACTCATTGCCACTGTGTTTTTTGTATTTGAAGAACATTCTTAGTGAGCTAGCCAGCCTTGGCACTCCTGCCTTTCCCCTTGCCTCAGCAGTCCTTCCCAGCCCTCCAGCCATGCCCAACGGTATTTGGTACATCACAAGCCGTGAGCCTCAGGGGTAAATGTCAAAGATGGCATTGCTCAAGACAGATGCTTCCTCCTATGAGCACCAGAAGTGCTCTGCAACATGTGTTCTACCCGTGGCAGTTCAGACCTAAGCTCTGTCAGCCACTATCAAAAAAAGCCTTGGCACAGGAGGAAAAGGATAGGGTATTCCCCCCTAAAACAATGTAAAAGACAAAAATTCAGCAGCATCTGAAGTTCAAACTTCCCAGAATGAATTCCTCTGTAATTACAACCATCCTAACACTGGGGGTGATGCTAGGGGAGCACCTGGCACCCTGGGCTGGCTTTCTCCAAAATCTGTGCTTTGCCAGGGAGGGGAGACAGCTGGCAGTGTGCTCTGTTGAGGTCTTGGTTGGAGGGTGAGGGCATTTAGGCTGTTTCAAATAGCTGTGATGGTGGCTCAGGGGTTCTGCTCCAGGAGGCCATGCTGCACGTGGTTTGCCAGCAGCTTCTGGAGGTGTCTCTAAGGGAATCCGCCATGTGAACATGCATGGTGGTGCTCTGTGGGCTGTGTTCCTCACAGCCCCTTTGTTTTGTCATTTCTAGGGACACAGTTGGAAACGACATTCGTTTTAACATGTTCATCCTACTGGATTTAATTAGAAACACTCAGCTTTAATTATGTGTTTGTTTTGCAGCCCTGGTAGTTCTATTTTGATAAGACTGTCATGTAAATCCTAAATGAAGCTGAAGAAGTAGATTACTGCATGTCACAGCTCCTGACTAATAGAGACAATACAAAGAGAGAAACAGTTGCTGAGAGCACAAGGCAACTCTGTGCTTTGCATTAAGTATTTACCTCCTGCTTTCCAGGACTTTCCTGCACTACTAATTCTCTGTATCCTCAGGCTCAAACTCTGCTTCCCAGCATCCTCCTCCCATGACTTCTTCAGGGACTGATGGAGGCACAGTGGGGGCAATGCCTGAAGGGCAACACAGTGCCACCAATTCCTGTGTGCCTCCACCCATAGCACACCCATCATGGGAGGAGGGAAAAAACAGGGCTCCACACAAAAACTGTAGGCCTGTTCCTCAGTCTGTTTTTCTCTGTAGCCCTGCAGTTTTCCTTTTTCATGCACAGTTTGGGTGCTCATGCTGCAATTGTGGGACGTTCTTACACATGGCCCACTCCATGTATAAAAAAAGCCTGCATGTTCTGTAGCTCCTGGCTCTGTTAATGGTTTTCTCTACTTACCGACAAATCTTTATTGCTTGAAGTGTAACTTGAAGCTCAGCAGAGAAATGAGTTCCAGTTATAATTAGCACACAGGGAACAGGCAATTTTCCCATAAAGTCGTACTAACGCTTGAACTCCTTCTGTGGGGTCTACAGATGAAAGCACCCTCAGAAATATCCCAAGCCTCTGGATCAAGACATAGCTTTGTGTTTTCAAAACAAGCCAAAGCTAAGGCTAATGAGGAAGGCTTCAGCTTGACCTGGAAGGCCAGGGTGCTGCTGCTGGAGCCTGACAGTCCTGCATGCGGTACACTTGACACGTCTGCGGTCGCCATTGCTTGCAGCACTGACCTTTAGCCAGACAGAATTTTTCACATCAAAGAGCATAAATGTGGATTTTTTAATTGTTTTTGGTGGGTGTTGCAATGAACAGAGTAAAAAATTGCAAGCCTCAGACCCAGGAACATAAAGTAGCTCTAGACTTTTTCCTGGAAGTTCAGTCCTAAAAGGAGGTAAAAGGATAATGAAAACGGACAAATCCCCATTCAAACAGATTTTGCAGTCAGACTAATTGTAAGCAGGTGAAGCAGCTTCTGAACCTCTGGAGGTTGCTCTCCTAGGAAGACAGAACACATTGAGCACTCAGAAATAGATACCCTCTCAGTGCAGTGCCCCACAGATACAGCTTGCACCTCCCTTGGAAGTCCCTGTCTCTAGGTAAGTGCACAACTAGATCATGATTTGCCTTCTCTGCTCTCACTTTTCTGTGCTACAAGCCTCTCCCCCAGTCTCCCTGTTCTCCTCTCCTACTCTCACCCTGTCCTTGAGACTTTTCATTTTGCTCTTGGAAATGTTTCTTTCTGTCCCTTCTCTTCTTCCAGCTTTATTTTCCCAAGGTGATCTAACTTCAGTAAGCAGCTGCTGAGTTCAAGGACCTGCTGTTGTTCCTGGCAGAGACATATAAGCTACAAAGTGGGGGAAGTTTAGATCGAATATTAGGAAAAATGTCTTCACTGAAAGAGTTGTTAAACATTGGAATAGGCTTCACAGGGATGTAGTGGAGTCACCATCCGTGGAGATATTTAAAAACCACATAGATAAGTTGCTAAGGGACATGGTTTAGCGGTGGGTTCGGTAGTGTTACATTAGTGGTTGGACTCAATGATCTTAAAGTTCTTTTCCACCCAAATAATTCTATGATTCTATAAAACTGCTAGGGCATCTGTGGGGCTATTGTATGACTCAAGCATGTGCCACCTGCAATGGGTGGAACAGTCATGCATTCCCACTGCTTTCCATTAATGTGAGGGATGAGGGCTTGGGCAGCACTCTTGGGAGGTTCATAGGCTGTGTGGCTGTCCTGGGATCTGAAACCCTCAACCTAATAGTGAGGGCTAATGAGACCTTTCTAAATACTTTCTAGATATTTTCTGGAGCTGGCAAGTGATCAAAAAAACCCCCAACCTTATGTAACTCTGGGTAGGTGAAATTTTTCTCCTGACTCCAGCCTAATGCAAATTACTTACAATCCACTTTCCTCTGGGCTTGACAAAGTAGCTGTCATTAAAAGAGGACCTTAACCATGAGGAGCACCCTTTGCAGCATCGTCTCCCCCTTTCCACACTGCAGCAGCAGGGATGGGATTTCAGCAGCACACTCTGGGCCTCGGGGCACTGGCAGCGTTACTGGTCTCTGCCCCTGGCGCTGCTGCCTTCCGTCTGTCTGTGCGATCTGCTTTACATAGCACCTCTTCCCACACACTTCAGATTCAATCTCTCAGCATTGTAGCAATGATTAGGCGTGCTCCTGTGCTAGCAGCCCACCACAGTGTAGTGGTAGGATTACATAAGTTTGGGTGACATAGAGAAGTCTTAATCGCTACATGCAAAACCCCATTTAACTGTTCCCTGTCTTGCAATGAGGAGCAGAGATTTTAAAGCCCTCGTGACATTTCCATGCTTCAGGCTCAAAATCTTATTTTAAATCTCCTGTCATCATGTCTAGGCCTTGGTTTTTGGTACAGGAATTAAAAATTCATGTGTATCAGCTTTCAGCTACAGAACATGCGGAGCGTTAATGGCCTTTCAAGCTCAGGTTTTGGCTCCCAGACTCAGTTCCTATTTTCTCTGAATGTCCCAGGTCAATAAAGAAGTTTCATTCTCCTTTCGTATGCACGTGGATATACACAGACACTGAGAGGCAGCTTGCAGCAGCAAACTGACATGATATCTACTTGTGAATAACCATTTCTCAAAAACATTATGAAATGACTCCCCTGGCTAGCTTTTATTCCAAAATAGTGTTTACACCAGTGGGTTACAACAGAGCAGCTAAAATACAGCAGGGCTGTCTTTCTCCTCATCACAAGACATAAATACACTTCTTTTCTACTCCCAGTGTGATTTATTACCTGTCTAAAGGCATAGCCCCCCCAGGCAGACACCTCATCTTCTTTTGTATCTTGAACATCCAGCAGATGTTTAGGAAGTAACAAACTAATAGTGTAACAGTAACTGAATATAAAGATATGTGGCTGTAATAAAAGCTGTGGTAGCAACACTGGATTTTTGCGGTTTAGAGTTCCAACTTTGGCTTTCAGAAAGTGACATTTATATGCACCCTGGGAATGCGATAATAATCTCGGTTCTCCAAAGTAGCTTTCCAGTTTGAAGGATAATATAAAACAAATTAATTTCAGTTCTTAGATTAAGCATCTCCCCTCCCCTAGATGGTAACGACTCAAAGCTACTACAATAAAATTTAATGACTGCTGTACTGTGTGTGAGGTTTTTTCCTTTGGCTCATATGCATTCGTTTGTGAGATGGATTAGAACTTGGAAAAGTAAATCCAGAAGTGTTGATTAAAGGTCTTTGCTTACAAGACCAGCTCCTAATATTGACCATTCTGTGCACTTACAAATTAATTATAATTGTAGTTGTTAAGCAAAAAGCCCACAACTTTATTACTCCACATCTGCACAGATTCTACTTTTCCCCTTTTAAAGCACTTACAAGAACATTTCCACTCAGCATGTTCGGTGGAACGCTGCCCAAGAAGCGGCTGCAGAACCCAGTGGGTGTCGACTGCAGATGCTACTGAATTTGCTGAAGGCAGAAGGCAGGGTAAATGCAGAAAAGACTGATAGGTGCATTACCACCTGAAAATAACAGGTCTGTTTGAAACACTAGTGATTTGTAGCCTCTGGTCTGACAATCCAAGTCCTGAGCAGCAGAACAGTTAAAGGTGATGGAAATGCCCTAATGAATTACCCAACTGAGTGTGTTAAAAACCTCATGCTGGTTCCCAGGGAAGCCCTTTTTGTCTCACTCAGTATAATACACTATCAGAAAGAGCATCATAAAACCACAGCTGTGTTCAGAAATTAAATAGAGATGCTCTGCCCTGGGAAAAAATTCAGAGGTGATGTCCCCAGCCTGGGAACTCTGTGGGGAAAGGCTTGATCCAAGAGGTATGGGGAAACTGAGCTCCTACCAAGAAAAGCACAGATACCAAATTGCACTTTTGAATTACTCCTCTCCATGTTTTGGTTAGTCAGCTTGAGGCTCTTCCTAAGGTTGTTGCATATCCACAGAGCTCTCCTGGAATATTCAGCTGCTGAACATGTAAATCACATACAGATGCACTATATCTTACAAGTAAGCATCCAGAGATAAACTGGGTTCCCTTCTCTGTAGGTATGTTGTTCATTATAAAAGTCAGATGGATTTTGATGATATTTTAGGAGGATGCTGTTTGTAGCTGCAGTAGGTATCATGTTTTGGAAATGGCAGTTTTTACAGCTAATGAGGCATGGAATTTTGTTTTCCAGGCTTTCAAGATGCAGAATTAATACAGTCACACTTTAAAGATTTAGTGTCTTTACTTCAAAGAACAGTAGAGAGGTGTCCCATAGGTTGCCTACAGAGAAGAGACATGCCAACATGGTGGGATGTTTTTCTGAAGGACTCTGCAGTGTGGTAGATGTGGAGGCTGAGCAGATGAAGCAGCTGCATTTTGTATCTCACAGCAGACATCCTGCATCACTGAAGGATGTTTCACAGAACTTCTGATCTTTTTTGGACACCATCTTGTCTACACAGGCTGCGTGACTGCAGCTGAGGGAGCAGAGGGAGGCCATGCGGGCAGGGAGCTGCAGGGCTCTGCAAGGGGCTCCACCATTTGGGATGCATCAGCCCGAAACCAGGAACCTTCCTCCCCTGAAAACCCACACATGGGCAGAGCATCTGGGTCCCTCATGTTCCAACCCATCACAGGCAGAGGCTGCACTACTCCCAGAGAGCAGAGCAAAATCATCAGCCTGGTCTGCACAGAGACTTTGCTCTGATACAGTCTGTGATACTCTGGTGCCGTGAGCCAGGGTAACCGGGGCAAGGCCATGGTTCCCACTCACGGTCGGGTTTGAGTTGTTTTTATGAGGAAGATCAAGCCTGATATAGGTTTCTTGATTTTGATAGTTGTCAGCAGACAGTGATCACTGCATAGCAGTGCCGTAAAGCAGCATTGACATTTTTGATTGACCACAGTAGCTATTGGAGCAGCCAGTGTATTGTCAGGCTGGGCAATGCAGGAGGAACGCACGGAAGCTTTCAAGCTCCACGTTTAAGACAAATTCCCTGTTGTGCAAGTCTCCCTGGAATATGGATGGGAGGCTATAAATCAAGAGTCAACATCTCATTTTGGTAAGACATATTGTGATCTTTCAGGCACAATCTCTGCCAACTTCAGAATTACACAGAGCTAGGGTGGGTTTTTTTGCATAGGAATGAATGGAAATAATGCAGAAGTGGGAAGAAATTTAAGAAATATTGCAAAAGATGCTGCTTTGGAGTGCGGTGTTTTTTTGGCATTGACTTTTTGTTGTCCTTCCCAGTACAAAAAAAAAGTGTTTATCAACAGAAATATGAATATTGAGGGTATTCTATAGTTATAAAGCAGAAGTTTAGCTACATTCATAAACACGGCTACCCTAGCCAAGGCAAACAGGGAAAGCCTAGTGTTTTGTTTACAAAGAGATAGCTGCCCTTCAAATATTTACAAAGAATGAAGAGCAGTTGGCAGAAGGCTCGGAAGCAATAATGAGTATCTTCCTGTAAGCTTATTATTCCTGGGGTGAAAAAAAACTTTGCAAGAATAGTTAATTCTGAAATTGTGAATGTAACTATGAAGAAAAAACCTTTAAGCACAACAGATGCCAAGCAAATTCTGCCTCTGCAGCCACAGTGTTAGACTTTGCCCTTTCAGTTTCTTTGATTTAGGAAGATTATATGCCTGAGGAAGAAGTCCTCGTGTTAGTAGATGTGAGTGACAAATAAGTTAGGAATGCTCACACCTATCTGTGGACACCGTGTACTACAGGTTTTGTTAATAAAAGCAGGGCAGAAGAGAGGAGTGTCTGTTTGCCTCAGCTCAGCTGAACAGGTCAAGTTTCCATGCCTGGGGATGTGATGAAATGGCTTGACTGGGAAAAGCGTGGGGAGTTTAAGATAGGGCAGAGAGGAGAGAGCCAGTGAGTAGGGAACCCACAGTGTATGTATGGACTGGGAGACTATGGGGAAGAGCACATCCACAGTTTGGCCTCTGAGATGATGGAAAGGAGGGGATCTCCTTAGGGGACTATGTGCACTAAAAAAAAACATGGACAGAAAACAGGATACTTCCTCCACAAGGCCAGAAGAGGCTGGGGGAGATTTGTTTTCAGGTCTCACTTACTCAGCAATCCCGTTTTTCTCATGTTTCGATGGTTTTGCTTACAGATAGCAACTGCTTGCCTGGTTCCGGTTTATTATGTTACCTCATGGTGAGTCATTCTCTCAGATGTCTGAGGCATCTGACTTTGCCTCTTTTAAAAACATAGGTGAGACAGGTCTGGCTTGAGGCTCTGCACAACTTAAGGGCTCACTGCAGTGAGCTGACCATGCTCTGATAACCTGTGTGCAACTAGGCAAACCATGCCCATGTCTGCCAGTCTTCTTGTGGGTATCTCACAGCTGTTTTCCGTTTCAATCTTTGCACCGTGAATGAAGGGAGTGAGAGTTACCTGCTTTCCACTTCACGTGAAGGTTGTTCAGAGCTTTGTTTTGACTTGAATGTGAGTGGAAGGTGCCAGACCATCTCACTTGGCTTGGGCTAGGTGTTTCGATACAGCAGTGCCCACTAGGAAGCTACTGCACCTCATGCCTCTTCATGCTGCCACGGGCATGAGGAGCAGTTGGTCATAGCCTCCTGCAGTTCTGCGTTGTGACAGAGGAGTTGTCAGTGCATGCCATTTGCCAGAGATTAATTTATATTGTTTGAGGATTGTTGGGTTTTTTTCCCCAATTGACTTAGAGGGAGAACGTTGTCTTTCCTGTCCCGATTTCCTTGAACATAAGGAGTTAGGCTGAGTTAAGGACAGAGGCAATATTTTTAATCATGCAGGCTGTGAGATTAGATGCTTTGCCTCAGTCTACTGCTCACTGTCTTACTGGACCCGGATCTTTATCACTTTAGTGGTTAAAAACCCAATTTCCATCCTAGATGTAATTGTGGCCAATTTATAACGATTTGTTCTTCTGCCAAAGCTGTCTTCTGGTTTAAATAGCTCTTTTCACTCCCTGGTATTTCCCTTCCTTCAGGGATATTTGTCAAAAGCTATCCTATCACCTCTCAGCTTTTGCTCAGTTAGACTGAGCAAAGATATCTCTCTTAACTTCCCCTGGTAGCCCTTTTCTTGCACTTCTTCCCAGTCAAACTCTTCTTCTTGGACATGGCTTATTGGACTGATCATCAGCAGCTTACTAATTGAGCTGATGTAGACTGAGGAGATCTTGATTTCAGATATGTCCACTAGAGCTGCCTATTCCCTTGGACCCTGCAGTGCATGTACCAACAAGAGTGCCATGGGAAAAACCAGCCCTACTCACTGCTCTGAGGCAGATCCATCCATCCAGTGGATTGGATAAAGAAGAATAAAGACACAGTACAACTGGCACAAGCAGAACCTCACATAAATATCTTGGAGCTATTGTATCTTGCAAAAAAAATCTGAAATCCCCACCCTGATGAGCAACCTTTGGGTAATGCACTCGTTAAGCGAACAAGATGTCCAGGTATGTCAGGAACACTCAGATGTGAACATACAGCTCCTAACACAGGGCCATTCCAGCATTCCTCTGTGGGGGTCAGCAGTGAGAGGCAGACTTCCTAGGCCAATACCTGACAGAGATCTGTCACAGAGCAATATCGAGACTCTTTTCCCACTGATATCACCACAAATGCCAGATCTCGTGTTGGCATTATTGGGCTCTGCCCTCATACAGAGGCCCACTGTGCCCTGATCCAAAGGGAGAGCTGTGAAGATCAAGCAAGACCAAAGCACCCTCTTCCACAGACACATGTTTTTGGAAAACTATACCAGCATGAGATATACCGTGCTGTGAAGGTGCAACACCATGGCCAGATGCTCCCACAGCCCTACCCCTGCCCCAACATCCTAATTCCTACTGCCCAGTCCTGCTGTCCCATGTCTGGCTACCTGTCCTTGCCACCAAGCCTCAGCTTCATACCTACCGCTTGGTCAAGCAGTTGTGGGGAAGACAAGTTTGATGTTGAAGAGCAAGTGTGATACGGACCAAGGTGGAGAGTGATGGCAAAGACCTTTGCCTGTATGTTTCTCTTGGAGCAAGCTGACCTGATGGTACTCAACTGTCATCTGGAGATGCAGTTATGGTCAGTCTAATACTTTGTGCCAATGTTTTTCAGGGTTCTCTTGTGCCCACAAAAGCTTTTTACTGTGAGACATTTTCATGCCGTGGAAGAGAAACCAAACTCTACCTGTTTTGAGCAGCTGACAAACACTGCAACATAACTGCTGGATCAGTCTCTGGACTGAGTGCACCTGAGCTGTAATTTCTGATTTTAGAAATCAAACAAATTGATGCATTTTCTAAGCCCTCCCTACAGAAAGGATTATTCTTGCTGGAGGCTTGATGCTACCAAGTAACTGAAAAACAGCGGTTAATGAAGTCAAGGTGTTTTGCACTGCAATATAGAATGGACTCTATCCCTGTTTTCATTGGGATCTAAAGCACCAGAGCAGCACAGATGATAAACAGGCTGATGTGTACTCAGACAAGCTGCTTATTGTACTGCCTGGCTCACAGCATGTGTCATGATTTTGTAAATGTAAGTTATTTCTCTCCTGCACTCCACACAATTTTTGCTTGGAAATGTTTCTCGAGGCTACAGTGCCGTGAGATAGAGTAAGACCCATTTGTCTCTATTACACTTTTTTTTCCCTCCATCCTCCTTTGCAACACACATGACAGCTTATCTGGTCTCTGGGAGAGCTGAGATTATCCCAGCTGGAGCACCAGTTCTCACTTTGTTCTAGTCCTTGGTTACTGTATTCAGGCTATTTTCTCTTTGCACCACATACTCACCCACTCATTACTTCCTCCTACTTTCTTCCTTGCTCCCTATCTTTATGTCTTATATCTTTTCACTCTTTTCTGTTTGTCTGTGACAATTTGTGCTGTCAACCTCCCCTTCCAGTTGTGTATTCTCTCCTCTTTTTCCTCCCTATCTTCCTCTAGTAAATTAACATCTGTTTTGTTTGCCTTAGTATCTTTCATTTCATGCAAATTCTCAGTGGTGTCTTTCCTTCATCGGTTTGTTCTTATTTCTTGGTTGCTGTGTCCTCTTTCACCCACTGTGACTTGTTGCTTGCTGCACCTGTCATGCTTGCTTACCAGTTCCCATGTGCATTTCCTCAGGTGCTTTTTGCAGGACTGGCCATTGATCACTGGTTTTATAGAAACCTTCTAGTCCAACATCTGGCTGTCTGTGCAGCATGGTAGCTTGTGGATGGTCAGTCATTTTCCCCGCTGCAGGGGCTGCTTAGGGCATCACATCAGAAAGGCAGAACTGTTGGGAGCAAAGGGTCCCAAGCCACCCATCACTACATGGCACCAGCACTTCTTCCAGCATCTCCACTGCTGTCTGCAGGAGGGGGTGGCACTAATTAGCACTTTCCAGCATGACAGCACTGCCCGCTCTGCTCACCCTTTACAAGGCGGTTTCATAGGTTGACACGGTGAATGATCTACTGCCAAGAGGCTGAGGGGAGCGAAGAGGCTGTGGGAGAGGGGGAAGGATGGTGGAGGAAGCTCAAAGGGGGCCGCTCTGGACTCTGACTTCAGACAAACAGAAAAAGGAAAGTGCAGCTCGGATGTTGTTCATATAAAAAAGCCATTAAGGCACAGCAGTGTGTTGGAAACATTGGGAGTGGGAAGTCAAGCGGCAAGATATTTCTATTGGAGATGTGCAGAAATATTCAGCAGCACAGTTAGGGCTTCATGAAGTTTGCTTTGGAAGCAAACTGTTACCCTGAGGAAGGCACCTGCAAACTAGTCCACCTGATTTGCAGGGTAGCTTCTTCCTTCTGTTCCTGGTTTTCCTGACATTTTCCCTACCTATTATGATCTCTACCCTTTGCAACTCTCCCTTAGACATTATCCTGATTGCTAAAGATGAAATGCTGTTTCATATAAGCCCATGCAAGTGCCTTGTGGTCCTTTCCCTTCTGGTTGTTGTTTCAAATGGAGTGGACGTGAAGCCTCGGTGAGAATATTGGTAGAACTGAAATGCTGATGGAAAACTGCAGCACTCACCAGAAAGTGTTTGTTATCTCCTGGGCAAATCTAGAAGCAGGACCTATTGGAAGATTTCAACTTGCTCATGAATTTGGCCTGCCACTGAAATAGGGATTTTTGTTTCTGCTCTACAGTGAAGGTGACTGGTAAGGGTGAAAACAGAGAAGCTTGTATTTTTGGTATGCAGTAGCAGCTCTTATTAAAACCTATGGATAGACTGGGGTTAAACTTGAAATGGTCGTGTAAACCAGAGCTAAGGGATGTTGTCTTCATTAGTGATTCAACCCAGTCCCTAGCAGTGTGTGGCTAATCCAGACAGATGTATGCATCTGATTTTTAACATCTTAGCTGCTGCAGATAGTGTTTAGATTTTTGTTGTTGATGATACCTATCTGCTGAGGCAGATCGACTTTTTAGATCTGCCTGTTCTGAAAAAATCATGTTAGACTTGAATATGAGATTTTACCTATTCCTGCTGTTTTTCATTAAATCTTTGACTGAACTCTTATTATGTAGGAACTGTCTTCTGGTATTATTCCGGCTGTTTTAATGAAAACTGTTTTGTGTTTCCAGGTTAAAGTATGAAGTGATTCAAAGTCATGCTAAGAAGGCTAAACTGTCATCATTTTAATAAGATTTCAGGGCATTCATTACTAAGATTACTCAGTAATGTTAGAAATATTCAGAGTTTTATTCCAAAATATCTTAAAACTGCAATGATTCCTTCCAGTGATTTTCTAACAAAAACACCCTGGCACTTGTTCAGTTGTGCTCAAGTCCTGACATTTCAATATTCCTGATGCTGTAAGTCCCATCTGCCCCAATTTAAATGTAAGAAAAGTTTCAAATCTAACCTCAATGGCTTGAATCTTCCAAGTACAGTCTCTTGAGGAAGGGTGAGCACTTTAGGGTTTCTAAAAGGCTTTTATCTCTGCCAAGTCCCCCCTCCCAGAAGTATTTGCAGAGATCCAGATGCACGTGTTACTAAACTCCCAGACACAAGGGTTTAGTTTCTGACATGTGCAAATGGGACACCAAGTCTTCCTGCTGCTGATCTCACGAGTTCTTAGTATAAAACCCAACAATTAAAAGGAAAGCAAAATACCAGGCTAAAGAGTTAAAAAATGTCTCCAGATCAATATTCATGGGAGACTTTCATCCGGAGTAATTCTTTCAGTTCTGGCAGTCCTAAAGAAAAACCGTACCAAAAACTTTCAGGTGTTTGCAGTGGAGAAAGTGAAAATTATTTAAAAGGCTGGAGAAATTTCTGCAGAAACAAATGGGACTTTTCAAATATGAGTTGCACAAGAAGGACATAGTAAGGGTGGATGGAAAAAAAACATGACAGGAAGAGGCAAACTGCATCCAACCTTAATGAAAAGCAATGTGACAATGCATCCTATAGCCCCAAAAAGTGATGAGGTCCCAGCCTGGCTGCGTATTCGTGGCATTGCATCACTGATTAAAAAGTGCCTGCAGTTGGTTTATACACAGCAAGAGGTAAGTGGAAAAGAGGAGCAAAGTCTCAGTGTATGAGTTTGCTCTCTTGTTTTCTTCTTAAATGAAGCCTGGACCCTGTCCTTGAATAGCTGTTACAAAATCATAGCAAGTGCTGTCCTATTTTGGCACATGTGCTCTCAACATGTCTTTCCCAGGCACCAGCTGGAAGTGCCCCTTTTGGCAGAGCATCCCTGACTGCCCCTTTGAGAGACCCTGATGTTAACCTTTTGCTGAAGAAAGGTTAATGGACCAAATGGACCAGCAGCAGGATCTGTGTGATGATGTGATAAAGAAAGGAGAAACGTTAAAACTGAAAGCCTTTAATCCAAATAAACATCTTTGAAGGCAACTCCCTCCCATTCCTCACTGCAGTGAGGCCCAGGTTCCCGACGGGCTCTTCGGGGTGTGTGGGTGCCTGTGCACGCAGCCGTGTGTAACATTCACTCTGCATCAAGCAAATTGCCTTGGCAGCACCCGGGCAGCCACGGCCCTCCCGCCTCTGAGGCCAGGGAAGGAGCCTCTTTGGTGTGATAGCACCAAGGGTAGACTTGCACGAATTTGGACTAAAAATATCAAAGGCTGCCTATAGGTAGTGACTGTATCCAGTCACACGTGACTTTTGTACACAGCTGGGTTTTTTCCTGGGGTGAGTACTGGCTGGATTCTAAAATAAGTTACGTTGTAGATTATCTAAGTAGCTGTGTGTGGGTATCTGAACCATAACTTGCTGTTTTCTTGAGTGTGATTCTCCCTTTCTTTCCAACAAGGAGAAACCTTCTGTACAAAACTGACAAATAAAGATATTTTTGAAGGCATCTTGAAAAGCAGTTTTTCTTTTCTAGCTCCTGTATTTCCATGCTCAGCCTCTGCACCTGCCAATGGATGAATAATGTAAAAGTAGCATAGTATTAACAGCTGTAGGCAGGGATGCAAAAAGCAGAGCTAACAGCAAAGCACAGCTTCTCATTTGCTGACCCAGAGGTCTCACAGTTGCTTTGTTTCCTTGTGCTGGAGGAATATATTTCTAAAAATAAAAAGACCAACTCCTTCATGCTAAGTAGTAAATAAACCAATCAATTCTGTCTCTTGCAGCCTTGGGTGTAACAGAGTCCAGGCAGCTGTGGGACAAGCAGTGCTCTGTGCCACAAAACCCTCTGTCTTCATGCCAAAAGTCCCCCTCTTCTGTTTTGCTCCCCAGCTATACTTTCCCACCCACCTAATTTTCCTCATTTTCCCTTTTTATTGACACTTTAGCTTCAAATTAACCCAGCACTGAGGTCTCTTACTAAGGCATTTGCTCCCATTGCACTTCTGCTTCTCCAATCTTGTTTGTAAAGAATGGAGAAGGGAGGAGTTGAGTACCAGTGTTTCTCTCCTTCCCATCTTCCTCCTACCTCCCTCTGCCTCCTGCTCTTGCTCCATCACGAGATCAGTGCACTGAGAAGTGTTCACCAGCTCAGCATCTGCCCTGGTCCCTCCCAGGGTGGAACAGACAGGGCGAGAGGTGCCCTGGCTGTGAAGAGCTGCAGTGCCCAGCTCCTCACCTTCACCTTGGCTCTCTGGGGTGCTGGCAGGGAGCTGGTTTTGCTGCCAGCACTCCTGCGGCCAGGCACCAAGCCCTCCTTGCCTGGCAACGACAAAGCAGTGCCTGAGAGGTAGCATCTCTTTGGGAAAGTTAATTAACATCTTTCTGTACAGAATATTTTAAGCTACAGGAGCTGCCAAGTGACTCTCAGAGCAGTTCAACTTTCAGTACGGATGGGGATTGAGGCTTTCCATTTAAATGGCTCAAAATACTATTTTCTGCTGATTTGCTGTCACAGAGCTCCACTGCTCCACACATACATAACGGTTGTTTTGACACTGCTGAACACAAGGAAGAAAAAGAAAATGAATATTTCTGGATGTTTTTTGTAGGATTTTAGTGCAAAAGAGGAAATGCAAGGGAAATCTTCCTTGTGCTGTTTGGTAGTGTGCCCTTATGGCAAAGAATAAAGACGTCTTGTCACCAGGCTTTGGCAAAGCATATACGTGTCATCCTGGGGTAGAGAGATAGAGAGGAAAATATTACTAGACATAATATGGGGGAAAAGTCAAATCACAGTTACTCACTTAAGTGAAAGAAAATAAATTAGAGAAAAAGTCTGATGATATCTTACTGAAAATTGAGAGTCTGATCAGAATTACACCTGTCCAAATACATAGTTCAAGCAGAAGAAAACTACATCTCAGGAAGCCAAACAGCAGAGTGCATATCTGCCTGGATATGTGTTATTTTTATGCAGCAGACGACTCTACAGGTTCATTCTCTACAGTCACTTCATCTGGCGTGTTGTCCAGCTGGGAGGAAATGTGGAAAGCGCTTTTTGGGAAGAGCAGAGCATCTTGTCTGACTGTCAGGGTCACTCCCTCTGAGCAGGGACAGGGAGAGCCTCTGCACGGCCAGGCAATGTGCTGCCTCTCTGCCTGCCCTGTGACAAACAAGGCTGGAGCTGAGCTCCATTTCCAGCTCAGTGGGAAGCCTGCCCCACGGCCCTCCCCTTCCCTTCTGTGCAGCAGAATCAATCTGATGCATGGGCTGAACAATCAGATTTAGACTACGAATGTTAGGGATGCTCTCTTCTCTGTGATGCTCAATCAGAAATTAAAGATGATGGAAAGGAGTGAATGGCAGTGCCTTCACTAGCTTATTGTACCCACATAAGTGTTACTCTGTCAGCCACTCCTGCTTCCTAAGGCATCAACCCAAACCCTTTATTTCTCCTATTAAATCAATAAAGAATCATGAAAACTGAAGTCTGGGGGCTTTTTGCTCCTTAATGACAGGCAGGAGTTCACAGGAAACAGAGTGCTGCAATCAGGATGGGCTTATATTTATCAAATCTGCAGCTATTCTTGTGGAAAAAGACCTAAAACTGACCCTTCAGCTTTCTCTCTCAACCTCAGAGATTTAGTGTGTAGTGAAAAATAAACTCCTTCTCTTACATGGCTGAAGCAGCACTTGGTGACACACATGTACAGGTGATTTAAGCCGTGAAAAGGAGCAGAAGCATCTTCCCCACACTCAGAGTGCTGCTTTCAGTTCAAGATACCAGAACATGAACATTGTTGGAGTTCTCAGGGTCTGCCCTCTGTGTGTTCCCCTCTCACCAGTGGGCCTGATTAAACCCTTGATGTGACAGGCCACCTGCCTCTGGCCTTGTTCACAGAAACGATAATATACCATCAACATCTACGCTTTCACTTTGGCACACACGTGTAGCAGTGGTTACTTGTTGTCACGGGCCTCAAGCCTCTTCACAGGCTGGGGGTTTTGATTTTGCCTTCACACTTTTGATACACTCTTCTCTTTCAGACTGCCAAAGCATCTGGTGGGTCAGCAATGGGCACTTTCTCTCACTGTTAACAAACTATTTGTATCCTTCTTCATGTTTTTGTGTGAACTGTGATTGCCAGTGCTTACGGCTGGATGAAATGAACAGGACCCAAACAGCACACACACAATTTTGAACCCAGCTGTGACAGAGGGCACAGAGCATCTATCCTTGCAATAGATGGGGTTGTGTAAAATGAAATGTTGAAACAATTATTAGATGTTTTAAACTTTCTGGCCAGGAAGTGGCTCCATCTTGGCATGTGCAAGAGAGAGTAGTATCTGAAGACAGATGGAGTCTGCCAATAGCACTGGAAAGCAGAATTTAAGCTAGGTAATTCTGATGGTACATCGAGTTGTTGTTGCATGACAGAAAATACTCTGGGGAGTGAGAAAGGGTTGAATGTGGGCAGGAACCCAGAGAGAAAACTGGTATGCCAGGATGTGTCTTGAAGCCATGATCACTCTAAGATGACAGCCTTGCCTAAAGACTGAGAGCAGTGTAGATGTTTAGGAAAACAAATAGGAAATCCTGGACCTGCATACACGAGTCTCTAACCCTAGAGGACGTTTTATCTGTTTTCAGACTGAAGTAGGTGAATTAGTTATTTGCTTTCCCATAACATTAATCTACTGCTAAGAGTGATTTTCAAGGAAGGTGACAAGGTGGGATTTTGTATCCAAGAGAGTGGGGCAACTTTGGTAGAAGAACTAGTCTAGTTTCATGTTGCCAACCACTCTTGTACAGAGCCAAGAGTATTTCAGAGTGAGAAGAGGTTTACTCTAACAACCAGCACAGGTGAGTGTGGAAGTTAATAATGTGCAGTGTAAATTCTGAAGAGAGATTTTCCAGTGATAAGCATGAACTAGTCACTCTGATGTTTAGCAGACAAGTGAGAACCGCTGCTGACCTCTGAAACTCCCTCTTACCAGCTTGTGAATGAAAGCCATCAAAATATGCTGTAGTGAATAAAATCAATGGCTTATTCATAACAACATTTAGAAATTCTCTTGAGCCTGCAAGCTTTTGAAAATGTAAGTATGTTCTGTCAGTAAGTACAGTCATATTCCATTTTAGTAACTGGCATAGCTGATCTGATGAGTTATGTACATACACAATTACTTAGTGAGGGTGATAATATTCTACTAGAGCCTAGGGTTTGAGACATTATTATATTAATAAGCTATTAGTTAGACTAATTTTTGAGGCTTAGTCTTAAAAATAACTGTGTAAAATGTTTTCAGAATATTATTGTCTTATCATATCAAGAGCAGATGAGGTGTTTTCCATAGCAGACTGAACGTTTTTCCCAGGCAATTTTTGAGATCACACGTCACGATGGATCATTGCTGTGATGTGCAGATGAAAGTCGCAGTACAGATAATCTTCCAGATCACATGTAACACCTTGGGAAGTGGAAAACTCACTGTCAAGACTGTAGTTTAGTCAATGTAAATTTAGGGAGGTGGCTTTTTCATTGATTGTTTTGATTTTGTCAGCCTTTGCTGTAAGCAGCATCTCTAATGCACAGGAGTCTCTTACGAGGGCTGTGACTGGCTGCTGTGCTGCCGTCGACGACCAGTAGGACAGTGCTTGGCAGGCCACTTGGATTCCTCATTTGCCTGCATATGCTTTGTGCTGTCTTTGAGCAGCATTAGTATTGTAAGTGTGCACAGTAGCCCCATCATGACACATTTTTCCCTTTTCAAAGGGAGTGCCTCAGGCTGCTCCTATGAGACAAGAAATCTATGTAAGCTTTAAAGCATCTTTTTGAACGCTGCCAAAGCTTGCATGGCCTTCTCAGCGTGAAGTTCCTATCACTCAAGAGCTGTCAGATGGACTGCCTCTTCAGCTGGAAGTAATTTAAGCAAGCAAGATGTGTGCCCAGGACTTGTAGAAACTTTCTTTCTATTTTTAAACAATTTCTTTCAGACAGGGCAAGTACAGAAGTGACCCCTCCCTCCCCTCCCCATGAATACATCCTCAGGGGTGTCCAGTGAGGCCTGGGAAGTTCTCTGAGGTGCTGGTGGGCTCCCTACGGGGCTTCAGGCACTACAGGCTGAGCTCAGATGCAGCGCAAGGAAGAGCATCCCTCATTGAGATCAAAGGAGCGGTGGCTACTTACAGCCTGACTTAACACCAGCTAGGGGCCCCAGAGGGTAGCCTGGCTTGCCCAGAGCTGTCTGCTTCACAGTGCAGAGAACTCTCTGAAAAGTGATTGCCTCTGCTGTAGTTTTGAAAATGGAATTTTTATCCTCATAAGTCTTTTTTTTTCTGCATGGAGGAAAACAATTGCATTTGTGACAATGGGCATAAAGTAAATTGCTAAAAGGAGGAAAATTCTGCAGAGTGCTCCTTCCCTTCCAACCCTGCCTCCGCCAGCCTGGAGCATGGAAGAATATTGAAAAACATCTGTGTCTCCTGGAGAAGCATGTGAATGTACCAGCCCCTTCAAAACACCACACCTTTCTGTGGGTGCTTTGAGCCATGCATGTCCTGTAAATACAAGCTGGCCACTGAGAGATCTCCTCATGGGCAAAGACCTCTCCCCATAGGCAGTGATGGACTCTGAGAACTTTCCATCCCATGAGGAGAGGAACATGTGTGGCAGCCTCATTTGTTTTTTTCCTTCAGAAACTGTTATTCTTGCATTTTAAGTTGCTTTCTTCACAACAAAAGGAGAACAAAGCTCTGAAGAAATGTCAGCGGACCCCTGCAAATGAAACGTCTGCTTGTGCTGATGGAGATCACTCTCATTTAGCAACAAAAAGTTAAACGTTGTCTTTGCAATCGAGATACAACAGTGAAAGCATAGCAGGCAAAGCTTAGGGAGGCAGGGGGGGGAAAATGAAGTGTCCCGGGCTGCAGTTCAGCTAATATCCTATACTTCTGGATGTGTGAGATGCCCATAGTATGGTGTGATTGCCCAGGATGGTGTGAGAGCCCATCCTACTAGTTGCCAGAAACCTTATCTGGGGGTTCAGTAGATGGCATGAATCTCCACATTTCGATGAGGCTGTAGACTTGACTGACAGCTTTGCTCATTACGACTGTGGCACATGAAGGTATTTCATGGGTAGGGATGCAACACAGCATTTGCCAAGTGCATCCAATGTGTAAGACTTGCTGGTATGTAAGTCATTTTTGCCTGGAGCACAAGATATGAAAATGCATGCAAAAAGTCTTTCAGGTTGTTTAGAACGACTAGTAATAATAGCAATAATTTCATTTACTGTCAGAAATTGTGTATTTCCTCCTCCTGGGTCATTTTCATTATTCCTATGTCATTAGCTGTGGGAAAAGGCGGTGGGAGCCACTGTGGTGTCATGATTAACCAGGGGAAAGGCAAGGTGACCTGGGTGGTACTTAGAGAGAGTGCTAGAGATGGTGTATGGTCATTGGGAGCCTTCTCCAGCCCACCCCATAGTGATGGGACCTGACAGACTGGAAATCCTTCCCTTACAGATTAGACGTTTTCCTTCCCTACTCCCTCACTGACAGAACAGATGGTAAAATGTTCAGATCCTGATCCTAACATGTTGTCTCAGTCATGATAAGGGAACTGTGCTGTGCCTTCTGCTTGCATGGAGGGGCTCGAGTCATCCACTTTTGCATATGTTTTAAACATTCTTCTCTCTTGGAGATTTTTGCCTTATTGTCTTTTCTGACTTTCTAGTTTTGAATAAGAAATTATGAAGAATTTGTTCAAAAGAGAGTTGCCAGAAATGCCCCAAACATTTGTATATAGCATCTCTTCAGACAAAATCCTTCTGAATAACTGGTAAATAGGGTTAGTTTCCTACTGACCAGCCCTGCATTCACACTGATATTTCAGCCCAGGCTTTGTACAAATACACATCCAGTGGAGACCTCTCCAATGAATTATGTTTACTTCCAAATGAGAAACCTGTCTCAAGAACTGATTTCTACTGTGACTAGATAAAAGCCTATTAAATGGTGCAATAATGGCCTTTAAATTACAGCACGTGTTGAGGCAGACCTGCTAATCAGGTGGATTTTCTGTGGATTGAAATGTCCCTTTCTAGTGGGATTGTGCTGTGCTCATGTCCTTGCCTGTCTCCAGCAGTAGGCTCTGGGGAGTGTTCTGAAAGCTTCATTAAAAAGTGCTTTATGAAAACCCTCTGATCTCGGCAGCAGGCAGGAGAGACCGTGTCTGTATAACCTTGCCACTTGTACAGAGCAGAGGGTGAGCACCTCTCCCTAATGTCCAGTCTTTTTAGTGCTTTAAATAGCTCTCCTTGACAACTGCAATGAGTATGGCTTACTGACAAGTTTCTCTTAGCCCTGTGGCTATAAAGTCTGTTCTCTAAAGAAAAATAGATGTGGAGACCATTTGGCTTAAACCCCCTTAAGCAAGAGAGTAAAATTAATCAGCTGTCTTTTAACTCTGATTCATTTTCCCTTTAATTCAATTTCCAAAAATGTGCAGGCAGAGTCTGAGCCTCTGGGTATATTAACATTAATAAAACACAATTAAGCAAATGTTATTATGTTGCCAGCAACAAAAGAATGCCCCTGAGTATACAGCTTCCCCTTGCCATAATAAATATGCAGACACAAGAACTGTGTCTGCAGCTTGTTGCCTCAGCTGTCTTAAACAACCTCACGTAACAGATTTGGTTAATAGAGAGAAGCTAGCAGGAACAGGCTGAAAGTTACACACCGAGACATAGTTGCCTGAAGAGATAAAATGAGAGGGACAGGTAGGAAAGTTTTGCCTATTGTAGTCAGATTTAAAGGTTTGGACCTCATTGATTAATGTCAGAGCATTTGACTGAGACCTTTGAGAATGATCACATTTTCTCATTGCTTCTCAAATGCGCCAGAGTCCAAACTCTGCTCCCAGCAAGAAGAACAGAGGAATAAAACCTAATGAGGTAAGAAATCAGTCACATTAATAATCGAAAAGGAAAACTGATGAAAAATAAAAATTCTACTGGATTTTTTTAAGGTGAAAGCTGACTGCCTAATGTGACCATGAATATCCATATTCATGTGTTCTGCATGTTTTGGAAGAACCCCTGATAAACTAGGAAATATATGAGAAGGTTAATTTCTCATGTGACAATGCAGTTTGCAGCTGCAGAGTAGCTACGCTCCAAACCATTCAATTCATGATGATAGCCATAGCAAGAATAGTGATACCCTTCCTCGAAGCACTGAAGTCACTGTTGTCAGGTAACTGTTAAAAATATCAACAAAACGCAAACATCTGTCAACAGCATTAAAGTTGCTCCTTTAGCACTTCATTCTGCCCTTGGAAGTGTAGATTTCAAAAAACTGGGTTTCAGAGCCTGTATAATGCAGGGAATAGTTTCCCAGTGTTTTGACCCCAGGTACAGAGGTTATCTATTATTTATTCCTTTCCTGGACTGTTTCCCTCATTGCTCATAGCTCTGCCAAGTTAGGCTAAATGTTTATGCTAATCCACTGGATGACTCTGAATCCTTTTATTGTTTCATCAAAAAAATATTATTCATTGTTCCTGAGAAGGGACTAGGGACTTTGTTTTGCCAGGATGCAGTCCCTATAGGCTTTCAATTGTGATTCTTTAATGAGTTTTTTCCTTTGGGGAATACAAAATTAATTTGAAAAAGAGATGATGCGTTTTGCCTTATGATCAACATGGGCCAAGTTGTCAGGTTTTTTGGTGCTCCTGCTCACAGCTGCCACTGCTGAGGGCAACCACAGGCTACTGTAGTCTCCTGGTGCTTCGTGTTGGGTTGAGGTAGGAGGGATACCTCCCAGTTGGACTCCAGGGGTCCATCTGCAAAGGAGGATGAACTGGCTGGATCATCATAAAGCTGGCCCTGATGCTGTCAGTTTTGAAACATTTCATTGCCTGATCAGGTGGGGCTGCAGGGCTGGAGGCAAGAGCCCACCCAGAGGCTTGTTGCCTCCAGCCCCAAGTTTGCCCTTTTTTGGGGTGAAAGAGGCTCTCAGCACAAGGGAAAGGTCAATTCTGCATGGACACCTCTGCCCTTTGCTAGCTCCTGGTTTTCTTTTGATGTATTATCCTGTACCAAGTTTGTAATTGGTCAGTGACACAAACAACATCAGCAATAAAAGGGAAATGAACCCAGAGGAGGACAGGAAAGGAAAGAGAAGGGTCCTCTGGGTCTTGCAACTCCTGGAGAAGTAATGGCTGCAGACCTAGAGCTATTGCTGCTGACTTGGGTTGGGAGGATTGCGTTTATTCAATAGGCAAGGCAAGAAGGTGCATAAGGAGTTGGAGAAATAACCCAAAAGAAAAAGGAAGCAAATCAGTAATGATGCATGAGCTATATAAGGAAAGCCTGAGAAAAGCTTTACTCAACAGAAGACTGACATGATAGCCATTTTCAAGTATGTCAGCAATTGCTATAAATGTGGGTATTGTTCTTTATGTCTGCTCCGTTACAGCAGTCAGGATTGGAATAAGGAAGGTTTAGGTTAGAGATTTCCCAACATTTTCTAAATGATGGGAGATCTGGGCAACTGAGCAGCATGCCAAGGAAGGTTGTCTACTGTTTGGTTTCAGAGGTTTTGGGGAACGGGTAAAGTGTTATCAATCAGGAACAGTTTATATATAACTTCTCCTGACTTGATACTTAGGAATGGACTAAATGACTCCTTGAGCCCACTCCAGCCCTATTTACTGAGATCTCTACCTTGTATGAACTCCACTGTAGGTCTGACCTAGCTGGATTATTTTTGCCGTTAAACAAAACAAAAGGCTTAAAGATGTGAATGGGAAATTACATACTGCAAATTAAAGCTTTAAGTAATTATGCGTGGCCTTGTCACATTGTATTTACACTTTATGAGCGTTACTTTAGTTCACTGCATATAAATAACAAGTTGAGAATTGCTGCCTTAATTGAAACCATATCTACATTTCTGTGAGAGAGATTACCATTTTTAACAGACTCTTTGTGATCCACTGTTGGTTATTGGAGGATTTTTTTTGCACTGTTGCTAGGCAGCTTCCTCCATGCCAGCAGACAGACACTGCTGGGTATGTCATGGCTAATTACCAAAAAATTCCCTGTATCTTTGAGTATACAGCAGCCTAAGTTTTTAAAGCTTGCTGCTCAGGATAAGGACAATTTAATTGGTGTGAGAACCGATGAGACAGTGCAGTGTTCTAAAATAGTTTGCTGTTTACCGTCCCCTGGATCCTCTGGGTGAATGAAGTGGCAAACATAGAAGTATTTTTTATTTGTGAGAAAATAGCACTGACCTGAACTAGTCTAACATTGGTTTTGTACAGGCAATTTCAAAGAATAGTTTGTCACCTTCAAATATAAGAGTAATAAATGTAAGATTATTTAGCATGGGTGAATTGGGAATTTGTAAAGAGGTACAAATTGTTTAATATCTGCAGGTCTTTTACAGTTAAAAAGCTGTTCCAAGTTATTACAAAGTCCACAATGGCCTTTTTTTTTTTTAAGGTTAGCCAGCAGACTGGATAAAAATGACTCTGCAGAATGAGATGAGGAATTTTTTTAGTAGCAAGATAGATTTGTACTATGTGCTAAGGAAGAGCAAAGGCAGCAGCTCTGCCGGGATGGTCCCTGGGCAGGTGAGGTATGGTGCTGGGTACCTCAGCTGCTGCCCTGCACATCACTGGAACCACCTTGTGCAACAAAAAAAAAGCTTGGTAGCTTTTCTTTTGGTGACTGACACGGGATATCAGTGCATATAGTTGGCTAGTACCGGAGAAATGTCTTTCTGTGAGTTAAATGTGCACAGGATCTGAGTGCTTTGACCTCTGTTCGCTCTTAAGAGTGTGTCATTTCTACAAAGAGGAATATAGGCCAAAGGATAAATCTTCATTTAATCTTTTAGGAAGTTACCATTTAAAAAATTACCGAATGGCAGGCTGAAGTACAGGGATTATAAAAGCTGAGGACACCTGATACAGATACAGAGATTTATCAGAGGCAATAGATTTAATAGGAGCTTGGCTTTTCTTTTTCTTTGGAGGGATTGCTTTTAATCTGGATCTAGTTCAGCAAAATGAAGAAACCAAAAGAAGCTTTAAAGTACTTCTGCAGCTAGGCAAGAATTAGATTTGTAGGGATCTTTGGGGAAACTTTGGAACACTGTACAGATGTCTTTTACATAAGGTAGGTGAATAGTCTTACAGGGAAGCTTTGAACTGACAATGGAGCTGTCACCTGCTTCTCTTCTTTAAAATCTTATTTTACCAGTTTGTTTTTCTTTGTCCTATCCTTTCCTCCCTAAGTGCACTGTATTTCTTTTACCTGTTCATGTAAAACAGTTTTGGAGGAGGCTGGGGCTTATCACAGACGTATGGCAATCACCTGACACTTCTCTCAGGAGTGCAGCTGTTGACTGGTGACCTTTCTTTCCTTGACAAAGGCAGATTATTTTCTTTTTACAGTTGTATGTGCTGCTGGCCTCTGAGAGAAGAATTTTTTGTTCAATCTCTATTAAACAGGAAATGTGTGTTGAAGCAGAGATGTTGTTGGTTTCTCTGGAATCATTCATGCCTGTCATGGTTTAGTGAGGAGCTGCTTTTGCTTGGTAACAGAGGCAGGGGGCTGCAGTGCAGATCCAGTAAAGAGTTCTCCGACTCTCCCCTGGCTCTGAGGTTCAGAGCCACCTTCAGCCTGGCTGGGCCAATCTGGCGCCTCTGCCATCACTGTTTAAGTACAGGAATTTGAAGTGCTTGGGAGGAAATGGAAGGGCAAGATGGAGGTGACCATGTGGACCCTGCAGCCAGGAAAAGAAAGAAGCAGAGATGCCAGACCAGGGACATCTTTGCAGCCCGTGAAGAGAAGCAGCGACCCTGTGACAGGGGAGACAAGAGAGAGCGAGCCGTTCAGACCCCAACCCAAAGAAGATGAACTGAGGTTGCAGTGCCTGGTCAGAGTGGCCCGTGCAGGGCTGTCTGGTGTGTGGGAGACCCCAGGCTGGAGCAAGGGAGGGCTGACGAGGAGCACTTCTCCTCAGGAGTGCAATAAGCAGCAAGAGACATCAGGAAAGGACTGACTGCACCTACCATTCCCTGCCCCTGGCACTGCTGGGCAGTAATGTAATGACACTGGGCTCAGGGCTCTGAGCCCAAGATAAGAGAAGGGGTGGGGGAAAGGTGATCTTAAAGAGACGATTGCACTTCCATCATTCGCCTTGCTCTGTATTATTTTTCTGTTGGACATTTCTGTTTGTTATGTTTTGGTTGAAGGTGGATTAAATTGAGTTTCCTTTTTTTCCCCAAGCTGAGTAGCCTGGTCTGTTTTGTCCAGGACCATAAGTGACAATTAAGTCCTCCCTATCCATCAGGAGTTCTGAAGCCTGTGATACCTTGGTGGTTTAGCCCGACGTCCACCAAGTCATAAAATCACTCCTCCTCCCAAACTGGACAGGAGAGAGAGAGAAATATAACAAATGGCTTGTGAGTTGAGATAAGGATGGAGAGATGATTCGGCAATTAGCATCACAGGCTTGATCAGTGGCATTCTGAAGGAATGGGCTCTGTCAGTGAGAAGCCTCCTCTGAGCACTGATATAAACACAATATGGAGGGTGGCAGTGACCCAGGGTCACTAGGTATTTACCCTGGGAGGCTGCTGAATAATTTAGAAGTGTGATTCTGTGAGACCATGATGAGATTCATTGGGCTTGAGGGATGCTCCACAGACACTTTCAGGATTTAACATGAAATAACTGTGGTAGCTATAGTCCCCCAGCAGCTCCCCATACTTTGCAAGCTGTGGCAGTAATGCAGGAACTGGTAGCACCAGCAATGGGGACCATGAGATGGGGCCAAAGGAAAGATTTGTTCCCGGTCTCTGTATGAGGCAAATTTGGGCAATTTTCTGTGCCACACAATACTTCACCAAATATCCATGGAGAGAAGGAAATGCAGATGGAGTGGAAAATATATGTGCTTGTTCAGGATTCTGTATGCCTGTTGAATTGTCACAAATGCTGAGTATATACAGTTCCTGTTGCCGTGAAGAGACTGTACTTCCATTCACTATTTTTAACATCTGAGGAAAAAGCGTTCATACAATGGCATATTCCATTTTCTGTGTTCCTGCAAACATATCTACTTCCATCAACTTAGGTAATCTGTTTGGTCTTTATGTTGTTTATTCCTTTGAATTCTACTTAAAATGGCATCTACTGTTGCTTTCCAGTAGTCCCTCTTTCCTTCTCAAATACTTCTTCTTTCTTCTCTCGTTGTTCTTGTGGAAAAAAGCAAAACAACCCCATTTTGTGCTGGGATTATTGACTTTGGACTGTTGTGCAATTCCTTTCTTGGTGATGAGGCTGAGACTGAGGAGCTGGAGAACAGTTTCTTGACATGCAGTTGCTAAGGCACTGAGGATTTTTCTTGTGGAAGGATTTTTTTTTTAAATAGATGTATAAACCCTTTTAGTATTAAAGTACTGCAGAAAGTGCTCTCAAGTTCATTTTAGGTCAGTCTCTGAAGATATAAATCTCCTGGCAGTGATCTTTCACATCCACTTAGCAGGTCAGTCTGTAATATTCTGGCACTGCAGTGACTCCTCCCTACACCACCTCCTCAATGCTACACACTGTGGATTTACTGCTCAGAAGATGCTTCTGAAAGAGAATCAAGTGGAACTAACCTTCTCCAGCCTCTGAGGATGGAGCCCAGAAATAGTGCTGACTTCTGCAGTGCTGCCTGCCAGGGCTGGGCAGCTGTGGGCACAGACCTGGCAGTGCTGTCATCATATGGAGAAGGAGGAGGAAGGTTAGGCACCCTATTGCTATCAGCCGAAACGGGATTATGCCTGATTTTGTGAGTGAAATGAATCCAGCACTGCAAACACTGTTAATGCAGGGTGTTTGTTGTCCTTAAAATCTCACTAAAAGCAAGAAGTAACCTCATTACGTTAGGACACAATTCAATTACAAGAGGAAAGCTGTCCAAAATCAAAGATTGGCAATTCTCAGTACATTTGTTTAACATTAAAGTCTGTTATAACTTTCACTGTAGAGTAAAGGATGGGTTCAATTAACTCCCAGATTTCTTGTGTAAGAAGAAATTAGGTGTTCTTAAACACCATGGGGAAGACGTCTGCCATTTTATACATCTCTAAAGCAGTATATGATTAATGTGTATTTCATTTTTATCAAAACAGAAGTTTGGCCAAATTGAAGATCAACTCGCAGTACTGTGTTGAGTTTGTGTGGAGCTGTTTCTGATAAGAGGGAAGAGGTTGTAACAGTAGCTGCTGTAAGGAATTGCTCAAAACTTCCCCCAGCTCTAAGTCAGACCCATCTCTAGGGATAAGCCGATTGGGCACCTCCACCATTACTTTGTAGTAAGAAGCAGGAAGTGGAGGGTTGTTCTTTCTGGGAGGTGGTGGAGGGAGTGAGATGAGGGAGAAATGACCATGTGAACCCCAAGGTCACCGAGGGAAGAGAGGAGGAGGTGTGCTGGGGCAGAACCCGCCCCCTGCATCTCATGGTGAGACAGCAGCTGTTCCTCTGCAACCCATAGATGGTAATGGTGGAGCTGAGATTTACTGGCAGCTCATGGATAATGCCAAGCCAGGGGTGACTGTGCCTGGAGGGGCCGTGACTCTGTGGGGAGAAAATGTTGGAGCAGAAGGTGGCTGGAGTTCTGCAGCTGCAGTGCAGACCTGCCCTGGAAGAGTTTGTGAGGAGCTGCAGCCCTTGGAGAGGCTTGTTAGGGACTGTATCCCATGGGAGGGACTCCACATTGGAGCAGGGGAAGAATGTGAGGACTCATCCTTCTCTAAGAAGGAAAAAATGTCAGAGACCATCTGTGAGGGACTGACTGCATCCCCTGCTCCCTGTCCTGTGCTGTTGAGAGGGGAGGAGATGGAGACACTGGGAGCAGGGACCTGAGCCTGGGAAGAGGGGAGGGGCAATGGGAAGGAGATCTTAAAGTGCTGAATGTATTTTTCTTATCACCCTGTTCTATCTGTCCTATTTCTAGCCAATGGTAGATTAAACTGATCTTATTTTCTTCCCTAAGTCAAGTTCTTTGCCCAGAACCACAATTGGTAGTGAGCCCTCCCTGCTCTTGATTCACACAGCCCTCGGATGTCTTTTCTCTTCCCATCTCACTGGGGCCTCCACTGTCCTACAGAAGGTAGGGGTATGTAGGGGAGTGAGCGAGCAGCTGGATGGTGCTTTGTTGCCAACTGGGCTTAAACCACAACAGGTATTTACTGGTATACATCAGATTGCCTTATACATCCAAACAGATCAGGATTTCTCCAGCCATTGCCATATACTGCAGCACAGACCTGCTTGTTGATGGCTATGGAAGAACATAAACCCAGATTTACTGGGGAGGATTTCCATGTGCAATGGCATATGTGTGTGTATGTGTAGCCTGAAGGCTCACTCAACAAGGAGGTTGAATGAGGTCTGGACTACTCCTCTGTAAGAGAGTCCCAAGAAATATCCTTGGGTTTGATCTTTGGTGGCTTGTGAAGTAACAGCATGGTAAATATATGTCCATCAGCCACTGGGGTATGGTAGATGCAAGCAAACTTTCAAAAATGGTTCCATAATATTTCTTTGCAATGGTATGTTCAAGACCAAACATCAGAACTCCATTTTCTATAGTTACACAGGTTTATAGAGACATCACCATGTTAAGACAACTAACTAATGAGAGTTTGGCTTTAAAACAAAATGAGTCTTTTAAGAAGAATATTGCCTTTCCAATATTTAAAAAAGAAACCAAGCATGGCCATTGCAGAATGAACTGGCAGTTACTTGAATGGCTTAATTTATGTTTACTTAATGACTGATAAGAAGGAAAGTGCTCTGTCCAGACTCTCTCTGTTAAATGAATTTGTCAGCCATTTATACCTTGACAAATACACAGTTGGAATATATTAATTACAGCTTTGTGGTATTATAACTGGTGAAACAGAAGCCTGTACATTTTGTGCATTAAAACATCACTGAAAAACTTGAATGCTTGTTGTCTCATCATAAAATGAGAGCCAGTTTCCTCTTATATCCCTACCTGTATTTGCATTTGGTGATAGCACCAGTCAGAGCAAACACTAGTGATAATAAATGATTCTCTTCTGAACTGCTAGTTTTATTTATTTTTTAAAAACATTTTCTTCACATCAATGAAGATGGTACCTCTCTCAGTAATTGTATTGCAACCTTTTCTCTTCTCTTTTTCTTTTAACACTGCTATTGCAGTGATAGTTACAGAACAGTGAAATGCCATGTACACGAAATTTATCCCAGGAAGAACAGCTTTGTGAAAAGGTGCAGCAGCTGGAACTCTTCAGCTGGAGGTAGTTCACTGGTTGTGCTAAGTTGTGGGATTTGTACTCACAAGAGTTAGAAAGCTTCAGGTTCTTAATGGCAGTGATGTGAGGAGAAAGAGAAAAAAGAAACAGGAGAAGGAAGCTTTTGGATAAGGAGGTTTAATAGTGTGGTAGGCATGCATGGAAAAGTGGATCTTTCCTGTTCTCCCTTTTCTCCCCCCTGCCAGCCTGTTTTTTTTGCTGTTATACTTCTGCATACCTCTGGGACAGAAGATGCAATACAAGATGGTTTTTGAGATGCTTGGACTGCCTCTCTCCAGCAACTCCATCAACTCTTACTTAAAGGCCACAGGATTACCAGTTGCAGTGGTACCAGTTGCACTGATACCACTGTCCCTTCAGGACTTTCCATCTCGCTTGTTCTCTCTGCCCAACAGCTCTGCTTCACCCTGGCACACTGCTGGGGAGGACAAGACTTGCCACTACACAGCTAGGAGAGTGGGAAGTCCTCTCTGGACCTTCTTCTTCCTGATCACCCTCAGAAATGAGACTTTGTTCATTGGGGCAGGTAAAAATAAATGCAGGAAGGGAGGTCGTGCTGCAGACTGGCAGGTGTTGATCTGGAGACTGATATTGCAGGGGTAGCAGCACCTTGGAGTTTGGGTACAGTTTGATATTGTGTTCGCACAGACTCTCAGTTTTGCTATGATCCCTTTCATACACTCACACTGAGTGATGCTACAGAGGATGGGCACAGGTTAGGTTTCACAGATGCATGCATAACTGAGTTTTCAGAAACACAAGTGCATTCCACTGCAGCAGACAGCTCACAGCTATGCTAGCAGTGACGTAATTAAAAATATCTTTCCAACTATCTTGCTGCTTTCTCTCCCAGTTTTTTTCTCACTGCATCTTACACTACACTCCATGGAAGTGCCTGACTTAGAGACCTTTAAGACATTGACAGGAATAATAACTTTCATGAAAAGAGATCTGCAGAAAGATGGTTTAGCAGAAGAGCAGCTGAGCAGTAGAGCAGTGGGTTGTAGGGGAGGGCAGGGGGGAATGAAAGGAATGAAAGAGAGAAACTGAGATAAGAAGAGATAGAAAAACAGCTGGAAGCTGGCAGAGGATCTGGAGAACAAGTCTTATGAGAGGCAACTGAGGGAATTGGGGTTGTTTAGTCTGGACAAAAGGAAACTGAAGGGAGGGGAAACATGAGTCTCTTCCAAAAAGGAGATTGTAGTAAAGTGTAGGTCAGTCTCTTCTCCCAAGTAAAGAGTGAGGTAGGACAAGAGGAAAAGGGCTCAAGTTGCACAGAGCAACGTTTAGATTGGAGATTAGGAAGAACTTTTTCACTTAAAGGGTTGTTAAACAGTGGAACAGGCTGCCTAGGGAGATGGTGGAGTCACTATCCCTGCAGATGGTTAAAAGATGTGTAGAGGAGGGGTTTAAGGACATGCTTCAGTGGTGGGCTGTTGCTGCAACCTGCAGTGATGCTAACATACTGCTTCAATATCCAAAGAAAATGTAAATGTCAACAACAGACTTTGACTTCACTAATATTATAGTCAAAGGCTCCAGTAGAGTTCGTGCAAGAAAAGCTCCTTAAGAGGAAGTCATTAATGTCAGGAAATGAGAGAGCTTAAAGTAACATGTCAGTACAAGGAGATATATTAAGAAAATACTTCATTAAGGGAGTGGTCTCTATAACATAAACAAAGTATTTTTCAAGTACAAATGGACCAATAAGCATTAATAACAGCATCAGTGCAACTTCCCATCTCTTTACTTTGGTGAGAAGAGTGATTTAAAAAAGGCATCTGTGAGTAATAGAAAGCACACACTTTGAGTTTGTGTGGGAACTCCTATGCAGTCTTATTCTCATCATGGACTTGTGTACCTATGTCACCATGGGCCTTGGAGAATGGCCTGCGAGCATCGCCTGCTGCCCAAGGCCCACAGCTCCTGATGCTGCGTTCCTATATTACCTTTTGCAGATTGACTAACATTGGCTTGTCAAGATTACCCGCAAATTCCAGCTACTAGATGTCAGATGACATGTTCTATCTTTTCAGATAGACATATTCTGTCTTTTCCATGTCTGTGATTTGTAGTGTCAAGAATAGCTATGAAATTTGGAGGCAACATTGAACTGAAATTCATCTGAAAGTAGTGGCTGTGGATGGGTTTCACAGCCCAGAAGGTTTATATCATTCTTTTAAGATTGATTACCAGAATTGCAGACAGTCAATTAAAAAAAAAATCACCAAAACCCCAAACCCATTAGAAATGATCTTAATTTCACTGAGCTTCAACTGCCTTCCCAGTCTACTTCAGATTCCTGCTGGAGTTTTATTTGTTAAAGTTTGTTCGCAGCCTCGCAATACTTAGGAAAGAAAATACCTTGAAAACAATGACACTGGTAACAATGGAGTTTGCTGTACATTTTAAGTATTGCAAAACATTCAGCCAAACAATACACAGGAAATAATTTAAGAAGTGTCCAGTCAAACCAATTGCTGTAGCCTAACAGAAAGGTTATTCATCTCTTCTTAAATATAGTTTCTCTCTCACAGACCTTATAATTGTATGCTGTTAAAGAGAAATCAGTTCTGAGGTCCCAAATTGCCTTCAACTTTCGAGGTCCCTTGAGATTCTCTATGTATGTGATTATATCCTGGTATCCTGGGCCATGTCTGATCTGAGTAATGTGATGCTCCTGGAGTAAACTTCCCAGTGCAGTTTTGGTGGCATGTTGCATTCCTTATGTCTAACCCTGACTTATCACAGAGTGTCAGGGATACTGCAGTCCCTTGATGTTCATTGGCAGGATGAACGTGGTGGGAGGAAGACAGATTTCTTATCTAATAAGGCCTAACATAGTATATGCATTTTAAAAAGCCTAACAGAATAGAGCATGTTAATTTAGAAAAACATGTGTGAGCCTTAGCTTCCTAAGAAAAGGGCAATAGGAAATGTGCTAAGATGACAGGTACTTTTCCAACAAGTAAATAAACTGATTGAAATAGGTCACTTATGCAAGGAAGGAATTAGACTTTGGAAGCACTCTTCTTCTAATTGTGAGTTGTGTAACGATATGTAATGAGTGCATCTTTTCAGAAAATACATGGGGCTAAGACTTGCTTCAAGCTTGTATATTTTTATAAAAGAACACATGCTGGTGTTGTGATTCCTCCCCATATGCTATTTTTTTGCCAAAGGATGTTTGCATCTACCAACTTCCCAGTGATTTTTTTCCTTCCTTTGCCTTATTGTTAATATTCTAGTGATTGGATTAAACAAACCTGAGTGAAACAAGCTACTGCTTCTAGATATAGAAGAATAGCTACAGATATGTCTAGTAATTACCCCAAGCATCACTACAGGCTTGGGGTAGAGTGGCTGGAATGCCACCCAGAAGAAAAGGACCTGGGGGTGTTGTTCAACAGCCAGCTGAACATAAGCCATCAGTGTGACCGTGACCAGGAGGCCAAGAAGGCCAGTGGCAACCTGGCTTGTACCAGAAGTAATGTGGCCAGCAGAATGAGTGAAGTGGTTGTCTCTCTGCACTTGGGACTGGTGATGTTGCACCTCTAATATTGCATTCAGTTTTGGGTCCCTCACTACGAGAAAGACTTTGATGTACTAGAGCACCATTTCTGGAGGTATTTAAAAGACCAGTAGATGTGGCACCTCAAAGAATCATAAAACTGTAGAATCATTATGGTTGGAAAAGACCTTTAAGATCATCAAGTCCAACCACTAACCTCACACTGCCAAGCCCATTGCTAAACTAAACTATCTCCCTTAGCACCTCATCTACACATCTTTTAAATATCTCCAGGCATGGTGACTCCATCACCTCCATGGGCAGCCCATTCCAATGCTTAACAACCCTCTCAGTAAAAAGATTCTTCCTAATGTCCAATCTAAACCTCCCCTGGCACAGCTTGAGCCCATTTCCCTGTGTCCTATCATTCCTTACTGGAAAGAAGAGATCAGCCCCCAACTCACTATAATTCCCTTTCAGGTAGTTGCAGAGAGTGATCACGAACTCTGCCAAACTCACTATTGACATTAAGAGATCTTAGGGCTTCATTTTTGAGGAAGTTGGTTCCTAGAGAAGATTGAGCTAGACACTTGAAATTGTTAGTCTTAATCAATGAAAAGCTTCTAAATATTGCTATTTACATTATGAAGTTGTTATCTGCTTCCCACCTGTAAGCTAAATTTAGTCAATGCTTGAAAATGTGAACTAGGATAATGGTGATCAGAAATTATGTGAATTCATCATGGTGAATTTATCACATCTACAGAAACCAAATATGGAATCCATAAAAAATACTAATAAATATACTGCAATGGAAAAAGCAGGTGTGGCAAAGGCAGAGGAACACTTAGATACCTACTAGATGTAAACCATCAAGCTACTGAGATACTCCCAAATGTGTCTGGATAAAGGTGAGACAGAAATGGTGATAGAGAAGGATGAGAGAGACCAACAGAATACAAACAGTCTTTTAAGGCTTTTGGAAAATAAAATTGCTGCATAAGGAACCCTGAAGAAAAATAACAGCACAAGTCTGAAGAAGTTGGATACCTTGTCTGAAGTCTGCTTCAGAGTGGGCAAGGTGGTACTGATCCAGTCAGACTCTTCATGGGCAGGTCTGTAAATATGGGCTTGGAGTGGATGTGTGCCTTTTTCTGAGAGTGAGGAGCAGAATAAAGACTCTGTAAAATTAGCCAGGAAAAAAAATCCAAACCAGTCCTGGAAAAGAAAGTCTTGAAAATATGTCTGGTAGCATCTACCCTATGGGGACAACTGTGTTGTACACTACAGCCTCATGAGCAATGATGGATCTTCCATGATTCCAGGGATTTTCCTCTTCCAAGATGAAGAAGAATGGTCTTGAAAGTCATGTTGATATGATAACTCTACTCTCCCATTGCACATCAAACATTGGGATAGGCAATGTGAGGAGTAGTGGGAGATGTTGTGGGCAGCAAGAGTCGCTGTTAGTTTTATCATAGCGGATTCTACCAGGGACAAGCATAGGCCCTGGGGATAGTGTTTTTTGGCAGAGTGGTGAAGACAGTTGTCACTCTGAGCACATGGGGAAGCACGTGTTGCCCTCCTTTCCCACACCATCAGCAGCACAACCATTTGTGGGCTCTGTGAGGGCATAGGGCAGCAGAACCAGCAGTGCCAGCTGCAACATCACAGGTGGATGCAGAGTGACCAAAGAAGAAGAGGTGCTGAGCCTGGCACAGCAAGCAGCAGCAGTGGCCTCTCTAACTAGCCACAGACAGCACAAGCAACTGCCTGCACGCATCTGTGTGCTGCCAAGGCTCAGCAGCCCGTCCCGTGCCCAGCAATGCTGGATTGCAGGGATTTGTCAGAGTGTCTGGAATTTGACTCGTTCAAAATCATCCTTAGAATAAATCCACCAGCCTCAGAAGCATTATGTAAGAGCTGTGCTTGGCTGAGCATCTGAGGAAATCTCGCTTGCAGAAGTAATTCAGACTGGCTTTTATACAAGCAGTTTGCAGTTTCTTGTTGATTGAAAATTGGCTGAGAAATTGCAAACAATGTGTGATTAACAACAATGAATCAAGGAACAATGAACAGCCAAAGGGACTGTGTTTCATCTTCCTTTGCATCTTTAATAGTAATTAAAACCAAACATTTCAAAGCTTATAAAGTCAAATTTCCATACAACAATCAGTAGTTATTTCATTCCCCTACTAATGGAACAATGAAGCAAAGATGGGACAAAAATTACGTAGGATTCACACCTGAAAACAGTAAACTGGCACTGGGGAAAGCAGTTTGAAATACTTCTTCTGGGAGAGGGAGGAAACTTTGGAAATGAATCATCTGCTGAACATAGTTGCAGAAGCAGCAGGAATCTGCAAACTAATGCTGACAAAAATCCAATGTGATTTTGGAATTACATACATATACATATCTCATATGGAAATAAGTGCACTTTTCTCACAAATGCATGTTGGAAAAACATCCTCTCACATCGGTGCTGCTCAGCCCCAGCCCTGGTGTGCAGCAGTAGCAACCCCTCGGGAGTGTAAGCAGCTAAATCAAACCCTTAACAATTAAAAGGAGAAAGGATTCTCAAACAATGCAATGATATAAATATTGTAAAATGAGCTTTAATATTGTGGTTCTGTGACCTCCAAAATGAATTCAACAAGTTGCTTTTACATCCACCCATGGAACAAGGATTGATTAGTTGCAACTCTCTTTCTTCTCTTTTGTTAAATATTATGATTGTCAACAGCACAAATAAAGCTTTTGTTTGATGAAGAGATAGCCAGCTAGTGAGAAGCATTTGCTAAATAGTGAGACTTGAGAAGATTCATTTTTCCAAAGCCAGTGGTATTCATGCACGGGAATGAATGGTTTTCAGTTCTAATGAATATGTAAAGTTTCCTGCTGGTGGAAGGATGCTGAGATGTGCTGCTGGTGGAGTGTGTGTGGTTGTGGCCAAACATGCCGTGGTGTCCTGGCAGTGTGTTAGGCACGGCACCACCAAAAATTACAGCACAGGGTATCAGCTGGGAATGGGAGCCATCAAACACTGCTGCATGCAACTCAGCTCCAGCAAGCAGGCTCTCTTCATTGCTTGTAAAACCAGGATTCATTATATACTTCTAGTATGAACCAGATTATATGAGACTATCATCAGGGAGAAAACAACTGTACATGGTCTCACTTTCTATTTTTCCATACAGACTTCCTCATAATTCATTTCCAATTTATCTATTCTGCTGAAAAGTTGGTTAACGGGGCTTGCTTTGTCAAAAAAAAAACCCACCCAAACCCACCAAAACTGTCCCTGATTCCAATATCAAATCCAGCAGATCTGATAATCTGTGTGTCTGGACTGTGACTTTCTTCCTGAGAAAGGAGAACCATTGACTTTCTCTGCTCTGAATTTTTCTACTGATCCTGTGGCCCCAGGTGGACTCTGTAATCTGCACCGGAGAGGGGCAGGAGAGGGCTGTGCTGTGCCTGCCTTTTACGAAAGGCTTGTGAGAGGTGGTGAGTACTCAGAGATACAAGAAGGAGCTGTGGACTGTCCCAAAACTAAAAAGTGATGTGAAAAGATTGGGATTTTTACTGGGTCAGATTTGTTGAAACGGGCTGCATGAGGCATGGTTGCAGCGGGAGACTTGTGACTGCATTTGCCCATGATGCTATGTTTTCATGGGTGAAGTTACTTAAGATTCATAGATCACTTTCTTGTGTCTCTTCTTTCCTCTTTTGCCTTTCCTATCACTGTAGCTTATGATATATTAATATGCTAACACTACCAAAGCATCCAGGACCTAAACACAGCTAAAATAAATAAAAAACAAACCCCAAAAAACTAGAGCAGGACCGTTGCCCACTGCTCCATTCCTTGCAGCATTGTCCCTCCTGGCAGGACGTGCCTGTGCCACCTGGCGAGGTTGCAATGTGGAGTGGAAACTTGTGTATTAACAAGCAATAGAACAAGAGGAAATGGCCTCAAGGTGTGCCAGGGGAGGTTCAGGCTGGATATTAGGAGGAATTTCTTTGCTGCAAGGGTTGTCAGGCAGTGGAATGGGCTGCCCAGGGAGGTGGTGGAGTCACCATCCCTGGAGGTATTTGAGATGGCTGCACTTAGGGAAATGATCTAGTAGTTGATCTAGTAGGGCTAGAAAGGCTGGACTCAATGATCTTAAAGGTCTCTTCTAGCTGAAACGATTCCATGATTCTAAGGGTGTGTCCAGCAGGTCAAGGGAGGTTCTCCTCCCCCTCTACTCTGCCCTGGTGAGGCCTCACCTGGAGTCCTGTGTCCAGTTCTGGGCTCCCCAGATCAGGAGGGACAGGGAAATTCTGGAGAGAGTCAAGGCCACCAAGATGTCAGGGGACTGGAAAGTCTTCCTTATGAGGAAAGGCTGTGGGAACTGGGGCTGCTTAGTCTAGAGAATCACAGAATCACAGAATCTTAAAGGTTGGAAGGGACCTCAAAAGACCATCTAGTCCAACCCCCCTTCCAGAGCAGGACCACCTAAAGTAGGTCACAAAGGGACTCATCCAGGTAGGTTTTGAATGTCTACAGAGAAGGAGACTCCACAACTCATCTGGACATCCTGCTCCAGTGCTCCATCACACTCACAGTGACGAAATTCTTCCTTGTATTTATTTGGAACCTCTTATGTTCCAATTTATACTCATTGCCCCATTGGACATCATTGAGAACAGCCTGGCTCCATCCTCCTGACACCTGCCCTTTATGTATTTGTAAACATTAATGAGGTCACCCCTCAGTCTCCTCCAAGCTAAAGAGCCCCAGCTCCCTCAGCCTTTCATCAGAAGGGAGATGCTCCACTCCCTTAATCATCTTTGCGGCCCTGCACTGAACTCTCTCCAGCAGCTCCCAGTCCTTCTTGAACTGAGGGGCCCAAAACTGGACACAATATTTCAGATGCGGTCTCATGAGGGCAGAGGGGGAGGAGAATCTCTCTCGACTTGCTAATCATAGCCTTGCTAATACATCCCAAGAGAAGATGAGACTGAGGGGGTATCTCATTCATATTTACAAATATCTAAATGGTGGATGTCAGGAGGTTGGGGCGTCCCTTTTTTCTGTTGTATCCAGTAACAGGACAAGGGGTGATGGAAAGAAGCTGCAATACAAAAAGTTTCATTTAAACATAAATAAAATATGGTGTGGGGGTGAGTATGCTTGGCTGTTGTGATACATTAAATGCTAATTTAAGGCTAGTGAGAATGTTCGTGTTGCCTTAGTGAAGGCTTCCATACATTTTTTGGTGTCATTCACAAGAATTTAGATTGAAGCTTCATGTAGGGCTGCTGGAATTGAGTACACTGGGCTGCAAATCCAACATTAGGATATGGGCATAGTCACTCATATTTATCTTCTGCTGAGTTCTTCTGGTTCCTTCATGTGAATCCTGCTCAGTTTATCTCATCAAAACTTCCATTCATCGAACAGCCTTCATGGATTTTCTTGGATAGTGACTTGATGATGCAATATGCAAATCCAAGAATCCTTGCATTTATTTTGTCTTTAAGAACTTGTCCCAGCCAGCAACCAGCATCTACCACTTTTTGTGTCTGCATGAGCAATGGTTATCTGCAACGTGGACTTACTGACTTCTTCCAGTGGGTGGACATATCCTGATAATGGAAAGATGTTTCAAATAGAACACAAGCTATTTTTTCTGTGCATATTTTCTTTCATGCTAAGGATTTGTTAGCCCTTAGTGATGCTGGAGAGAAAGGAAATTAACAGAAATTCTCTTCCTTCCTTTGTGTTCAGAATATCTCATCATTTTGGAACTCCTGTGCTGGATGTGACATAGTTATGGGATGAGATACTCCATGGAATGAAGACCACCTCCTGAGGAGTGGGGATACAGCTGGGGCTGGCTGCAGGGTAGCCTGCCTGAGCTCTCTCACAGCTCATGCCCCAAACCAAGCTCTGGTTGATCCTGCTGTTGTGTTAAAATGTGATACCCTACTGTATAAAAAGTAGAAATGAAAGCCTAGGTGCTGGCTGTGGAGATTTCATCAGCTGAGACTTCACCAAGAGGGGCACCATACCTCTCCCAGCCCTGGAAAAATGACCTGACACAGTTGAGGAGGATGCTGGTGCCAGAGCTGAAAGAGCCTATATGATTGACCCCCACAACCTAGATGCCTAAAACATGGTGGAGCCTTAAACTGCTCAGAGAAATCTTTGTGGCACTCTTACCTCAGATAGTGTCCCTTTTCCCAATATATCACCTTGTCCCTGACCTCCAGCTCTGTCCCAGCTCCCGAGGAATCCCCGATTTGGAGCACAGAAGCCCGTGCAGGCAGCTGTTGCAGGCTTGCCATGAGTGTGGGTCTGGTGCCGTGGTGTGGCAGGAGGGTCTCGGCTCCCCAGTGGAAGCAGAAGCAGCTTCGGTGCCTGTGGATTGCTGTAAGGCAGCTCGCTTTGCTTATAAAACACACAGTTCTTGGACATGGTTAAGTGAGGAACATTTTTCAGAAAGACATTTGTTTTAAGTTTTTAATTGACTGCCATTTATAAGCTTGTACGTGCATGAAGGAAGAAAAAGCTTAGGAAATGCCCCAGGTTCACCCTCCGTAGCGTGGAAATACATATTGAGTGTTTACAAGTGCTCCTTCTTTTGTGTTCAGAGTCCGGATCTTTGACTTCCTTTTGGACTGTTCTCCACTGGAAATGAGTATTTGCTGCCAAAACAGTCCACCTTTTCCTGAAAGATTTGGTATTAATAGTTTTGACAGAACATCTTGTTCCTGTGTAATACAGGAGTCAGTCTAGCAGTTGGACCCAAAGAGGGATACAAAACGCAGTTGCATAACTGTTTATTTTGAGATGGAGTATCTGCAGTCCGAGGTTATGCTGGCGTGTATCTCCTGAAGTTAGGAGGAAGATGTTGGTGTTAATGGTGCAACAGGTTGCTATGCTTGCTTTTGTTTAAGGAAACAACTGATTTTTTATTAAAATGCAATGTGTAGTTTGGAGTATTTCAGAAATGCAGCTGCAGTGCTTCAAGTCCCCAGAGAGGGCTTTTCTCATCCCTCCCCCTGAGCCTCTGCCTGTGTGGGCAGCCCCACGGCCGGGTTCCTGGAGTCTGCTGCTGTCTCCCTTGCCTGGCCGTAGCTCCACCATGGGATGGGGACTGACCAGGGACCTTGGCGTGCCCGTGATGAAAACCTCTGCAGATGCCTTTGCAGAAATATCGTCAAGCTTAGATGCTCTTGACCTAGCACACATAATAGGAGTGATCCCAGACTTGGCTAAAAGCTTTAGAAAGTCTCATGACGTCTTCTAATTTATTCTTTCTTGGTTTCCATTGTTTGATTTCAGTTGCTGTTTTTTATTAGCAGTCTCTGTAGCCGTGTGACAGAGACTGAATGATCTTTGATAAGGTTATTTGTTTCTTGTGGTAGGCAAAAAAAAGAGCAATTTATATTCTTGCAAGACTTTTCCCAGCTCGGTAATTAATGCTGAGGACTGTAGTGCACTACATGAAATGGCATTTTGCATGCTGTGACACCAAGAGCTCCTGAATGCATTCAGGCCATTTTACTTTATATCTGCTATTCCTGGATGGCTGTACACAGTTATCACTAGAAATTATTTGATTTTCTTATAGCAATTAAACACCACTGTAATTTATTCTGCTAAGCAAAGGTTTCTCTGTACACAAACCAATATATACACGTGTATGTAGCAGAAATGTGTCCTCTGTCCTCTTTTGCATTTTACACACAAAGGATAAAAAGAAACAGTAGAAAGAGCAGTTAATAATGACTTTAGTGGGATATCTTTTATTACTAATGCCTGTGACTGTAAAAATTCTATAATGATCTTTTTTTAAATCGCTGCTTAACTTTCCCTAAATTAACACAATGGATTAATTGATCAATTTAGGCAGGCTTTAAACTGCTACTGGTGTGTGTTCTAGAAAATTGGACAAGGTTTTTAAGATTTGTAGAGTTTCATGGGTTTTGATACTCTCTTTATTTTAAGACCTGCTCACTACTTTAGTGTCATTACCAGTCTGGGACTGAGCTTCTGTCTTACAAGTGAAAATAAGTTCCTAAGTCAAACAGAAGCTTAATTTGTACCTGCTGACTAAGCAAAGTCAGAAGGAAGATCCCTGGAAGATTTAAAACTGAGAAGAAAAAATTTGCTTTCACAATACAAAGATGGAATTCTTTTTTCCTATCTGAAACATTTATCTAAAGAGTACCCTTTTTAAAGAAAATAGCCTGATAATTAGTAAAACAAAAGCATCAAGCGCCATTTGAGAAGGGATATAAAGTGAGTAAGGGGTGAGGGTAAGGGAAAGCTGCGCTTGGTTCTGCTGGTAGCTCTAAAGTTGTTATGTTGATTTTGACCTTGTTTCTGAAAAGGAATATGACTGGAGATGAATGCATGCAAAGCAGCTCTGGCTCTGGTGTGAGCAATTCAGTTTCTGCAGTTGAGGGAGGATTATGAAGATACAGCGTTTCGATGCACAATTTGCTGCCCAGGTGCCTACCCTGCGTGTGGGTGTCATCTAGCTAAAGATTTGCCAGCTCACTTGCAGAAGTGCAGAATGACTGCAGGAATGACAAATTCGTTGTGTCAAAATACACCAAGGAAAGAGTATTTCTCTGAGACCATGCTGTAAATCAGAAGATGGAAAGCAGGGGAAAATCTCTTGCCAGGAGTTCATGATGGAGAAAAGAGAAGTTCTTACATATAGTGTTTTAAAAGCAAACAACAGTTTGTACTCACCCCTAAGGGTGTGTAGGAGACCTGCTGATGAAAAGAGCTACAAGCCTGAATTTTCACCTTTTTTTTACTCCTGTTTTTTCTTCTTTTTCTTACAGTGAGTAGCATCCATCAGAAAAGCAAAGCAGTCAGGGTTTTGTAGCTTTTTATAAACTAGACCTATGTATGTAGCCCACTGCGCATTTGCCTTTTCTGTCTCTGCAAATAGCTTTTGAGTAGCACAGTGCTCATGTAGCCAAATGATCTGTGCAACAATGTACAGCATCCTGCTCCTAGGGTAGCACATCTTACTCCTGATTTCGTTGGAAGCCTGGCTGAGCCCAGAGAGAACACAGCAGGATAAAGCAGATCTGTTAGATAAAAACAGTGCCTCTTCTCAGCACAGGAACAAAGTTTCAGAAGGATTTCATTGACTGCACTGAGTGCATCTTCTGCTGGATTACGCAGCCCACTCCCACCTGGCCTGGCCAGCAGTGACATTTGCCTTGTGGTGTGAGTTTGTGAGTGCTGCAGGGCCCAGGGTGAGTTTCTACTGAGCCATATCCCAGGTCTACCTCAGATCGTGCTGACAGAGAAATGTCTGCCCTCTGACCCACCCGCTTGCAATCCCCCAGCAGCTGTAGGGGAGGGAGTGAGGCTGCCAGGGGCATGAGGGCAGGTGGGATGCAGGCGACAATGCTGTAGGTGGTTGCATCACTCCTGCTCCGGTGCTGCCAGGGAACCGCACATCTCAGGTTTTAATTTCCTGAGGTGTTTTTTATATCAAAAGCTGAGTTCTGAAAGCACTTATAAAACCCAAGGATCTAAATTTTCTTTGCAGTAATTTTAAGAGGCATCGAATTAGCCTTTGGTAGAACCCCATCCAGTTTCCTCACAATGTCTCTTTACTTAAGCTGTTTTCCACAAAGTCAAATTCAGGTAATTCTTTTCTCAAAGCAAGATTTTCCCTAACTCCTGAATTGACTTTTATAACCAAAGAGATGAAGAGAGCTACCAAAACTACCAGCATATGAGAAATAGATGGAAATAAGTGTATTCATTAGTTAACCAATGTACAAATAGGCAGAAGGAAAATTGCTTTATCGTAAGAAGTGAATGTTTCAGCATAAATGTTAGTCAAGATTCTCCTGTCTGCCTCCTCAAAATACAAGTACCTTTGCAATATGGCTAATAGGTGATGCTTTTAACAGTATTTTTGTGAAGTTAAATAGAAGATCTCTATAGTTGGGACCTTCTTTATCATAATTATGAAAAATAAATGCTATTTCAGTTCCCAATTTGGAGTGGGAAGGCCTTTAACTTCTGCATGATCTTCCTCAGGTCAGTAGGAGATATAATCTGGCCAGTGATTTCAGCCTGCAGGACAGCATGAGGAGCCATGGGCACCACTTGGTGACAGCAATAAATTTCACCTTTAATCCTGAGTTGTCTGCAGAGGAAATGGTTTTCTACCTCAGGAACAAGAAAACCAAGCAACTAAGTTCCTGTCCTCTGTGAGAAGTTTAAAACTTCCAGCTGCTTCTTTAAAGTTGAGAGAGGGAGAAGACACGTAAACAACTGCTGAAATTTCTCTTCTGGTAGAAATATGCGGTAATGGTGTGCCTTACACAGGAAGGATCCCCTTCCTGGGCACTGAGCTGCATGAGGGCTCAAGGGATGAAGAAGGAAAGATCCCATTTTGTTTATTGATCTCTATGCTAAATTCATCACACTGTACTGCAATACCTCACTCCTCTTGTTAATTTAAAATTTAATTTAAAATGAGGTTGAGTGCTTTGATTTGGGGATATACACTTCTTGCTGAGTGCTCTGCCTTGACAGAAACATCAAGCTCCTGCCTGAAACCAGTGAAGTGGGAGCCAAGCTGCTGCCAATTTGCCAATGGGGTAACAGGGGTACAGGGATGCCTCCTTCCCAAGCCCCAGGTGGCCAGAGGAAACCCATGTGCGGGATGCAGAGCCCATGGGTGCCCCCTGCTCTTAAATCATGGGATGGTAGGTAAAATTTGGTTCAAATACATGGTGATCTTGCACAAAACCCAATGCAAAGCTGCTTCTGTACTGCGTGGGAAATACGTGCACATCCAAAGCAAATGGATGAGCATCCAGTTAATGAAGATTCAGATCTTCTGACTGGCCCCAGACTGAGAAGAGCAACAGGGTGAAGTAACCACTAGATAGCAAAAGTGAGTCTCTTTGATGTCTTCAGTACAAATGGGAACAAATTAATGCTGGTGTGCAGAGCCTTCTGAAAGCTTGTCTGAAATACCAGGGGCAGTTTTGATCCTATAGCTCTAGCAAGACCTGAAGAAGGGTGGAAGGGACCAGGTCTAATGCTCAACCACACCAAGGCCAGGAGGGGACAGGGATGGTGACACTGGCACCGTCCATGAACAGGTCAGGGAGAACAGCAAACACCACTTATTTGGGAAAGGACAAGGCTGTCCCAAGAGCATCTGTGTATGAGCTGGTGTAAATAAAGCAGCGTAAATTGTAGTTTAGAGGGATGTTAGTAAGTGTCAGAGCAAACAGCCTAAACTGTTCTAAGATGCAACAAGGGTTTTTGCAAGGATCCCATAATGATCTTGGCTGCAATGCAAGGAAGTAGAGTTGATGACTTGGTCCCTTTCATAGAATGGTAGGGGTTGGAAGGGACCTTCAGAGATCATCTAGTCCAACGCCCAAACTTTTAACTTTCATGTTTATGTTTCTAAATTTCAAGTAATTCATATAGCTACACATTAATTAGACATATATATTTGCATGTACTACCATACAGTATATGATTGCATCACTTGCCCTAGCTCTATGTGTAAATGTATGTATGGAAATATGCATCTGTCTGTGAAGAGAGGAGGAGAAGTGAAGCATATTGCAACTGAAAAGGTTTGCATGTTTATAATTAACATAACACCATTTTAACTCTGTATCTGCTTCATTGTGTGTATTTTTTAATAGTAATAAATTCTTATTTTTTGTAACTCTCTGTGGCTGAACACAAGGAAGGGTGACCACATCCTGCATGACTTTTAAATAGTGCACACTGGCAAGTACTGCTGATTACCGTGGTTTTGCATCTGTCAGACTCTGTGAGCCTTAGATTTTGTAATCAATCATTAGTTTAATGGGTCACTCTCATTTCCTCATCCATTTTTTTAAAATGAGTTTTAATTTTCTTTGCACTTTTACTCCTATTGCAGGAAGGAATTCTCTTTTTGAAGGGTGAGGACATCCCATAGGCACAATTTCAGGAGTGCTAGTGAAGACAGAAGACTCCTCTGACTCCAAGTTGAGTTTTCTCTCACAGATGTTTTAGGAACAACCCTTCTGTGTCTGTAGCAGGTGCTAGAAACTCAATAATTGGCAGAGAATCCTCTTCTAGCTTGTCTCCTCTTTAGATGATCAGTAAAAAATGCAGTGTGTTAGATGTTTGTCAATTATGCAGTTTAAAAAACTACTTCTTGAACTGGTGCTGAATCCCCCTCTACTGTCTTATCAAGGATCCTTGCCCAGGGGTGCTCTGGTGAGAGCTTTGTGGGGAAACACAGCTTCTCTTGCACAGCATCAACATTGTTCAAAGAAAGCACTGCAGCTCTGAAGGTGCCCTGTCTGCCTTTGAGCAATCACTGCCCTGAGAATGCCATTGTGTTCTCAGCTGCTGCCACAGAACACATGGAGGGAGGTGAAAGCTGGGTACTTTGCCCCATTGCCAGTAATCTTAAGTCAGCAAAATATTTAACAATATCTTTCATCTGTCTGAATAGGGTTGTTAACTGACGAACTGTGTGCAAAATCTCACTGAGGTGCAACCAGCAAGGCTAAAACCCTTCTAGAACTAAACCTGGCCAAGAAAGTAAAGGAAAATAAGAAGGGATTTTTCAGGTACCTCAGCAACAAAAGAAAGATGAGGGAGAATATGGGCCTGCTGCTGAATACAGAGGGTGTCCTGGTGAGAGAGGATGCAGAGAAGGCCAAACGACTGAATGCCTTCTTTGCTTGAGTCTTTACAGCCAAGGCCAGCCCTAAGTAAGCCCAGTCCAGCAAGGATAGTAGGATGATCTGGACACCAGAGGACTTGCCTTGGATGAAGGGGAAGAGGTTAAAGATTTATTGGGCAAGCTTAACACTCATATATCAATGGGACCTCATGAGGCTCAACAAGGATGAGGGCAGAGTCTTGCACCTGGGGAGGAACAACCCCATGCACAGGCTGGGGATTGACCTGCTGAAGAGCAGCTCTGCAGAGAGAGACCTGGGAGTCCTGATTGATAATAAACTAACCATGAGTCAGCAATGTGTCCTTGTGGCCAAGATGGTCAATGGCTTCCTGGGATGCATCAAAAAGAGTGTGGCCAGCAGGTCAAGGGAGGTTCTGCTCCCCCTCTACTCTGCCCTGGTGAGGCTTCATCTGGAGTCCTGTGTCCAGTTCTGGGCTCCTCAGCTCAAGAGGGACAGGGAAATTCTGGAGAGAGTCCAGCACAGGGCCACCAAGATGATCAGGGGACTGGAACATCTTTCATATGAGGAAAGGCTGCAGGAACTGGGGCTGCCTAGTCTGGAGAAGAGGAGATTGAGGGGTGATCTCATTAATATTTACAAATATCTAAATGGTGGGTGTCAGGAGGTTGGGACATCAATTTTTTCAATGGTATCTAGCAACCAGACAAGAGGTAATGGGATGAAGTTGGAACATAAAAAAATTCAACCTAAACATAAGAAAAAGTTATTTCACTGTGAGAGTGACGGAGCCCTGGCACAGGCTGCCCAGGGAGGGTGTGGACTCTCCTTCCCTGGAGGTTTTGAAGACCTGCCTGGACATGTTCCTATGTGACCCGATCTAGATGAACCTGCTTCTGCAGGGGGGGTGGACTAGATGATCTCTAAAGGTCCCTTCCAACCCCTACTATTCAGTGATTCTGTGATTCAGTGACAGGAGTTAAAGCTTAAAAATTCAAGTATCAGTGCCTCGAAAAAATGAAGCTAAACTGGTATGTTCCTATTTGGAAGAGAACAGGGAAAAGAGGAGGTGGAGAAAATAACCTTAGAGTGAATCTTTCAGTTTCTGTAATTGTCTCTAACACAGTTTTTAGCTGATTTAACTATTGCAGTTGTGAAATGACATGTATCATGCTCATCTGCTAAGCTGAGGTTAGAATTGAGTTTGCTTCCCTGCAGATAGGTATTGAATACTTCCACTTTTTTTTTTTTTAATAAATCAAAAGTAATAACTTCTGCATGGTTCACTTAATGTTTGTATATATTTGTTTTTATTACAACACTGGTTTTTTTCCACATTATCTTTATTCTTCAAGTGATGTGTTACTCCTACCCTGCTATTTCCTATTTTCTCACCTCTTTCCTGGAGGAGATTTCTCTAGAGAGTATTTATCTTTCAATTAGCAATGTTTCCTTTGCAGCCCTACTGATTAATTTATTTTGCCTGAGCATAAAACAAGCCAAATATGCATCACGGCAAATGTAGGAGTGAAGCAGCAAAGACACTTCAGACATTTTTCATACTTTTTAGTCACAGATTCTTTCCTGGATTCTGCTTAAAAGCCTTTTGTCAAGTGTTCCCAGGGGCAGGGTGTTGGCTTTGCAGATTTGGTGATCTTGTGCTGCAGTTCTACCAGGTGCTCTCCACCTGCGAGCTGTGCAGAGCCATTGTGACTCCATCTGTAGGCATTGCTTTGCCACCTCACTTATAGGGGTATGGTTTAAAAGGGCCATGGGGCAATTTTAAAAACACATATTGGTGCCTGGATGTGTGGGCATGAAACCCCCTGGGCTCCTATCCATCTTACACAGGTGGGGACTGGCGTGCAGAGGTGCACCAAGCATGTACCCAAATGTTTAGCTGTTAGTGCTGTGTTTTCCAGGCCTGGTCCTGGTGATGGGCAGTAGGGCTGCTGCATCGCCTCATGCAGGACCTCACTCTCTTTGGTGCTGCCATTGCTTGGGCCATCGAACTCACCCTTTGCTTGTTGACCCATCTGAGTCCTTCAGCCAGGACTTCTGTAGGGGACAGGCTTCTAACCTTGCAGGACTTCTCTGTTTTGTGAGGATCTTAAAAACCATCAATGTTTGCCCCCTTTCACTGAAGATAGCCTTGAAAGTGTAGGTTGATCAATTAGGGATAATCTGCACCTGTGAGGCCTCTCAGCACCATATTGTTTCCATAGGTTACCGTTATAGATACAGTGTCCATGTGTAGCCTTAGTTCCCAAAGCTACTCTCTACCCTCCTTCCAGGTCTTACTTATGGCATCATTTCAATATCCTGTCACTGAATAACAAAAATATGTAAGTGCTTAGGTTATTTCAGGTCTGTGGTTGCCTCATTGGCCCTCTCTTACACATCTCTCCTTTGAACTGCTCTGGGCAGCCACATATTTCTGACTGGGAATGTGCTGGGGTGTGCTGAGGCTGTGCTGGATTATGCTGGAGGATGCTGGGCTGTACCGGGCTGTGCTAGGTTGTGCTGGGGTGTTCTGTGGCTGTGCTGGGACTGCCACAATGTGCTGGGCAGACCTTGAGGCTAGGTTTGGTGGCAGTGATGCAGATATTGCTGGAGGAGTGAAGATCTCAGCAAAGATTCTTGTGGAAATCCTTTGTGAGACTGAAGCTGCCTGCTTTCCCTGTGATACACTTGAACACAGAATCTCCTTTAAATGCAGGTCCCTGCAGAGGCAAAACCTGTTGCTGTCCCACAGCTACATGTGTAACAATCCTACATGGCAGGCCAGTGTATTCTGTGCCTAACCTGTCATACTCTTAGAAGCAGGCTGTCTATTGTGGATGGGATTTTGAGAAACACCCAAGCTGCATCACATACAGCTTTTAGTTCAGGATCCTCAGTGTCAAAACTGGAGTTTTTTACTGGAGAGCTCCTCCAGCTCTGAGTTTTGGCAGCTGGCTAGTTTGTTATTTTTACTTTTGATGAGTATCCACCTGCCACAAGACACAGAATGTATCTCAAATAAACAAGGCACTGCTGGGTGGGGTGGACTCTGAAGTCTCTGCTGGTACTGTGGGCAAAAGGAAGTTCTGGCCTGAGAGCTGATCTTTGCAGAAACATCAAAACCATCACAGACCCACCTGTCTGCATGGTTCCAGGGTATTCATCAGCATTTAACCTCACCCTTATTTCTGTCCAGATTTACTATAAATAGTGGTGCTCCATTTCTAGTGCAATTTGTACTATTCCTTATCTCTGCTTCAAAGGCATTTTGAGTAAACAACCTTATTTTAACAAAGCAGATGGAAACCTTTTTATAGCTGTTGAGGTACTGGCAGTATATACACCCCTCAGCTAGCTCTGTTGTGCAGTACTGCTTTCTATTTGGGAAACATCCAAAGTCACTAAGGTGTTGGATATAACCCCTCCCACTTCAGAGAAGGTGGATTATCAAGGTCAGAATATTGCTGAATTAGTTTTACAGCTATTCCAGAGGTACCGTTGGGCAATTGATATTGATTTCTCTTGTGTCTCACTAGGACCTGTTACCTGAAAGCTGAAAACAAAGCAAAGACATCAGACTTCTTTGAGAAAGGAAAACATCAATGGTCAGGAATCATGTAGATGCCTACCTCTTGTTCGTGCCTGTGTGTTGTTGTTGTGAAGGCAATAATCACTCAAAGACGTAGAGGGTCTAAGTAATGCACGTGCAGAGACGTACAGGGGCAACATAGTACAACCACCAGAGCTGACTCGAAGCCACCCTTCCTTTGCTAGCTACCTCCTTATATGCTGCTTCTGCCCATGAGATCACCCAGGGCCCAATTGATTAACTTGCAGCACCTGTTTCTGAAGTAGCATGCCAGCTGCATTAACTTATCCCTACCATCTTTATTCAAGCTGGCTGGTCCAAGCTACGTCTGTGCCTACACCTGTGTATTGACCTGATCATTGCATCTTTTCCCCTGTGGGATGATGTTCACCTTGTGCTGAAGCCTCAGCAGTGGCACTCCGACAGTTGCTGCTTTTAATCAAATGTCCTCTTGTGGTGCAGTTTTTTTGGCAAGGGTGCCACAGGGTTTGATGGTGTCCCTTTTTTTGCCATTTCTTTCATCCCCATGAGCAGTTGCAGGTTTCTGGCCCTCTCCTCTATTCCTGCAGAACTGTATCCTGGCCTTCAACAAAAGGAGTCTTTTGCTGGGTGGACACATTCTTAAACGTCTGGGTGGGTTGTTTGAGTTAATCTCTGTCTCATTGCACAGGTCCTTCCTGAGCAGCTAATACAACTTTCAGAATAAAAAGACCCATAAAGGAATACTCCTAATTCTTCCACATAAAGCCAAACATTTGTATAGCAGATGTGCTGATGACAGGCTTGCTTCAGAGCTTGGGCTTTCAGAGGGCCACACAGTTTGGCTGGATAAGTGATGTCCTAGGTACCTACAGATCCAACAGCAGAAGCTTTAGCTTTGTGCAGCACCTGTAGAGGTTTGGAGTCCCCCCAGTAAGTGAGTGCAGCACCAGCTCGCTTACCTCGTGCAAACATTGTGTGTGTTTCAAATGCTATGCCACCCTTGTGAGCCTAGATCTGCTGTTTCTGAGCTGATACTGCACCTGGTACCTCCTGTGGGCCCTATCCTGGTCTCCTGAGACTGGATCCAGCACGTGAAGCCTTCTGTTTCCTCGGTACTGACAATCCTTTGGTGGGAGAAGGCTCCTCTGGTTGTACTGCGATGCAATCATCCGTGCTACTTAACTGTGAGCATCCTCTGTGCCAGGGCTTTGGCCCATCACATTTTGCAGCTGGTATAGGGGGTTACATGGCCACAGTGCCACCTCCAGAGTCCCATGCCATATGGGCGGGCAGCTTAGTTCCTGGGATTCACCCAGAGTCCCTTTGGCACACACCAGGAAATACCATGTTGCCACTCCAAAGTTGCGAGAAGGGTTTGCAGCATTGTCCTTACATATCAGCACCTCCTTAGCAGCTGTTTTGGAAGACAATTTGGAAAGCTATGTAGTCATGCCTTGTACTCCTCCACAGACAGTACAGAAAGGAAGGGCTGAGAGCTCAGCACTGCAGTTAAAAGGGTCTTCCAGTGCTGCTCTGGCCATGCTTGCTTCCTCCAGAGCATGTTAATTAGACAAAATGTTATTATGTGGTGTCCAATCAAACCCTTCTCTTAACAAATTGCATTTATAGCAGATACAATTGACATTCAGGTTCCCTCTCATTGAGCTCCTTTAGTGATTTTGCTGCTTCAAACCCTACAAGAGAACAGATGAGCATCCCTGAGATTTCTAAGTGCCGGCCTGAGTCGGAGGGAAGGACCTCCTGTTTCTGGGGCCAGGCTTTTGAGTGTGAGTTAATTACCTGGCTTGCACTTGTTTGAAGAGAAAAGACAGGAGAGAGGATGAATAAAACATTGCTATTTTGTCATGTGAAGTGACTTGAGGTAATTTTAAGGTTTGGTTTCTTGCCCATCACAAAAGCATTCATGAGTTTCCAGCTTTGTGGGGAAAATGCTACTTTCTTCATTGCCCTCCTGGTGTGAACTGCATAATTTCTTACTCAGAAGTAGTTTATTGTAGCCATTTATTTTCTGGTTAAACTGGTGTAAATAAAACAATTACACTGAAACGATTGAATTTTCTCTTCAGTGCATGAAGCACAGATGCAGAATACACACTTCATTTAAAAAAATGTTCATATTCCAAATCAAATTTATGATAGAAAATCATAAACAAAAATATACTGTTTTGATATCTATTTGGGGAGAAAAACACAAGGCCATATGCTGTATATGCATCCATATTTTATGGGGAATTCATGCAAGCTAATGAGCTTCTGTTCTGTACTAGGAGACATGGGGCTGCCCCTTTATTCCCACCCAGAGGCTTTCAGTGTTCCAGCTAATTATTCCCACTGATAAGGACCCAAGAGGAAGGCGAGCAGCAAGTGTGAGTACAGATGCCACAAGGGTAGTATTGCTTCTTTTGGGAGGGGAAATGTGGAAACGAGAAAGGGTCTGGGTAGGTAATCCTCTGTGCTGGCCGCCTCTGGGCTGGGCACAGGAGTAGAGAGCACCTGATCCAGCTACTGTAGGGTAAGTGAGTAGAAAACAAACTCATTTTGAGCACACAATTACACGTCTGCCTTCTTCCTTTGATGAAGGCTTATACGGCTCAGCTTCACTTCTTTTGATGCTAATTTAATTCTCATCGGCCTTTTATTGTAGCTCAGGGCAACAGACATCAGTTCCTTGCAGGATGAAAAACAGCAGGCAGCCACTCTCACTCCTGTGCAAAGCCCAAATCAAACAGCTTCCTTGCTCTTGTGTTTAGCCTAAAGATGCCATTCTCCAGTTTCTTACGGGGTAGTTTTCCTGTAGTGGGCAGAAATACAGAATCCCTTAAATGCATTTTGGGTCCCTCTTCAGTAAATAAAGACATGAAACTGAGTGTTCTTGATGAGTTTCTGGGTAGGTGAGAAGCTGGTGGCATTTTCGCTGCCTGTTAATTATGTGAAATGTCTTCTTATCTTAAATTTGGCCAAAGTGTTTATTGGTCCCCGGGGACTGCAGCTTGTGTTGAGCTCTCCACTGAGCAACATCGATGCCTCTGGTGTTGAAGGGTCATAAATGATCAATTTGCTCATGAAATATCTTCACTATTGGCCATCTGGGGCTCATAAGTGTGAAATAATGTAAGTTTTAAAGTGGAGACACACCACATCTCTTGCATTTCCACTTCAGTGGTAGGATATTTGGGGGTTTCCACCTGCTCAGCAGATGACGTGGAAACAAATGGCCGTTCACCCTTTTTCTTGCTATAGTCTTTCTCTCTTTCCTTGGTCCTCGGCAACAATGTAATTTGATTTCTTGCTCTGAGAACTAGAAAAGCGATTTCAAAGTGAAAGGAGTATGTTCCAATGTGGTTTTGCCGTAACTAGATGCATTATTATTGTGTGTTTTTCTAATAGCTGTAGTCAGCTCTCATACCGCTCAAGAAGTTGCACATAAAATGTGTGAGATAACATGTATTGTTTTGTGTTAGGGCCTACAGAACTGTCTGTGGACTGAGAGGCTGACACTGGAAGAGAGAATTAGACTAAGGAGCTTTCAATTATTACTGCTCTTAGAATTTTTCTGTCCCCTTTTCTAGTTGTATCGGAAAAGGCAAAGCTGGAGTTTTAATCCCAGACCTTTATGGGGAGTTGTTTAACAACTTTCAGACATTGTATAAAATTGAATAATTGTCATAAAATCTTATTAATGCAAATTCATTTCAGTGTCCAAATTTGACAAATGCATGAAAGGAAATGGTTGTCAGGTGACATGCGGATCCCTGCAGGTCATGGGCTTTTCCATGGGCAAGGCAAGACCATAGCTTCCTTCCTTTACTTTTATAACTGCATGACTCTCGAGCTGGTTGCAACCATCTTGCTTCAGATACAGCAGCAGCATCTAGGCAAAGGCCTGTACAGGAAGGTTGAGCAGTTAGGAAAGAGGACAATAGCAACTTACTGCCAGCTTTGGCCAGTGAAGTTAGTGGTTCTTTGAGCTCTTCTCTGTTGGGCAATTAAAATGATGGATTTAAATGTTTACTATAAGCTTTATTCCAAAGAACATACATATGGATTGTTTTTTTCCAAAAGGAGAAAGAATAGGCACTGAAAAAGAGACTGACTTTATTCCTCTCATTCCTGCCCCCGACAGCTCTTCAACCGGAAAACTTCCTTATTTTGTTAACTTTCTGCAGTATCATAGAATCACAGAATGGTAGGAGTTGGAAGGGACCTTTAGAGATCATCTAGTCCAACCCCCCTGCAGAAGCAGGTTCACCTAGATCAGGTCGCATAGGAACATGTCCAGATGGGTCTTGAAGACCTCCAAGGAAAGAGACTCCACAACCTCCCTAGGCAGCCTGTGCCAGGGCTCCATCACCCTCACAGTGAAACAGTTCTTTCTTATGTTTCAATGGTACTTTTTGTGTTCCAGCTTTATCCCATTACCCCTTGTCCAGTTGCTAGATACTATAGAAGGGACATCCCAACCTCCTGACACCCACCATTTATATACTTGTAAATATTAATGAGATCACCCCTCAATCTCCTCTTCTCCAGACTAAACAGCCCCAGTTCCCGCAGCCTTTCCCTGCAAGGAGCATGCTCCAGTCCCCAGATCATCTTGATGGCCCTGCACCAGACTCTCTCCAGAAGTTCTCTGTCCCTCTTGAGCTGGGGAGCCCAGAACTGGACACAGGACTCCAGATGAGGCCTCACCAGGGCAGAGTAGAGGGGGAGAAGAACCTCCCTCGACCTGCTGGCCACACTCTTCTTGATGCATCCCAGGATGCCACTGGCCTTCTTGGCCACGAGGGCACATTGCTGGCTCATGGTTAGTTTATTATCAATCAGGATTCCCAGGTCTCTCTCTGCAGAGCTGCTCTTCAGCAGGTCAATCCCCAGCCTGTACTGGTGTGTGGGGTTGTTCCTTCCCAGATGCAGGACTCTGCACTTGTCCTTGTTGAACCTCATGAGGTTCCTCTCTGCCCAACTCTCAAGTCGGTTGAGGTCTCGCTGAATGGCAGCACAGCCTTCTGGGGAATCAGCCAGTTCCCCCAGTTTGGTGTCATCAGCCAACTTGCTGAGGGTACATTGTCCCCTCATCCAGGTCGTTGATGAAGATGTAGAACTAGACTGGCCCCAGAATCGATCCCTGTGGAACTCCACTGGCCACAGGCCTCCAACTCAATTCTATGCCATTGATCACCACCCTCTGGTCTCTGTCATTCAGCCAGCTCTCGATCCACCTCACTGTCCACTCATCCAAGCCACACTGCCTGAGCTTTCTGATAACCATCTTTTCCTTCATATGTTCAGTGATAACATTCAGGATGAGTCATTCCACCACTTTTCCAGGGATGGAGGTGAGGCTGACTGGCCTGTAGTTTCCTGGGTTGTCCTTCTTGCCCTTTTTGAAGACTGGAGTGACATTGGCCTTTCTCCAGTTTGTGAATGAGTGGCCAAGAGGAAGATGCATGGACTGGATGAGAGCTTCAGGACCTCCTAGTTGCAGGTCTTCTTCTTCTATTTGACCTCCTGATACCACTCTCTGACTGCAGAAATGCTCCCTTTACTTAAGGCATTTCTCACCTAACCATGTGTGATCTCTTTTTTTGTGGAGATTCCTTGTTTTGGTTATAGTAGCTATTGCCAACATCTCACAATCAGATGGGAGGAAGGCTTGCTCTCGTGCAGCAAGATCTCAGTCATAGGAGGCCTGCAAGCACAGATCTTGTTTAGAGCTGTGTTTACCTGAAAGCAGCAGGGACTCCTCATTTACGTAGGAGGTGAATTTGAGCTACCCATCCTCCTATACTGGCAAAAATACGGCTTTTTAGGCATATTGTCCTTTTGTTTCCTATTTCCTCCTCTCCCTCATGTACTTAACGTATTTGCTAGCGTCCTTTCCCCTGTCCTTTCTCCAGGAGCATGCTAGACAGCTGCTGCTTCTAAGCAACGAGGGGCTCCTGAAGTGCTCACCCAGCCCATGCACCTTCCTCTTGGCCACTCACTCTCAAACTGCCCTCCCTACCCATTGCCCATCGCTCCACTCCTTCCACCCTTCACATTTTCTCCTCCACCCCATCTCTGCTGGACAGTTTATCTACTCTTCTGCTGTTTAGTAGTTACTCATTTTTTTTTAAACCCATTTGTAAACAGACTTGCTTTCCCACTGCAGAGTGCAGCACTGCAGACTGCATACATTTTCACCTCCCATGAAACCATACTCAAAGCTCTCTCCCTTTCCTCTCTGAATCAGTCACCAACCAAGTCCCAGCTGTATATCCTCCACAAACATACCACCAGCACTCCTCCTCCGCCCCCGGGGAGGCAGGCTGCCTAAATGTGGAATAATAATGCAAGAAAAGTAGGTCATCTGCTATCTGAGAACATGAAATACAAAACGCATCCACTGAGTGCTGGATGAGCACAGTGTTAAATCAGCTATCAAATCAAACTGATATAGAGCAGAAGTTTTCCTGAATTTTAATACAAAAGGCTTTTCTCCTACCTTGCCTCCCAGCACTGCTGTGAGTACTGGAGAGCCTGCACTGTCTGTGGCTCTGCCTGATTGGGGCAGCTCCAGTGCTGCCTTCTATAAGCTGCTGACTGGATGTAGCAACAACACTTACACCACCGATCCCCAATTGAAGGTTCTTAATTATGCTGTGCATTACCATTTCTCAGCATTGTCAAATGTTTTTTAAAAAAATACTCTTTTTGCTACTCTGGCACCACATCTCTTGGGTCGATATGTCCGTGAGGAATGGAGAAAAGCCATGAAATAGTCAGAAATGGAATATTCTTTTCACCAAGAATGAGTCTTTGTAGCTGCCATTACTTGGTGGGGGCTTATGCCCTAAAGCTTGAGGTTTTATTGAGGTGGATGTGCAAAGAGCTGGAGAAAATTGTGCTGCCTTTGACAGGACTTCAATTTTACAACCAGACAGAGAGAGCAGAATGCCACCGTGTCTGGCCAGAGAGTCCCAATAACATTGAAACACGTTATTGTTAGTGAATCAGTGAGCTCTGTTCCACTATTAGCCTGCTGTGAAGCATCTGAAAAGCATTTAATGGACTTTGGGACGAACTTCCACTGCTGTGTGATCGTTTTCCCAGCGTGTTGCCCACTGCCTGCTCTCCTTTCTGCTTGCTGCCCTTCTCTAGGCAGAACAGGCACATTTCTCCACATCTCACCTTTGTGCCTTGCTCATGCTCCACAACCTTTTTTCGTTAGTGTCCTCCATGTTTTTTCAGATCCATCTCCGTTTTCAAAGGCACACTGTCTCCCTTTCATTGAGCTAAACTCTGATGAATAAAGGAACATCTGATGTGATAGTGCAGTGTTGTAACAGCTGAGGAGACGTGAACAGTGTAAATGATCAAAGATGAAAGGGGAAGAGAAGCAGTTGGCCTTATTTTCATGCTTTCATCAAGAATGCATATAGAATCTTTGGCTTTGTCTTTTCATTGGGAATCATGTAGAGAAATGTTGATGGCATGAATGAAGTTATAGTTCTGTGCAAAGCAGGAGCTACAGGAGATAAAATTAATGCTTCCTGCCTCAAACATTTGTCTGGAAGGTTGGTGATTCACAGTTCTTGCATTTTTTTTTAATTCTAAAGAAATGTAGGCATGCTCTAAGTAGAAACCATCTTAATGCAAGAATAGTGCAATTCCCTGTGTCTTCAGAGATGGTCAATGTACTGTTTGTTGCAGGTTGCCATAGAGATGCAATATTATTTCCTTAGCTCAGTGATGTGCACTGAATTCTAATACCTTAATAGGAGTGGCATAAGTTAATAAAAGTCCTTATAGTTCAAAAAAGCTTTTCTTGCTCATCCTTCAAAGAACATTTAAAATCAAGGGTTTGTCTAATGCACAGATCTTCCACTTTCACCAATATGTGGTGACAGAATAGTGTTATTACATCTATGCAACTGTGTTTAAATGTTCTGACACATCTTATGACTTTGATTAGGAAGGATGCTGCTGCACAAAGGTTTACTGGCTTCACAAAAATGGAGAGCAAGGGGAAAGGAGAAATGTGAGTGATGGAGAAAACAAACCTATAGCTTGCAGACCGAAAGTGTCTGCTGTTCCTTCCACACAACCTGAGACTACACACAGCCAACCGCTTTCCAAAAGCCCATGAACAATATTCAGTTATCAATATGAGTCTCAGTACTCCTCATCAAGGGATCTGGGGTGCCAGCCTTGAAACTGCTCCCTGAAGTTATGAGTTTATGGGAATAAAAGCCGCTGCTACTGGAGTGGAGGGCCCTGGAGCAAGACCAGTGGTCTGGCCAGGACCCCAGAGTGACACGTACCACATGGCAGCCAGTGGGGATGAGGCTGAGAGGTAAAACTTCAGTGTGACTGCAGATGTCAAGCCCCCCTACCTTCACCTCAATAAATAAGGAAGGAAGGAAATGCTTGTGGCTTGTCAGAGCCAACGCTGTGGTTTAGATCTATTCTTGGCAACAAAACTGAGCGTGAGGATTGTGCAGAAAGCTCAGATTGCTGAAGGAGCATCTCTGCGGTCTGGTTTTGTTTGTTTGGTGGGGAAGATATGCTCTGTTTGCTGAAGTAAAGCACACTGCCTGAACATTCAAAGGCTATAGATATCTGTTGCTGAAACTTACCCCTTCGTTCATCCCTCATGGAAATGTTACCCACAGAAGTTCTCCAGATGGTTTTGCACCACAGCCACGATGGTTACCTGTTTATGCAGCTGCCAGGGACAGCAGACCTTGAGCTAAGCAATATTAAATAGTGACATTTATTTGTCAAGAGTGTTTAAAAGAAGTACAAAATGAAGTCACAGTGAGAGCCTGCAGTGCTGAAACATTTATTGGTAAGAAAAGTCTGTCCATCACTGAGCAAGTCTTTGCACAGAACACTACCTACTGAGGCTATTGGCTTATTTCCTGTGTTGTCCAGAGGTAAAGATGCTGCAGGGAATGGAATGCTGGGCTTTTCTGCCAGGAAGATAGCCAGTGAGGTCCCCTCTCCTTAAAGTGTGTCATGTTGGCATTCGAGCACTTGCACATCCTTCCAGAGGCCCACTGGCCATGTGGAGGCTGTGCCTGCTGCCCTGGCAGTGCTACAGCTGTGGGGAGCCCCAGTGCCCATGCACCCTGTCAGCTTGCTTAGGTGCTGGGAGGACAGCTGAGTGTGGTAAGGACCCCACGCCCAGCCCCCTTTGCAGCTCACAGACCACACACAAAGCCTGCTCCTGCTCCTTGCCACAGGGCAGCCCTGAATGCTGGGGCCAGGGCATCAGCTCAGGAAAGGACACTGTGCTGCTGGCAGGGGAGGCAGTTTCCCGAGGGCGATGTGCCAGCACAGTAGTAAGGCGAATTTTCCCATTGGAGCTTGTGCAGTGGCCAGTTGTTGGCACCTCCGAATGACTAATGTGCCAGGGGAAGGCTGGTGCCTGCTGATGTTTATAAGACAACTAAATGGCTGTCTGAGCCTTCCTTGAAAGCCTGCCATGGCTGACCTCCTTCCTTACGGGTAATTTTAAGGAGTGAGATTGCAGAGGGAGTTGCTTTGGTCAGCTCCAGGTTTATCCCTTTAAATGGCAAGCCCTGGCTGTGCACTATCCACCCTCTAAAATCCATCTGTTAAACTGCTCAGAAGGCATTCCCCCAGGGCAATGCTTTTAAGTTTTGCAAGGCTAGTCTGTAGCTCTTGCCTCCAGTTGCCACATTTCCTTGAGAAAGAGCTACTTGTGGCTTCTGCTGAGGTGCCAGGAGAGCTGCATTCCCTCCCTGCCAGTGCTCCCTTCCCTGTGATTCTGAGTCAGCTCAGGAAACATTTGTTCTTGATCCGGGGTAGGTGTCTCAAAGGCTGCCCCTGAGATTCTCCCTGGGACCCCAAGTGAGTGCCCTCACCCCCTGCATGGTGCTCAACTGCTCTGGCCATGTGGTCTCCCATGTCTCTGAGCTGCTGGGGCTGGGGATGCTGCTGTGGAAAGGGCAGCAGTGCTGTATGAGAGACCCTGCACTCAGCAGCATCCTCAGGGTAGGGGCATCCCCTGAGCCCTCCTGGGGCTCCCAAGGTCTCCTTACCTTCTGTGTCTTGGCGTTTCAGAGAATGATGCTCTGTGCTCCTGTTCATATGAGTGTTCAACATGCCATACCAGCATGCCTGACCTTCCTTTCCCTGCTGTGTGGCCAGGCCAATGGTGCTTTGAGCTCTGGGTACTGGAACTATTTGGGAGAGCAAAAGACACGTCTGGGGACTGCATTTTGGATGTCAGCTCTGCATTGCAGATACAAACTTATCCCAAGTTAGGAAAGCATGTCTTTCTCTTCTGAGCATTGTCGGAGCTTTTCACAGAGATTTCTTCTGCAGAGTGCTGCCTCATTTGTTTGCCATGGACCCTTAGGATGTGAGAGCCAAACACAGCCAGAACATGAAGGCAAAGCATACTGCCTCCAAGGATGTTGCCATCTCACATGATTTTGAGTGGGCTGAGGTGTGTATTGCTCCAAGCAGAACTAGTAGAGCCTAGGGCCCTTTAAGACCCACAGTAAAGCAGCACATCCACATGTTGGCAACATCTGGGCAGATGTCAGGTCTGGAGTCCAGGGCCCATCTTTTAAATGCTTTCTGAAACTCATGTTCTCTGCAGTTTTTATTGTGTGCAATTAGAATTAGAAAAGTTAGATACAACACCAGTGCAGCAGATTTGGGATTTCCTATATATGACTAATACCTCTGCCATGGAGTTTGATGCTCTGCATAGTTTGTGAAGACTGGGAGCATCCCACATCACACCCTGCCACAACCAGCTGTTGTTGCAGCCTGGCTGTGGGCTTTAAGTGCTTTACCTTGCTCTTATGTATCTTTGCAAAGTCGCCTGTGCCATGTGTACCACATGGCAAGTGAAGGTGAAAACAACAGTGTTTGATGGCATTTGTGTGAGAAAGGACGTTATCATGAGAGTGTCTCCTTCTTCCAGGATAGAACAGTTCAGGGTGCTGAGCTCTCACTTCCTCCAAAACTGAGGTTAAGATGGTCGGAATATTGAAGGATTATGTTTTGTAAAACCTGAATAATTGATTTAATATTTATTGGTAACAGTTTGATTTAATATTGAATGACTGCACTAGAACTGAACCATGAGACCTGGTAAGGGCCAGGCCATGCCCTGCAGGCTAAAGACAATGTGGCCAAAAAGAGTAGAAAATAAGTGTGTTTTATTCAAGGCCACACCAATGTTTTGGGAATTATATCTCCCTCTGCTGTGTTCCATCCTAGAGCTCTCCTACCCAGGTCAAACTTTCTAACAGTAGAGCAGACTGAGTCTATGCCCTTATATGAGGTCCAGAATATGCATAAGATGTAAAGAAAATCTCTAGTCCGATCTACAGTGAAAAGGCAGCAGAGAAGCTGGGTTTATTTTTAGTATCTGGGTGTTCTTTGTCATTGAGAGTACTATTTCACTATGTTAGAACTATTATCACTTTTTAAAGTGTTTCTATACCAATTAACAATTCTCCTGGTATTTATTGGCAGGATCCTAAATGGTTAAAACATCAGGCTTAGCCTAGGCTGTAAGTGTAGCTGTGATGATAGGCTTCCTGTTTCCTTTAAAAGCCTTAATTTGTATCAGCTCCTTTGACTTCCTTTACAGATAATATCAGCCCACTACTTTTTGCATAGACAGTGAAATATTGGCAGTGCCTGGACACTAGTATTACTTCATATTGGATTGCAGAATTTGTTTACATTTTCTCTTGTGAAACCATCTGCTTAGAGGATTCTTGACCTTTTTTTGGTAGTAATCTAATTCAGAAGGATGTGGCTTCATAAATATGAAACCCCAAGGTGATACTTGGCATGTCTTTGCTACAGGGAGTTAAAATCAATTGTACTCCAAAGGGTTATTAAAACTGAAGTATTTCAGGAATGCAAACTCAGGCTTGCAAGCCCCACAGGATCTAGCAATGTAATTTTCTTCTTTGCACATTTCTTCTGGACATTTGCAGAAGTCAGAGTAATACTTTACCCTCTGGAGCCTGTGAAACACCCAGCAGCTCGTGAGTGAGCATCAGGCATGCTGCACTGCCTCTGAAGAGCTTTGCCATGGGAAGAGGTCCTTGGTGAAGAACACTCCATGAGTAGGAACATTAATTCTTGGTGGTGTCACCCCTTGCTCTGGGGCTCTTTTTCACCATACTGAGTGCCCTGATTTCTCACTGTCTCTGAGGGCTTGGGGAAGAACTCAGTACCCCGCAGCAGACTCTGAAAGCCCAGAGAAGGTTTCTCCTCTAGATTATTCCAAAGTGGATGGGTTTTGTAAAGTACATGCAGGTACTGGGGGCTGCAGCCTGCCCCTTCCTGCTGTGTAGCAGGGCTGCTGGATCCCAGCAAGGTCTGTGCTGTTGGGGCCTTGCTGCAGGGGGAATGGCAGAAGCTTAGGTCTGATTTTTTTAAGCTGACTTAGCAGCATTTGCTTCAGTCTCCAGTGCGTGTCAATAAAATAAATCAGGCCTTATATCTGACCTAAATCTGGGTGACTGTTGCAGAACTGGTACCCACTTGAATCACTGGATCCACTGGAAAGGTCCCACAATCAGCCGAGAAGCCCAAGCACTTGGTGCTTGGAGGCTTGTGGATAGGACACAGACAGCTTGAGCCTTGTGGCTGAGACTTGGCACCTCAGCTGCAGAGAGTGACCTGATCTCCCCTATCCCAGTCTGCATCCCTCTACAAACACTTCCCTACTGTGTTCTCGGGATGTGTGCCTGAAGATGTCCACGCTGACCCAGGAGTGCCCACACTGGGGAGATGGGCATCTCTCTCACCTGAGGTTTTGTTCCTGTTCTTTGGGTAGGTGGCAGCTAAGCTCTGGTTAAGCCCACTGGGGAAAATCAGTTGAAGTTAAACACATCTGTCTTTTGCCAGTGGGTTCAATGGGTAGAGCAACAACCCAGGGAACAGAAAGCCCAGGTTTATGCTCAGAAGTCTTAAAAAGACAAAAAGCATTGCAGTAGGTAAGCAGGATAAGATCTCTGTAATTGCATTCCTCCTTGTAGATCCAGCCACATGTATACTGCAAAACAAGAGTAACCTACTCCAGTCCTAGGGCAAAACCGACAACTTCATACCAGTAATTTCTGTGTCTGTTCAGAAACACACCTAAACCCTGGCTTGACCTGTGAGTTCACAACCCAAACCAGAGAGCAGCACAGCTGGGACTACTGTGGTGTTAAAATTGCCCAATACTTTCTATTAAAGCAACACAGATTCTCTTTCTTTTGACTTTGCCAAACTTTAACTGTTGAGGTCAACATTGTACATACCAGGTGTCTGCCTCAGGCTGAGAGAATCTGGAAAAATGTCAACCCAAAGAATGTGCTCATTTGCAGGGATGAGGGAACATGGGCATTCAGGTAAGCTGCACACCTAAGAAACTCTGGAAGGATTTTCCCTGAGTGGCTCCTGGGTCTGGGAGCAAGGTCTCCATCCCTGCTACGTGCCAGGGCACAGCTTTCTGCCTGCCCTAGGGCAAGGACTCTGGTGTGGTGAGTCTGCACACAGTCCGTTCCAGTAGCTGAAGCAGCTAAAAGTTCCCCAAGTGTGGTGGACACCTGCCTGAGGCTGGACAGTGATCATATATGTGCTGCTCTGGGCATTCCCACTGCGCTGAAATGAAGGAGAAGAAGCTGCTTTTCCCTCTGCTTCCCAGCCAGGACACAATGCTAGAAGGAAGGCACTGATCCTGGAGGAGGTGCAGGAGATGACAAACAGGGAGGCAGATCAACACACTGATTTTGCTTCCAGGACTGCCAGAAAAAACACAACTGCTTCTCATCCTGTCATGCTACCCAGGACAGCTTGTGCTGTTCTTCAAAGGAGAAAACAGAAGGTGAAGACATTGATCTGAGTTGTTACTCCCTAGTTCTGTGTCACCAGCCGCATCAAGCCCATATCCTGCTTAACTCTTCAATTCCTGCCTTCCCCCTTCCCTGTGTGCTGCATATACATAACTGTTGTAGATAACTGCATTCAAGTGACAGAAAGGCAGTGGATTTGAACCTCCATGTGCCAGGGAGCATCACAGGTAGCACCCAGCCACCTTCACGCCTCCTTCTGTGCACCCACGTTGTGAAGAGACCATCACCTGTCTCTTTCTTGTGTACCCCATCTGCAGTAACTCTGCGTGACATGGGCAATAACCCAGAGCAGTGCTAGGTGTGGGGAGGAGTGTAGGAGTGATCTATTTCCTCATACAGATTAAAAATACCTTTATCAAATCGGACTGGAAGGTCTGCCAGCATGGATAGGAGTTTAGCAATAATGTGTTGTTGTTGCTTCTTTTTTCCTTTCCTGTTTCCCTGTGACTATATGCTGGATGCAATCCTGCATGGTGGATTATGGAAAACTTCAGTACTGCAGAAACAAATGCAGATAAGGCTCTGGCAGTTACAGACTGTCATCAAGTGGTCAACCTGAACACCCATCACCAGCAAGTGTCAAAGATATGGGTTGTGTCTGAGGATACTGAGAAGGTGCTGCACTGAAAACCAAGGTCTTCTTTCTCTGCATAGTCACACACAGCCCTTAAAGCACTACTAGTGCCTTCTACTGTATGTAAGCATGCTGAATACCACATTGAACACATCTGGGGATCATTAGAATGCCTGAGGGCTTGCTCCCAAGGCTGCATGTGTTCTCACCTTCCTCTGGGGTTTTTTGGTCCTATGTCACCTTCTTAGACTGTGCTCTCAGACCAGTCTTGCTCATTCACATGTTCCCACTTTATCAAATTATTGTATTATCAGTAGTGAGGAAGAGCAATAGCCTCTTTTGTACCCACAGCTGAGAGCAAAGATCAGAGGGAAGAGTAAGAGAGAGAAAGGAGAGAGAGAGAGAGGAAGAGAGAGTGTGTGTGTGTGTGTGTGTCTGTGTCTGTGTGTGTGATGCAGATATCCTTTGTAGGTAAGACTAAGTAGCAAGGAGTTCCTGCTGGAAAGACTATATTTAGAGGAAATAAGTTGTATTAATTAAAATAGGCTCTTTTTTTTTCTTCTTCTTTTGGGGGGGAGCTAGGTTGCTTACATTTCTAACTTATTTCCATTCCTGGTGTAGATGACTTTTATGATAAATTCGTTATTTCAGAGAGCTCCTGGAGATTTCCTGGTACAATCCTGCCATTAGTGCTGACCACACTTCAGAGATAAGGCATCATGTCCTGCATCCCACTGTAACACCCACTTGCCCAGCACTCCCTATCCCTTACTCTTTGTGTCTCTGCAATCACAGAACCACACAGAATCACAGAATCTTAAGGACTGGAAGGGACCTTGAAAGATCATTTAGTCCAACTCCCCTGCCAGAGCAGAACCACCTAGAGTAGGTCACACAGGAACTCGTCCGGGTTTGTTTTGAATGTCTCCAGAGAAGGAGACTCCACAACCCATCTGGGCAGCCTGTTCCAGTGCTTCATCACCCTCACAGTGAAGAAGTGTTTCCTTATGTTTCTTTGGAACCTCTTATGTTCCAGCTTGTACCCATTGCCCCTTGTCCTATCACTGGACATCATCCTCAGCTTTGGTTCCAAAAGCTGCCAAGGAGTGGTAAAAAATAAAGCAGCTCATCAGTTCCTTGACTGCACTTTAATAGCAGTGCTGATCATCAGAAGTGAAACTTTCCAGACACAATTTAGCTGCTGTGTATTGACCACACTGTTGACAGTGTCAGCTCTGGAATTGGGGTGATGGTAGCAACCTTTGCTTTCAACTGGTTGTGAAATTGTTTCACTTTTGGGTCTCCAGGCCCTGCTCTCAGCCCAGCTGTGCTATTAACGTTGCCTGTCTGGATCTGGAGGAGGTTTCGATCACAACTACATTCACATGATGATAAAAAAAGGCTGAGGAGGCGTAAAGTAATAAACCCTGGGGTTGCAGCTCCTTCCTTGGGGCTTTCTCCTGTCCTGCCTTGCTCTTCTTCATCACTGCTCCTGCCATGGCGAAGCCCTACAACTGAAATGCCCCTGCTCTTCCCACAAGGCCTTGTCCAGAGACAACCCCACATCCCTGATGTGCTTGGCACGCTGCTGGGAAACTGCAGAAGCTGCAGCTCAGGACCAAGGTACGACCAAAGCTCTTTTGAGACTGTTCACAGAGATTTGCTTGCTCTGAGCCCATTGCAGCACTGCCTTATAGGGAATGATGAAATCCAGCTCCTCTAGCGTGCTTTTCTCAGGGCAGGGACCTTTTCTGATAGCAACCAATGACTGGGAGACATCTGAGGCTCTGCTGCCTGCCCAACTCAGGCTGCACTTTTTTTTACACTGCTAGGTGAAAATTTTGTACCTGTCACCTCAGAAGAAATAACTTCTCTTGAAAAACTAAAGCTGAAATGCTCTGGGACTAATTATATTCTTGAAAACCATATATTCTTTTAGAAACTATTTTTTATAACACAGAGCACAGAGTTGAAAATATTTTAGATGATGGTCCGATTTGTGAGTGACAGTGAGAATCTGCAGCTGCAGGAATTAAATCCTGCAGATCAAAAATGACACTTGCAAGAAAGCAAATCTGAAGCAAGGATATATACATGGAGTCCACATGAAAGGCTGGTGTGAAATTCAGATTTCATGTTTGATGACATCTTTAGGCTTCTATCATTTTCAAGAGAGAAGAGAGTAAGCAGTGCAACAGCAACTGCTAGCTCTCTCCTATTTTAAAGTACTGTCGAGCCCTGAAGCTGTTAAATGAGATTTATTGCATCTGTCAGAGTAATTTACAATTGATCCTCAGTTGAGGCTTTACATGTCTGTGGCCTTCAGTGGAATATTTCTTTAGTTACACGGTCATCAAATTGTTAATAGAGACAAAATGCTACCCAGTCAAATGCAAACACTTTAACCTAGCTTAGCTGTCATTGAGACATTCATTTGAAAACATGTAATTTATCAGTTGGGGACTACTTTGTTTTGGGCAATTTAGCGTGTACAGCACAGTTCCTGATTCAGTGGGAAGATTGGTATCAGGACCTTGTTTTGGAAAACAGATCAGGCAAATAGTCTTCCTCTTTAAGCAGAAATTGCAAATGTAGTAGAGATTAATGTGACCAAGTACTGGACACTGCTCTAAAAATAAGGAACTTACACTAAAGACGTGTCTCGTTGGAACTTTGCGACACACTGAGAGAACTATGTTCTTGGTTTAGGACTTGCTAAAAGCTTCTCTGACAAATGTTGAAACCCTCAAGTGCCCTATTACACTCTCATAGTTTCAAACACTGAACTTGCATATTGCAGAGTTGAAGATGTCTTCAATCTGATGAGCATCAGTTCTCTGTATTCCTTTGATCCAAAATAAGCCTGACTGGGGCTCTTGGCATCCATTGTAGGGCTGCTGCATCTCCCCAGAGCTCTGGCTGGGAGGGGGAAGATACACAGCAATGCTGGGGAAGAGAGGACACCCTTTCCTGCCTCACAAGCAGACACCACCAACTTGCAGCTCAGTCTTTATCCCCTCTACAGGGACACTCAGCACCAGGCTTGGGTCACATCAGCAGCTGGTGTCGGAAGGTACTTTTTTGTGCTATTGCAAGATCCCAGCTGTGTGTTGAGAACAGTCACTTTCAACAAGAGGCCTGGGATTGGGATGAAAATATAGAAAGTCTTCTGCAACGATTTTCTGACATGAATAGGTAAGGCAGAGGACGATTCATCTCACCAAGAGGCTTCCCGAGCATCCCTATGGGAGCGGCTGAGTCCCAGTCAGGCTGTGCAACCAGCAGGTCTCACTGACAAAGCTCTGTTCTGTTCCAAGGCTTGGGGAATAGGAAGAAGCAGAAGGTAACACAGGACATGAGAAATCCTTTTCATGGATGCCTGAAGGCAGAGCAAGGTCTCCTGTACTGCAGCTCCATGCCATTAGGAGCCCAGCACAGGACTCCTGTGGCATTTGCCAAGTAAGATACGTATTGATCTGTAGGGAAGACAGCTTCTACGCTAGGCTGGATTTAACTTCATGCTGAAACTTTGCTCCATTGGTTTATCTTTGCAGGTTAGAAAATATCAGAGAACTTCCCTAATGATTTTTTGCGTTATTGCATGTTTTGTGACAGACCTATTGGTCCCAGTAACAAACCAGGTCACAGATCCTTGTAACCTCACAGCAGCTGATCAGCAAGCCTGCATTATTTTCCTTCAGGCAAAATGCCTGAATTGATTTCCACTATATATTATACCCTGACAAGGAGATTTCTATAGCCATTGTGTCATCCTGTGAGTGGCTTTTTTTGTTTAACACAGTTGATGTTGTTCTCAGATCACTGTTAAAATTGTTGTTGATGATAGAAGCTTGCAGTAAAGTAATTTGCAAAGAACACTGGCCAGGCTATGAGTCAGCATGTGGATGAGAGGGCTTTTCTTTCTGATGCTGTCCTATCATGGAAGACTGGTTCCTGGGACTGTGTTTTCCAACATCTATGCATGTTGTTTTCCTTGACATCTTCAGTAAGTGGACCAGAATCATAGAATCATAGAATGGTAGGAGTTGGAAGGGACCTTTAGAGATCATCCAGTCCAACTCCCCTGCAGAAGCAGATTCACCTAGATCAGGTCGCATAGGAACATGTCCAGGTGGGTCTTGAAGACCTCCAAGGAAGGAGACTCCACAACCCCTCTGGGCAACCTGTGTCAGGTCTCCCTCACCTGAACAGTGAAATAATTTTTTCTTATATTTAAATGGAACTATTTGTATTCCAGCTTCATCCCATTACCCCTTGTCCTGTTCCTAGATACCATCGCATAGTCTCAGGGAGGGGAAATCTGTACAAAGTAGCTTTCCTCCAGCTCTGCTGCAGAAGGAACCTCCCTCCTTGTGTCAGCCTCACACAGTGCTCTGACAAGAGATAATTTCATTACTGTTCCTTAGGTGGCAACTGCTAATGCTGAAATTAACAAAAAAAGGATAATTACCTGTTGTATTTGCCAACTTGGTGCATATGAGTTATGGTAGCAACCAGTTTTGGGATGTGTGCCCTTAGCTAAAGGGTGCACCAATGCTCTTTCCTCTGTTTCATCCCTGTGAATCCCTCAACAGTTTTTTTCTTCAATCTTTTGACAAGATTCCACTAATCCTTTTTTCTCCAGTCAAATGTATCATTTTTTCACTTCTGCCAGTATCTCTAACAAGACACATATGTAAGCAGGTAAATTTGCCTCATATATTTCTGCTGTGCCTTTCAGCCCTGGTAGATGCTTGACAGTTGTATATGTATGACAATACGGTCTCCTGGGCCCTGAGCTAAATATGAGGCTGGCATTGTGTCTCAGTCACATCCAAACAGTTGGTCTTGGAATCAGGATGTTTTCCTGTTGTGTTTGTATTGGAGCTCATCATTATGGTATGTTAAGTGCTCATTTTCTTTAAGATTTATTTTAATATCACAACTTTGATTGTTTATGGTACAGTGCTTGGAACAGATGTTTTTAACTGCTGAGGATTTTTGATGACATGTTTAGATTCCTGCAGTATTAAATACATTAATTGCAGTTTAAGTCATTGAATCATCTTTGCTCTTAAGCTTTGTTTGTCTTTTTAAAAGAGCAAACACATCTGCTTCAACCATTAACTAAATGTGAAACATTTTGCCCCAAAGGGTGAGCATCACAAATTGGGTTTAAACAGAACCAGAATTCTACAACAAGAACTGTTAAGCATCACCAATATCATTAATGCCAGATACTACCCACTTTTGGGCCAGGACTCTTAACAGTGCAGAGAGGTTATGCGCTGCTGGGGACACCTGACTGGGGCTGTTTGCATTCCTGTGCCCGACTCTCCTAGCAGAGCTGAATTTGTGTCTTGTCACTGTGTTGCCTGCTCTGTAGTGGCTGAGAAGCAGTAGGTCTGCAGGATATATTAACACTTGGAATTCAAAAGGCAAGACTCTCTGCTTTGCATGAACACTCACAGCGGGAGCAAGCTCCTGCTTGATCTACTGGTGTGCAGGCCCCACTGAGCAGGGCGTCTATGGACTGGCCTCACATCAGCATTGTTTAACCAATTTATTGCATTTGGAGGTATACACAAATCTTGATGGGAGAGATCCGAGACCTCTCATTTCTTCTGTTTGACTTGTTGCCGTAGCAAAGAGCTACAGCAGTTATCTCTGGGCTGAGATGATTGACTAGAAGTGATTTTTCACCAAGTGACATTCACAATAATTACATGGTGCTTTGCTTGCAAGGGAGAAAATAATCAGCATGACCTTCAGAAGGCTCCACAGAAAGCAGCTGCTGTAAAAACAATTATTTGAACCTCCTACTAAGACTACTCCTGGTACAGCAGGGAAACGAGGGGAGTGTATGGCTGCTGAGAAGACAAGCAGAGCCAGGCAGGAGAGGTGGTAAACTCAAGGGAAATCCGATTTCCTTCTGACATCCTGCGTATTCTTGACATCCGCTTCTCTCTGCCAGGCTGCAGGTGGTGGACAATCGAGTGGCTGGGGGATTGGGTCACAGAATTCCAGAGTCACAGAATCTTAAGGGTTGGAAGGGACCTGAAAGATCACCTAGTCCAACTCCCCTGCCAGAGCAGGATCACCTAGAGTAGGTCACACAGGAACTCGTCCAGGTGAGTTTTGAATGTCTCCAGAGTAGGAGACTCCACAACCCATCTGGGCAGCCTGTTCCAGTGCTCCGTCACCCTCACAGTGAAGAAGTGTTTTCTTGTATTTCTTTGGAACCTCTTATGTTCCAGTTTGTACCCATTGCACCTTGTCCTATCATTGGACATCATTGAGAACAGCCTGGCTCCATCCTCCTGACACCCACCCTTTATGTATTTGTAAACGTTAATGAGGTCACCCTTCAGTCTCGTCCAAGCTAAAGAGCCCCACCTCCCTCAGCTGTTCATCATAAGGGAGATGCTCCACTCCATCATCTTGATGGCTCTTCATTGAACTCTCTCTAGCAGCTCCCTGTCCTTCTTGAACTGAGGGGCCCAGAACTGGACACAATATTCCAGGTATGGTCTCACGAGGGCAGAGCAGAGGGGGAGGAGAACCTCTCTTGACCTGCTAACCACGACCCTTCTAATACATCCCAGGATGCCATTGGCCTTCTTGGCCACGAGGGCACATTGCTGGCTCATGTTCATCCTGCTGTCCACCAGCACCCCCAGGTCCCTTTCCCCTACATTACTCTCTAACAGTTCATTCCCCAACCTGTACTGGCACATGGGGTTATTCTTCCCCAGATGCAAGACTCTACACTTGCCCTTGTTGTATTTCATTAGATTTCTCCCTGCCCAACTCTCCAGCCTGTCCAGGTCTCATTGAATGGCAGCACAGCCTTCTGGTGTGTCAGCCACTCTCCCCAGTTTAGTGTCATCAGCAAACTTGCTGACAGTGCCCTCTGTTCCCTCATCAAGGTCATTACTGAATATATTGAACAGTACTGGTCCTAGCACTGACCGCTGAGGGATTCCTCCAACTAGACCTGCTCCATTGATCACAACTCTCTGCCTTCTTTCCTTCAACCAGGTAACAATCCACCTCACTACCTGATCATCCAGACCACACTTTCTCTGTTTTGCTGTGAGGATGCTGTGGGATACGGTGTCAAATGCTTGAATTAAATCAAGATAAACCACATCCTACCACCATCTATCACCTACCACCATCTATGGCACTACCACCATCTATCCACCTGGTTACATCTTCATAAAAGCCTATCAGGTTGGTCAAACTTGACTTCCCCTTGGTAAAACATGTTGACTGCTCTTAATGACCCTCTTGTCCTTTAAATGCCTGGAGACAGCACCCAGGATGAGTTGCTCTATCATCTTTCCAGAGATGGAGGTGAGGCTGACTGGTCTGTAGTTCCCCAGCTCTTCCTTCTTGCCCTTTTTGAAGACTGGAGTGACATTTGCTTTCCTCCAGTCCTCAGGCACCTCTCCTGTTCTCCACAACTTACTGAAGATGATGGGGAGTGGTTTAGCAATGACTTCCACCAGCTCCTTCAGTATGTGTGAGTGCATTTCATCGGGGCACATGGACTAATGTACATCCAGATTGTACATTGCACAGGCTGGAACAAGGCTGCAGGTTTAAAGCCCCTGCTCCAGCCTCTGAAAGAAAGCCTTTTGGTTAACACCTTATCCCAGATTTTACAATGACATGAGACAAGTAATTACCTCATAATGCTTTCTGCCCCAAAGACAGGACTCCCCAAAGGGAATTTGGGGAATTTGGGATTCCCCAAAGGGAATCCTTTCTTCATGCTGTGGCCCTGACAAATGACCAGAGAAACTGGATGAGTGTGGGGCCAGCATTCCCCACCATCTCCTGGGACACAGCCTGGTCACTTGGGTGCAACATCTCCACTCCAGCCTGCAGTAATATGTTGGAGTCACTGTATGTTTCCTCCCTGCTCCCACACCAGTGACCATAAGGGGTGTTTTAGCCCATGGGCCCTGTAGGGCAGCTGAGGTTCCCAGTAGGCAGACATGTTGGAAGTACTGGAGAGGAGGACTCCTGGGAGGTCCCCTGCAGCTCCGCATCTCACAGGGTAGCGCAGGACCCTCCTGCCAACCCTGCGGATGCCTGGTGTGCAGGGCAAGGGGTGCACTCCTCCAGCCCCCAAAATGCAGTGTGTGGAAGGCATCTTCCTGCCACCATGTCCTCCTAATGCCAGGTCATTACCATGGCTCAAACAGGTCAACTATCAATTCCCATAGCACATTGTGATTTTCCTGTGCTTTGGTTCAGCATCGAAACCTTTCCCTTACAAGGTTATTGCTACACGACTGTTTTCCTACAGCTGCCTGCTGCCAGGACTGTGCTTTTGCAACATTGGCTGTGAACTGCACCACTGGAGCTACAGACCCAGGACAAATCCAAAGATGTGTCTCCTCTTCCCGTGCTTGTGGTAGTCCTGGATGAAAAGTGAGCCTGAATTGTCTGTCAGGGTGTCAGTATGCCAGGTCACATCATTGGGATTTCAACAGGGCATTGACTGCCTAAACACCCTGTAAAGAAAGAAAGGGTGCCAGGCAGCTTTTAATCATAGAATCATTTTGGTTGGAAAAGACCTTAAGATCATCAAGTCCAACCACAGTCCTATCTGTTTATCCTGACCACTGTTCTGATGCCTGCCTTGAAAAGCTTTCCTGTGATGGGCACCTTTCTCCTGTAACAGAATCACAGAATCCCAGTGTGGTGGGATGGAGGGGACCTCAAGAGACCATCCAGTCCAAGTCCCTGCTAAAGCAGGTTCACCTAGATCAGTTCACACAGGAATGTGTCCAGGCAGGTTTGGAAACCTCCAGAGAAGGAGACTCCACAATCTCCCTGGGCAGCCTGTGCCAGAGCTCCCTCACCTTCTCAGGAAAGAAGCTTCTCCTCATGTTCAAGTGGAACTTTCTGTGTTCCACTTGTGTTTGTTACCCCTTGTCCTATCACTGGGCACCACAGAGAAAAGATTGGCCCTTCAAACCCTCTCTATAGATATTTTTAAGCTTTGAACACCTGCTTATGGACAGAGATGGTGCTCTGTGGATGCTGGGTCCAGAGAGCCTTGCTTCAAACCCAACAAAACTGCAGCATATGTCAGCCCTGGTTTCAATTTTCTGAACTCAGACATTTTCTAAAGAGAGTTAACACCATCCAAAAATAGCCGCCTATGGCTAAGTGATTTATCGAACAGCCTAGCAGAAACAGCTAGCAGCACAGATATCCAATGTAAATAATTTTTCTGACACTCATCCCTATACTCTCCTTCTTGCTGCCAAGCTGAGACCAGCCTGTAATATTTAAAATGTTGGATTTTTTTTTCCTGACAAATTATCCATGTTCTATTTAATTAAACAAACAAACAAAAATCAGAGCAGACTTTAAAGAAATAAATACATATATAATAATTCTCAAGCTAAGAAAATGGGAAAATGACTCCTTTTGGGTGAATCTGAAAAGGAAGTCAGAAGTCTTGTCTTCTGTTCCAGCCAGTAAAACGTGCTGCCTCATGAAAGAAATTGAATTAGCTTTTTGTTTAAAAGAGGGTTGCTAGACATGTTATGTGAGCATGGCACCAGGGCAACCTGCTGCTGGTCCAGGACCCTCAGCCTCTGAGTCCCAGAGGAGGTGTGGAGAAGGCAGCCCCTGGGGCAGCACTTGGCATGTAAGGGCTATCACTTTGATTGTCAGTTGTTTGACAGTAGAGTGCTGCTTTGGGCCTGCCTGGCCTGTGCAGCTGCTGGGGAAGGGCCTGGTGCTGGCACAGGGCTGCGGGATGCAGCGGGAGCTGCCGCCGAGTCTCTGAGCTGTGCTGGCATCTTTTTTTACCAAACCTGGCCATGGTCTTGGGTCATCCTGGCTAAGGACAGTTAAGGGGTGCTGGGTTAGAAATTTGGCCAGGGCACTGCATCATTTCCACAGTGTCCACCCCTGGAGGCTCCCTTCCCATCACAGGGCTGCTGCCAGCTGCTCAGCTCAGACCTTAGAGCCACATTCCTGGCTTGGCTTCTCAGCAGCACCAGAACCAAGCCGTGCACAGTAGTGGAGGGCTCTCTGCTTGCTTAGCTTGTTAGAGAGCACTGGCTGTGTTTGTCTGTAGCTGCCCTTTGCAAGAGCTGGCTGCACTCCAATGGGAGTCCCCGAGCTGAGAGTGAGAGGTGCACTCTCTGCCACCCAGGAGATGTTTCCCTGCCTTGAGACTGGACAGACTTTCTTCCACTTTAGGCTCTGCTTCAGAGAAGAGACTCCGAGAGTCAGAAGAGCTGCTTTTACCTGCCCTGCGGGTAATACAAAGCCCATGTTGGTGTTCCCCTGATGCCCATTGTCCCTGTTAGTAAGACTATTGCCCACCATTTTCCAAGGAACACACCCTTGTAAGGCAACAGACGAGGTCTGTGAGCGTGACAGTGCTCGGGAGTTTAACTCCCCTCACCTTCTGAATAGGAGCCCAACCATCTGCTGTATAACTGTGGGTTGGTCAGAAAACTGCTGGTGACTCAGTCAAGGAAGCTGAGGCATGGGTGGTCTATTTTTAGCTGTCAGTAAATGTACTAAAGTGGCTTACTGCTGAGTTGAAGGAAGGACGGACAATCCCTGCTTGCCCTATTTAGGCAATAAATGTGAATCCATTTCAAGAGTATAAATTGTAGGTGCTGCTGGGGAGAGGGGTGATGGAGAGGAGAAATCTCTGGCCATTCCTCTGCATGGCTCAGGACTTGATTTGCTTTGCTGCAGCAGCAGCAATCCAAAAGGCAACCAGTATATTTGCAGAAGGAAAAGCAGCGGAGCCATGTGGACACTCACCTGGTAGAGTGCTGCAGAAACTCAGAAGGGCTGGAGTCTGCTCAGCCCTTCCTGAAAATGATGCAAATAAATGACCAGTAGCAACTTAGTCTGGGGGGCTTGTTAAGTTCTTATTTTATGAAGGGGACCAGTAAGAAAGAAAATGATAAACAAAAAATTATAACTCTCAATATCTATCAAACGTATAAAAATGTATTAAAAGACATGTATGAAATAATTATATATGTATACTACATCTATGTATACAATGTCTATTGTATCAGAATATGAGAAGATATTCCAGGAAACTACAAGTTTGTGGATTTATAACCAACAAAGACATTTTAACCAGCAGCAAGTTAGCCTGAAGATACAGCAAACATTAGGAGTATAGTAAGGTTGCAAGGAGGATGAGGGATTAGCATGTGCACAAAAGGACACACACAGAGATGTAAGTAAGTTTTAACAAATCCCATTTTTGCCTGAAATGTCCTCTGTTCCTGTCCTTGGTAACTCCCACTTTGAAGAAAAAAGTCTTTCCTTTATATGTGGCCTTGCTTGTGCCACATTAACACAGTCCTTTCTCTAGTCTTTGTTCTCAAGGCTTCTACCCAACAGAAGAGTGAGAAGCCTTTCAAGAGGCAACATCCCAGGGTGTTGTGTTGGCAGAGATGAAGTACTATCCTCACAACTGCCATAAAGCTGAGTTGGGAAATGGTCTGGTTAGGGTGGTTGCTGGGGCAAGATGACACAAAGAAGTATGGGAAATGAGCCAGATATTGAGGGCAGCAAATGGGTCTCAGCAGGGCTGACACAAGGGCAGCTGGTGTTAGATTGGGATCTTTCCTCAGGAGGAGTTTGGCTGATGGGAGCTGGGGTGGAAACTGGGTGAGAGACTTGGGGTTTGGTCTGTGGATTGTTGCTGCGATTGCATCTGTTCTCTAAAAAGAGACTAAGAAAGCTTATTCCACCTCCATCTGTCAATGGCAGTGGGAAAGGCTGCTCTGCTGCAGGCACTGCTGCTCCTTAAAAGCTTCCAAATGCTCCTCTGCTGAGATATATTCAGGGTTTATTTCCTTGCGGGGGCTGTGGTCATCTAGCAGCATGATGGGCTCCTACAGATGTAGGAGGCAGAGCATCTGTACTGAGACAACTTGAGAACTGTAAAATGATTCAATACACCTTAAAAAGTAAAGCTGATGGAGAATAGAAAGGAGGAACAGCCCCTAAAGTGGAAAAGGAAGAGGATAAATAGTCTCTTGGGTTTTATATATTAGCAGAGAGTAATGGAGATCTAGAGAGATCTGTGCAGGGATTCAAGAAGGGAAGAGCTTTTGATTTTAAAAATGAGTCTTTTTCTTTGGCACTGTTATGTGTAGGAGGTGTCAGGATGGCCTGTTGGCTCTCCAAGACTTCATACACAGCCACCTACAAATCAGTTACCTGTGCTTTTGTCTAGCAGATACTAGTGACCCAGTCCTGAGAGTGGCCTCTGAGGCACTAGAGCAGATGGCTGAAGATCTGGGTTATGCTGCCCTGCCTGCACCTGAAGCCAAGTCTAAGGATGAGGTGACGTAGGTAGTCAGATTGAATCAGCCACTTCAAAGCCACTGCCATGCACCTCAGACTTGCTCTGCTGATGCTCTGTGTGGCATCCCACTGCTCCTCATTCTCACCTGCCTTCTCTCATCATCCGCCTGTCTGGAAGAACAGGGTTTGCTTGCTTCCTCTGGCAGAGGAAGAGCTGAGCTATGGAGAATAACACTTTGTGTTTTCTGTATTGTATTATTGGTGCAAATGTTGGTGAGAAAATGAAGACTGAATGTTTACAAAGGTATTCTACATGGGAGGAATCAGAGCCTATGTGGGTCTGGTGGCTAGATCACTGGAAAATAATCACTCTAACTTGATGGTCCAGGATCAGAGTCACATCTCTAGGAATGCCACATAATAGAAAACAAGAGTAAAGTTAATATCCTTAAGTTTTCCTTGTAGAGCATCTGTCTGGGATTGCATTTCCTTGTTGTTTGTCTTTAATCACCAGACATTCCTCACAGAGAGTTGCAGCTTCTGCTTACTCTGCATTTCCAAAGCACCAGCTTTGGAAGATGCTAAGGCATCTTGCTCTGCCTCTGCTGCAAATATTTATACCATACCAGTTCCTTCTCTCTGCAGTTCCTTTTCTCTCCATGTAGAAGGGCCAGTGCTGGATGCAAAGCACATGCCAGGCCCAGTGCTCCTGGATGTGTGTGCCTGTGGTGGCAGTGTCAAGGCTGGCTCGCAGAGCTCCACTGCCATGGTCATCTCATAAGTGTCGCTCCCTTCCTTCTCCCGCAGACAGGGCCTTTGGGTCTGCCAGGGGACAGTTCTAATCTGAAGAAGACTCCGATTGACTTTTCACAAGTGGTTGCCTGAAACAGGGTCATTTTAAATTTTTTGCATTTTTAGGGGCTGATTTCAGTCCTCAGTTCTGACTGCCTATACTCTACAGATCATGAATTAGAAAGCATTTTGTTCTCATTTTGCATTGGAAGAAATTTACCATTGATAAGAACAACAATTCTGTTCAGTAGAGACAGGAAAGGTGCCCTCTCCTCTCCTCTCCTCTCCTCTCCTCTCCTCTCCTCTCCTCTCCTCTCCTCTCCTCTCCTCTCGCACTGCTGCTCCTCCTTTACTCTGCTCTTGTGAGACCCCCACTGCAGTACTGCATCCAACTCTGGGGCCACCAACATAAGAAGTACATGGACCTGTGGGAGTGAGTCCAAAGAAGGATCATGAAAATGATCAGAGGCCTGGAGGCCCTCTCCTGTGAAGACAGGCAGAGAGAGATGGAGTTATTCATCCAGGAGAAGAGAAGGCTCCAGGAAGACTTTACAGTAGCCCTTCAGTACCTAAAGAGGGGATATAGGAAAGCTGGGGAGGGACTTTTTACAATGGTATATAGTGACAGAACAAAAGGTAATGGCTTTAACTGAAAGAGGATAGATTTATATCAGATATTGGGAAGAAATTATTTCCTGTGAGGATGGTAACACACTGGAACAGATTACCCAGAGAAGCTGTGGATGCCACATCTCTGGAAGTGTTCAGGGTGAGGGTGGACGGAGCTTTCAACAACTGAGTCTAGTAGAAGGTGTCCCTGCCCATAGCCAGGGGACTGGATGATCTTTAAGATCCCTTCCAATCCAAACTACTAGACAATTCAATGATTCTGACTTTCTTGACTTCACTCCAATTTTCCTCTGTCTAAAATCAAAGGAGACTGTGAAACATCACAGCACACAGCAGTGGAAAGGTCTTCTTCTCTAGAGCTTTGGATGGAAAGCTTGGGTTATTCTAGTGCTGGACATTGAACAGCCCAGTCTTACCTCTGCTGATATTTCAGTTCCTTTCTGAGACCTAGCAAGAACATCACACACCATATTGCTCCTGACACCTGTCTTTAGGAGTATTTTTTACTTTGAATTACTCAGTCATATAATTTGTCTCTTCTCTTGCACTTGTCATGAAGTTGCAGAGCCTGGAGTCTCTTGCACTGGGATCTTTTCATCGATGTTTTCCTCTGGCTTTAGTTTTGCACAGTTTTGCTTATAAAATCCTTCATGAAGCTGTATGCTAATGCAGGCAGTAACTGTTCTTGCATCTGTGGACACTGCTTGCCACACTACAGAAATTCCCTTTGGCTCCAAGTGTGTCTGCTTAGTATTAAAATATGGAGCTTGGATACTTTTAGCAATTGCCTTGTCATAGTGTTTGCTGTGGAGGAAGGATTAGTTGTCTGGCTGATCACAGCGCAGCACACAGCCCTGCCTCTGAGGCTTGAGCAGAAGCCAAGCCGGTGTAGACAATGTGTCCCTCTCTTAGACCTGTGTGTTCTGTAGCAAACCTACAATCTGTTGATTGTGGATTTATATTGTACCATTACCATTTCCACTGCACCTTTAGACATTCATTTCCTTCTATAGCTCTGAAGAGCAGCATTTTCCGTAATTATTTTTCTTCTATTATGTGGGAAAACGCCTTTTTTTCTGGTCCAACCACTTGCACTTTGAAACATCTTGCCTTGTTTTCATTGTATTGTTATATCGTGGCTGAGCAGCCATGGGTCATCAGCTTTGGTTGGTGAGAAAGCACAGGATGTTTTTGCTTTTCCCTGAAAACCATTTTCTGCTCCATACAACATTTAAAGGCCTATAAAATGCATTAATAGATGTCCCGAATGCAGCTGGTGCTGAGGAGAGTGGGGAGAAGCACAGCCTGTTCCATTACAGGGCAATGGGGAGTCCACTGCCCTCCTCCCGCCCCCAAAAGGCACCATCTGTGTTTTGGGGCTGGAAATGCTCACTCCACAAATAACCCATCAAGCAGCTGATCCTCTGCCTATTAGTGGCACTTCAGTTTTCCTGGGCAGTGCTACAGTGGTCTCTCTGTGTTTCCTTACTGATTTGTGCTGGCAACAAAGTCTTCCTTATTTTCTTGAATGCTCTGTCTTCTCACAGACCTTCAGGACTCTGTTAAAAATTTGTTTCAAAGAAAGAATTTGCCCTGATTGTTAAACAGTAAAAATAGCAAAGGCTCCAGTTGATTCTCTTCTTGCTGCATTTCCCAAGCATAACTTGCAGGAATAAATCCACTTAAGGGCTCATCTGGATCTATCGAGTTGTGTCCAGCCTTCACAACCCTGACAGCTGATGCAACACATCTGTAGAGTGGTGCAAGCAAGCATGAGTAGGGCTAAGGACTGAGGTGGGTGTAGGTACATCAGAAGGGGACAGAGAAACCCTCGCTGGCTGGCTGGCTGGCTCTCTGCAGCTGCTTGTCCACCAGTGTAATGGCCTGGGTGCAACAGAGTTGAATATAGAATCACAGAATTATTTCAGTTGGAAAACACCTTTAAGATCATCGAGTCCAGCCACTAACTTCAACACTGGCAAGCCCATCACTAAACCATGTCCGCTGGCATTTCATCTGTGCATCTATGCATCCTTTAAGTATCTCCAGCAATGATGACTCCACCACCCTCCCTGGGCAGCCTGTTCCCATGCTTAATGATCCTCTCTAAGTTCTTCCTGATCTCAAATCTCAACCTCCTCTGTGCAACTTGAGGCTATTTCATCTTGTCCTATCGTACATTACTGGGATGAAGAAACCAACTCCCACTTGGCTACACTCTCCTTTCAAGTAGTTGTAGAAAGTGATCATGTCTCCTCTCAGCCTCCTTTTCTCCAGAATAAGCACCCCCAGCTGCTCCTCATCAAGCTTGTTCTCTAGACCCTTCACCAGCTTTGTTGCCTGTTCCTGGACATACTCCAGCACCTCAGTGCCCTTCGTATTGTGAGGGACCCAGAGCTGAACACATTATTATGAATATATACTCTGGGAGGAGATCAGCTGAGAAAGCCTGAGCTGTCCTTATACAGTCCTGGCCCAAGGGTGTCCTCCAGGAGCCCCATCCCCTGTGCCATCTGCCCCCTGTGCTGTGCAGCATTCACTGTGGCACTCTTTGCTCACCCTTGCTGTGCTGCAGCCCCGGTAGCTGGTAGCAGGTGGGCACCTTGGCGAGGGGCAGCGCAGTTAACATACCACTGTGGAATCACAGCGCAGCACCCGGCCCTGCCTCTGAGGCTTGAGCAGAAGCCAAGCCATGCGGGTGGAGGGTTTCCCCAGAGGCCCTGGTGAAGGGCGATGGATTGATTACAGCTGTGTGTGAGGGAGTTTAAAAATAACTCTCCAGCTTTCCAGAGCAATGTATTTGTTATGGAGTCACTGAAAGGCTGTAGTAAGTGACCCGGGAGCGAGCAGGCGTTGGGAGCAAGCCAAGAGATGGAGCTTCTTCTGGGCACCATGCTCCCTAGAAAGGCAGACTTGGATTGTCAAGCAAGGAACCTGCTCTTGTTTGTTTGCTCTCTGTGTTTGGGGAAGCACGGCTCTTTGTAGGTATTTTTATGATAAATAAACATCTCTGCACCAAGGAAGTGCTTGACTCTCATTATCCATTGTATTGGAGGGGAAACAACCTGTAAAGACCCCACATACTGGATAATCCTCAGGCCACAGGGAGGTAACAATATGTTTAAAATGTTAATTAACTACTTGATTACGTGTCTGATTTTCTGTTTTTAAACAAATTGCTAAGAAGCCTTGTTTAGAAAATATATTTACTGGTGCATCCTGGTTCACCACTTGAACCCACAAGTTCTCCGCATTAACAGCAAAATTGTTAGGTTGGGTGTAACTGCAGAGCTAATCACTAACACATGGGAAAGAGACACAAAAAACTGGAAATGAACAAGGAACATGGCAGCAAACTGAAATAAGAGACACCCCAGACCCTATTATTCTGCAAGAAAAAGACAGTGCTCTGAGATGTCGACCTTTTAAAAAGGCAGTGATGATAATTAACTCTTCATGATGGTGATGCATTAGCATGAAAGGGGACTCTCATGAGTGTGGGATCAATGCACAGATTAAAGTGAGTGTTTTCCCAAAGAAGTTCCCTAAAATGCATCCCCAGTCTACACTGGTACAGGAGAGAAGGAAGGAGTGACATTCAGGTTGGTTAGGGGAGAAAACCTGTTTGGCTTCAGTGGAAATGATTGCGATCCCTTTAGAAGGAGTGAGTTAGGAGCAAGGGTTGTGCTGAGGCAAAAAAACGGGGATGGAACAGGTGTGGTGAGGGAGGGAGATCACAGAGGCCAGGCCAGAGGAGGTCCTGGCACAGTACCATGGAGGTGCAGAAGTTCCAGTAAGCATAGAATCAGCAACATAAAGAAGCAGAAACAACAGCTGGTGTGCAATCAAGAGTAGTTTAGTCCTTGTAGCAGTGAGAGCTTGATGAGAGGGAAGAAAGCTGATTCAGATCTGTGATTTACCCTGCCCAAATCCATGGAGTCACACCAATGTGTGTGAAAGATCTGCTTGAGCCTTGGAGGCACTTGTTGTAAGAGAAGTTGTTTTTCCTTGCAGGGTTGAATTTGCAGGGATCATAGAATCCTAGAATGGTAGGGTTGGAAGGGACCTTTAGAGATCATCTAGTCCAATCCCCCTGCAGAAGCAGGTTCACCTAGATCAGGTCACATAGGAACATGTCCAGGCGGGTCTTGAAGACCTTCAGGGAAGGAGACTCCACAACCCCTCTGGGCAGCCTGTGCCACTGCTCCCTCACCCTCACAGTGAAATAGTTTTTTCTTATATTTAAGTGCAACTTAAACACATTTATAAATATTTAAATTAATTAATATTAACATTTATAAATATCTAAAGGGTGGGTGTCAGGAGGTTGGGACACCCCTTTTTTCTATAGTAGCTAGCAACAGGACAAGGGGTAATGGGATGAAGCTGGAACACAAAAAGTAGAGGGGGAACAGAACCTCCCTTGACCTGCTGGCCACATTCTTCTTGATGCATCCCAGGATGCCATTGGCCTTCTTGGCCATGAGGGCACATTGCTGGCTCATGGTTAGCTTATTATCAATCAGCACTCCCAGATAGGTCTCTGCAGAGCTGCTCTTCAACAGTACTGGTTCATGGGGTTGTTCCTTCGCAGATGCAGGACTCTGCACGTGTCCCTGTTGAACCTCATGAGGTTCCTCTCTGCCCAACTCTAAAGCCGGTCGAGATCCCGCTGAATGGCAGCGCTGGGGAATCAGCCAGTCCTCCCAGTTTGGTGTCATCAGGGAACTTGCTGAGGGTACACTCTGTCCCCTCATCCAAGTCATTGATGAAGATGTTGAAATGGATGGTCACAAAGAAAACAACTTGCAAACAGGAAATGTTTCCCTGGGTGTCTCTGAGAGACAAGAGGTCTCGTAGTGTGCTCTTGAACATGGTTTTGCAGTTGATAAACTCATCCCTTGGCCAGATGCATGCTGTGATTTTGCCTGCAGAGTTACATTTGCTCAAGTGGTGACATGTATATATATATATATATATATTTATATACACACAGATATATATATACACCCCCATATAGTCTTGATGTAGGCAAGGATGTCTGAAGGTTTGTGTCTGCTCTTTGGGCAATTCTGCCAGATAAAAAAATTCTCCCTCTGGTGCAACTTACACCCAAGAAGCTGTCTTGCAAAGCCACGGAAGCAAAACATCAATGCTGTACACTGTATCCTTCCAGCAGCACCAGCCTGGAGCTTTTATTTAGCCTCACATTTCAGGTAGCAGATTTCCCTAGTGCAATGAGATACGTGGAAGAAAGTGTTTCTTGTAGTTACAAGAAAGCAATGTCCATAAAGCAGCTTCCAGACCTGCTCTTCTGCTGTAAGGCAGAAGGAACAAAATTAGGTCACGTCCTTCCAAAGAACAGATGACTTTTGAGTATGGTATGACCAAGTAGTACAGACAGGTGACTGTTTTTTCTCAGGTTCAGCCTTGGCTCCTATTTCCTCTAAGAAATGCATGCAGAGAGGTCTGCGTGCTCCAAACTTGATGACATCACCTTTTAGGCTATAAATCAGTACTTTCATCAGTATAGTGTTGGATTTGTTTCAACAAGAGTTTTTGAGCTATCTCAGAGCTTATACAAATATTACAGAATCATTATTTCATTTTTCTTATTTTAAAAAGGCACTTTATAACATTTGCTGCATCAAGATCAGTCCAAAGTTTGAGACTCCAGTGGGAGAAGTTTCTCCCTTTCACATCTACCTCCACCTTCCCCCCATAGCTTGGTAGGTGCAGGGGAAGCTTAAACACAGACTTGAGGCCTGCTTGCCTCCAGGAACACTGCTGAGCACCCAGCATCGTTGGGTGAACAAGAACCCTCACAGCAATTCCCCACCAAGCGTCTCTCTTCTCGTCCTTGAGCACCCAAGGAACGGAGCATGTGGGAAGCATACCTGGGTGAACAGAGGAGCAAAACAGTGCCAGATGTAATTTTAAGACACGGATTAGGTGGTCCCAAGACAGTTAATCCACGCTACATTTCAACATCCAGTGCCCTAAGAACCAGCCTGTTGGTCAGGCATCTGGCACATTGGAAAGCAGAGCTACATCTAACCTGGAAACAGTGGTGATAACAGGGAAAAAGAGTAGGAAAGACAAATAGCAAGTTTACTTTGGGTGTATCAGTGACTCGACATGGTATGTTTTGGAAGCATTGCAGAGGGTGAGCTTTGAGAAGGAGTTTGAAGGCAAATATGATAGCTGCTGGGTGTGTTTTTCTGGAGTGGCCTTCATCTTATTCTTTCAGGGGAAGGGGGTGGAAATATAAAAATGGAGATAAAAATAGAGATTTTGCGCTGTCAAAGTAACAAGATGCTTATTGTATTGCCTCAGAATCCTGAAAGGGTTTGAAGAGAAAGACCCATACAGCTGAAGTGTTGCTTAAAAAACCTATTCTTCTGACTGTATTTCATGTAATTTGAAATTTTCCATTGCTGCCTTTAGCTACATAGAGGCCTTTCATACACCCAGGTCTGTTGATCTCTGATAAATTTGCACAAAGGAGGTAGCTCATTAACTCTCATTCTGCACTGAGCATGTTTTGATGTTCAGATAGCTGACAGCACAGAAAAAATCCTTTCTAGCTGTGTAGGTAGGGATAATAGCAGTACTGACAGTGTGTACCTGCTGCAGGCAAAACACAGGGGATCTTCTGTCTCCTTGGTGTTTCATCTGAGGAGTAGTGACCGAGGAATGTGAAGAGTGATTGTGGAGTTGAACCCAATACAAAGCACTGCCATGAAACCCCTTCACCAAAATGATGATATAGTTCCTCTAATCCAATGCCCATTACAGTGGCTCAAGTCAGTCCCTTGAAATAAAAGCTGTTAAAAATTCCTGCCATTACCAGCTACTTATGGATCAAAATAATGACATCTTGTGTTTTTAAAAAAGTTTTCAAGCTCTTCTGTGTACAGAAGGCTTCTCAAATGTTTAACAATTCCCCACATGAACAATTTATCTGAATATTTTGCTTGCAAATCTGGAGACTACAAACAAAGCACCATAGTGTTAGACTGACCAAAATGCTTCAGTTATCTAAACTTTCTGGAATTAAACAGCATAAATTAGAAGCAATTTACATTTAATATATAATTTTTAATAGATATAAATATTAGACATCGAAGCTGGGATCTTTTAAGAGAGAAATTGTTGACAGCCCTCTTAACTGTGTGCATGATGGGCATGCAATGTTGTGTTTTGCTTTGATTTCTTTCTCTCCAGTCTGAAATCATAAATGATCACAGAGAAAGGTAAAATGACTGAATTAAAGTTAAATGCTGGTGTTCACTAATGGAATAAAGATAAAAAGCAAACAAATAATTCATTACTATGATGACTTGGGTGCTTCATCATCTTAACTAGTGTCCTTCTCTTTCCCTAAACTAGGAGAAGATGGCTTCAGGCTCATTTTAAAGTGACATCAGTCTTGCCTCTGAAGATAAAAGCATGATGATTTTGTACCAGGATGCAGAGATAGAGAGCAGCTGTGCAGATTTGGGGTGGCTGTTGCTGAGCCAGAGCTAGACCACCATGCCATATTTGTTGGACCAGCAGATGGTCTTCCATTGTCTTTCTCCTCTGCTGCCCCAAACTCAAGCTTATGTACCTGTCCCAGCACCGTGTGTCTGAGCGGGGTGGTGAGGAGGCACACCAGCAGGCAGCAATCTTGCTAAGGATTCTCCCCAAAGCAGGGAATTGAGTGCATGGGTACCTCCCCAGGTCCCCAAGTATCACAGAATCATAGAACAATTTCAGTTGGAAAAGATCTTTCAGATCATTGAGTTCAACCACTAACATCTCCAGGGATGTGGACTCATCACCTCTCTGGGCTGCCTGTGCCAGTGTCTAACCACTCTTTCTGTGAAAAAAGTTTCCCTAATATTCACTCTAAATCTCCCCTGGTGCAACTTAAGCCGTTTTCCTCTTATCCTATCACCCATTACTTGGGAGAAGAAACTGACACCCTTCTTGCTACAACCTCTTTTCATGTAGTTGTAGAGAGTGATCATATCTCCCCTCAGCCTCTCCTTCTCCAGGCTAAACAACTCCAATTCTCTCAGCTACTCCTCATCAGATTTGTTCTCCAGACCCTTCACCAACTTTGTTGCCTGTCTCTAGATACAGTTCAGCACCTCAATGTCCTTCTTGTAGTGAGGGGCCCAGAACTGGACATAATGTTTGAGGTGTGGCCTCACCAATGCCAAGTACAGGGGGAAAATCACTTCTTTGGACCTGCTGGCCACACACTTTCTGATACAAGCCAGGATGCCATTGGCCTTCTTGGCCACCTGGGCACAGTCCTGGTTCATGTTCAGGTAGCTGTTGATTAATATCCCCAGCTGATAATCAAGGAGCTGCTTTGCCACAATGCTCAGGCATCCCTGGGGCCAGCACAGCCCCTGGGCCACAGCGGCAGCTCACACAGGCAGGCAGCAGCTCCTGCCAATGCATGGCATACACTGGTGGCTCGGTTGCTCCAAGAAATGTTGTCTCTCCATGAATGGCAGCTGAAATTAGACCTGAGGAAAGTTCATCCTTGTTGTCAAGTGGCACTGTTTCACTATGCAGATTTTTCAGGGCTGCAGCCAAATCAGTCCAGTGCTGCTTAATTGCTTAATATGATAAATCATGACTTTTGCCAGCGGCATGCCTAATTATGTGTTTTATTCCTTGTAAACATCAGCTCTAAGAGGATGGAATGGAGGCCGCATAGGGTTTCCACGGCCAATCTGATGGGCTGGAGTACAGCAGCCATCTCTGAAGCTATGTTTAGCTTGCTGTCATTGAAGTAACTAAAATGAAACTCCAAGAAGTTATCTTCTATACTCCACTCTTCAAAATTAGGACCCTCTTCTCCATTTCCTCAGGGAAGCTGTGCTTCTGAAGCTATTTTAGATTATTCATCCTGTCTCCTGAGAACTTTCATCTTTTCACAAAATATCATTTGATCTCTTTCCACATTTTCAGTCCAGAGTTTCAGAGGTCAGGTCAGCATTTGGCAAGACCTGGAGATTCCTCTCCATCTTCTGCTGCGTCACCCTGAGAATCATTGTAGGGTGGGTTTTTTTGATGGATTTTACTTAGGGCCAAGCAATTCTGATAATGGAAAAAAGTCTTGCTTCCAAAACCAATAGAAGTTGAACTTTGGGTCCAAGTAAATGGGACTTTTAAATTAAGGGACAGGTTAAAGGTGACAGGCACCTGATGGTGCCACAACATGACGGATGTGAGCAGGGGAACACTGTCGGGACAGGATACACAGGAGGAAGAGGCAGGGCAGTAATTGGAGCAGGTGTGATCTTAACCCGCCACCAAACCCATTCCTCTTGTCAGGGAAGATAATCCAGAGCACCACTAATGGAAGAGGCAGGACCAAGTGTGTCCTCACCACGACTCAGCCACAGTGGGTTTGCTTAGACCAGTTCAAAAACACTTCCATCCAGCAATGCCGGTGACCAGAATGCAGCTTTCACCTACAGAAATGCTACTGAGGTTCATACATATTCATGCTCATATACTGACTGCTCTTTCTGATCTGCTTTAATCAAAAGATAAGCTGAATTTCTTATCTTGTTTTTCTGCAGCATGAGTTGAATTTTGAAGTGGTACATTTTCCTGTTGTGTTCCAAATACATTTGAATAAACATGGTCACGAGAGTATAGAAAGCCTCAACCTTTATATAAAATCCATTTGTAGTAAGGGGAGTGATAACCATTAGACATATCTATTTGGGATATTATACTAAAAACATCCAAGCCATCTGTATTAGCACAGTAAAATATAAATGTCTTTACTTTATCTGTAAACTGAGGAAAACAAAAAGTGTTTAACTTCAGGGGATTTAGTATCACTTTAGAATGTTTTTCCCTCTGAGAGTATGTGAGATGAACAATGTGTGTCTCAATGCTGAGATCACAGTTCCTCTCTTGCAAATACACTATACTTTGTTCAGATAGAGCAGATTAGAGAAACGAAGACTGGAGGTCCACTTACAGAAATGTGTATACAAAATGTGAGCATAACTGCAGGAACGACTATTAGAGTCACATGTGACAGCTTAAGAACTCTGCACACAATTAGATAAATAGGCAGTTCTCACTGATCAGCAACTGCATAATGGATAGCTGCAGCTCACTGCACTGCGGCTGCATGGGCACCTTTGGTATCCTTTTTGTGCACATTCTTTTCATGTGAACGAACCCAGGCCACACTTCTTGTGTTGGAAATTACTTTAAAATTTATTTCCATAGGAATTCCAAGAGCTGATAGCTTTATTCTTGTATTTTGTGAGCAATGTCTGTGTGCTTCCCAGCTTTCTTCTTCTTTTTCCCCCGCCTTTTTCTGCAGGAGCTGAATAATTCATCATAGAAAGAGGCACATAGATTTTCATTTTTTTGTTTTAGTAAAAGAGTGCTTCAAAGCAAGCACTGCCAGAGGTTTGCTCATGGTGACTCATTTGTGGAAAAGGCACTGCAAAGTCTCTGGGCTCTCATTTTAGCATAGCCATCTCCTTCTCGTTTCTAAGTCTACTCTCAGCCTTTTGTTTTCTCAGTATAACCTCAGGAAAAAAAAAGTATCTTCAATTTCAGGCAATTCTGCCAGCACAATCTAAGGACAGTTTGAAAAACATTTTAATATGGATCGTCATTCTCTGGTCACAACAGAAATATTTTAAAAGAACAAGGGTGTGTTCTGAAAATTACAGAATGGTAGGGTTGGAAGGGACCTTTAGAGATCATCTTGTCCAACCCTCCCTGCAGAAGCAGGTTCACCTAGATCAGGTCGCACACTTATTCTTGGAATTTCTTCTTTTTTGGTGATAAGTTCATGCTGAACAACTTTTTTGTTTCATGACAATCATCTGAGAGCTCTACAGCTGAGAAAACCACACCTTTTTGAGGCTTGTTTTAGCAACAAAACTGATGATGCAAGATTTGAAAGCCTTACCTTATTGATCTCAGTGTGAGTTAAAAAACAAAGTATGTTTGTAGGAGAAGTTTGAAGGGTTTTAAAATTCTGAGTTTATAAGGTTGGCAGCCCAGTACTTCACATTACACTCATGGCAAACATGTGAGTGTGTCATCTTCAGAGCAGAGATGTTGGTCAGCATGGATGGACTGAAGTGCTCTCCACTGCTCTTAAATCTGTCTTACATTTGAGGTTCCCAATAATCTGCCATAAACCCTTGGAAAGTGTAAACTCAGCAGGTGTCCATCAAAATGTAAACCTTGTGCTTCTGATAGCACTCGCTGGAGTGAAGAGGTCTAGAGGAGTGAGAGGCTGTGACCTACTGCAACTCCACTGATCACACAGACTGGGAAATGCTGTTGGCAAAGCTCAAAAATTCAGGTGAATGCAGGTTCTAGTTCTAGTCTCAATCACTTTTTCATATTTTCTGTTTTCCTTTTACCATTTTACAGCCTTCTTCTGAGTTCTGAAGACCAGAACCATAAGGAATTTGGCCTTCAGTTGCAATCTTTCAGTTGGTTCAAAAGATCCTTTGGAAATCTTGCAGCAATGAAATCTTATTCAGACCTTGATAAACTGTAAGTGAAGGTAGGAATAGTTCTGAAGGCTGTTGTAATTTCAAAGACAAGTCTGAATTGATTTGTATTAATTTCTTGTGAGCGTGTAATCCCTGAAGTCCCCTGGCTGACCTTCATCTTCCTCAGAAAATTAGGCAACCATGTGGAAGACAAGGAGTGAGAATGTGCATCATCATCATGTGGCTTGGGAAAGTGCACTCATACGAAGCCATCCTGGCTCTCAAGAGTCCCAGGGATTTAAAGTTTTTTCTATAGCAGGAATCATGGTTCTTGGGAAGCAGCAGCAACTGTGCCTGTCTCTAACTTGTGGACTTCTGGCTTCCAAACTGTCGCAACTGTCCACTCTAGACCTACATGCAGGGCTCTGCAGCTCTGGGTGTGGTTTGCTGTAGGTCTCAAGGAGAACAGAGTTTTTCATGCAAACTGTTTTCTGCTTCTCTAGTGGTGTCTTACTTACAGAACCAATCTCTTCCAGTAGTCCATCTCTAGTCTCTCAGGACCAGAGCCTTGCACATCACAGGTAGTCAGCCCATGGCTAGTCTGTGAGCAGTAGTCCCGACTATCACTGAGATTTTCATCTCACCTGGTAGCCTGCAGAGCTAGGGCATGACTGTGTCAAGTAAGTGCCGTCCAAGTTGTGGAAGGCACTGCAACTGATATGATATGCCCCTACTTGTCCATGAGAACTAAGGTGTGTGGAGCATACAAGGTGAGAAGCCATGTAGAGACAAGGTGAGAGATAATCTATATGTATCTCATCTGCTAAGCCGAGCCCCTTGAGAAATTTCTGCACTCTTGAAGCCTACAGTTTGACCTTGTCATACTTTCCCAGTAACTTGGGATGACAACGAAATCAAACCAGAGCATGACCACCGTGCCTTGTGCACAAGATACCTTCAAGTAACCCTGGACTCACAGAATATGAGTAATTAGCAACAAATTATTGGCTTCTGAATGTCAGTAGTGTCTTGATCCCTCTTGTTTGCCCACACCACAGTCTAGTCCTGCTTTTAATACAATCTTGGAATCTGTGTTGGTGTAGTTCAAGACAAAGTGACAAATCTACATGGAGAGGCTTGACATAATGTCTCTGGAACAGTAAAAACCTATTCCTTTTAGCCTTGCGCTCTGTTAGGAATGGGATGTTGTGCAGGGCATGCTTTCAATAAGGACAGATTGTTATCCAGCCTTCTCCAGATCTCTCATGGTGTCTCAGCAGGGCCTGGTGGAGCTTTGGTTGGGTTTTGGCTCTGCCATTGCCAGATGACTACAAAGTGTACTCAGGTACTCAGTGCACATCTTGGATACCCTCTCTGTTTTGAGTATTTTCCTTTTAAACTGTGCTGTTTAAATACCTTTTTTTTTTCTCTGAAAGGTTAGAACATCCTTCTTGCCTCCTGTGTCTTTGGGCATCATTGGCATTTGTCAGGGGATCTGACAGACTCAACATGCGTTGCTCTTCAAGGCACAGAGACTCACCTCTCCACCAAGAGCTATTATTCAGGGCTCAATTAATCTTTTGTCCGTGGTTTGCCTTCAGTTGCTGAGCAAAGCTTCTCACAGCGTGCGCTGTGCTGTGTGGTGGATAATTGCAAGGATGGTGCTGGCCTTTGTCTGAAACGCCGGCTTGTCTCACTCTCTCTTGGATTATCTTCTGGCCTGGTGGTTTTTATCCAGCCTTAGCTGTCCCCAGGATGTCTCAAACCCAGCAGTGCATATGCTGTTTATGCAGTCTCCCAGGGGAGCTCTTCTATTGCAAACATGTAGGGGTTGACAGGCCCCTTTGTGTCCTCCTTACACTTTGCATGTGAATTTTGTATTGTTTCCAGACAAAGTGGAACTCAGTTGCACGTGGTGTCTGGAGGCTGATACATTTTCTCTTTTCTTTCTCTTAGAATTACAAACTTGAAAAATGGTGTTATGCTCTTTTTAGAAGAAGCTGAGCTGATTTCTCTGACTTCAGTGGTATTACAGGGGCAGTGAATGGAGTCCCTTGTGCTTGCAGAGCAGTAGAGGGTTGGGTTAGGCACAGGGCTACATGCTTAGGCTAAAGGCCAGCTGTGACCAGCTCTTGTTTTTCTCACCCAAACTCCTCAACTACAACAGATAATGATTCTTTTTAATGGAAAACTACATTTTTTGTGCAGTTCAGAAGTACAATTGGAGGATGGCTCTTACTCCCTTAAGGAACAACTGAAGCACATTTTGAAGCAAATGAAGCTCAGTAAAGTACCCACAATACTGCAGGACATCAGGGAGGAGGCTTTAGTAAATTCAAACTTGGTTTGTTGAACTTTTATTTGACGTGACTCTTTAAGAATCTTTATATCTCTTTAAAAAATCAAAGCTATATGAGTGACGTTTGAAAACATATTTCAATAACATTGAAAGCCTTTTGGGTGTTTCCTCGAAAAAGCAGAACTCTCATTTGCTTCCAGGCTTAGGTGGAAGGTGGGCTACTCCGAGCCATGGGTCACAGTAAGGCAGATCTCAGTGCCACTTGTCAACTGGTGCCAGCAGTGCATCTTGGTGCTTTGCTCCTCATGTGAGTGGGGCTGGAGTTTGTGTTCACATCTTTCATAAGCAGCAAATCAATTAAATATTTAGTCTTTGTGACTGTGGTAAATACTTGAGTTGTTCATCATCTTGTGTTTCTCTTATGACTGATTTTGTGTATTATGCAACAGATAACAGAAGTGTTTTGACCTGATACAGCAGAGGTGAGTGCCTTGCCTCATTTAGCATCCACTTGTGTCTGAGCCAATTAGCTCTTCCTTTAAAAGCTGTCAGCCTTCTCGACAGAAATAAATGCATGAGAGAGAAGGAGAGAGGCAGGGGACTGAAAAATGTTTAGGTGTGAATGTGTGTGTAGAAGAGCTTAGGAGTGCCTTCAAGACAGGGAAATGTGTACATTTTTAATACCATTCCCTCTGCTGCCTTGCTCGTGGCTTATTTCCTCCTACTTACATGAAGTGTAGAGCCCAAGCTGCAAACTGAAAGTAGAGGAGTGGGACAAATAAGCCAAAAAATCTAGGAGAAAATTAGCCCAGCTTGTGATGTCCTTGGGAAATCAGTACGATAGGAAAGCTGACCCTTTCCTTCCTCCCATTTTCTAACTGCAAATGTTGGCCACATCCTTCACCTCCTTCATTCTCAGTTTGCCTGACAGATGAAAGAGAAGGTCCTGCTCCCCGGAGGGCTCTGGGGCTCCTGCTGACTCAGCTTCTTGCGGACTTTGCCTCCGCATGGATGCTGAGCAGGAGTGCTCTGGAAATGGGATTCCCACCTGGACCTGCTGTACCCAAGAGAGCAGTCAGTGGCTGGGAACCTGTCATGTGCTGAGGCTCAAATAGAATTTCAAATTCCCTTGAGGGCATGCATGTTGCCTACCCATCATCCAACAATATCGCAAAATACAGATTATAAATAACACAGCGAGGGTACGTGCAAAAGGAAATCATGGGCTCCCTGGCTTGGGGAAGAGATGCCCCAGCCTCTCTGTGATTGTGTTTGATACCACTAGGAACCTCCTGGGCAAAAGATTAAACAATGTCTCTTGTCTCCAAACTGTTGACGGTCAAAAAAAGGGGGCAAGAGGTGACACAGAGTGTCCTGGAGAAGCACACAGAGTGAGGACGTACTTGCAAGGGACCACAGCTTTTTTCTTAGGTTTATTCTCACTTGAAGGAGATGTACTGGTAAAGGGCCACTCTGCATGGTCAAGGCTGAAGTTTGCTTCTCATTTTAAATCTGATGTGAATGGCTTCCCTCATTCCACCAAGCAACATTTCCCTTGGGAGACCCCATAAGCACAAGAGATGTTTATTTTTTTCCTGTTGCAAGTCTTGCAGCTGGATACAAAGTGGGAAAGAGCAAAGACTCTCTTGCTTTGCCACCATGATCTTAAAAACCAGCATGTTTGAATCCATGTGTCTGGTGAGACTGACTAATCAGACTGGTCTTCCATCAGTGTGGTTCACTCACCCCAAGAGCATCCTGTGGGACGAGCACCAGTCTGGTGGGACGGGACACATCCCAGGGGACGGGAGGGATTGTCTCTGCTTGACTTGCCATAGGCAGCAGCACTAGGGAATGTAGGCACGGACACAGCTGAACACAAACACAAGTTCCCCCAGCTACCGCCTGCTTGTCTCCCTATTCCCCCTCTTAAACACCCATGATGGGCCAAATCAGATTCTGCCCAGAAGAACCCTTCCTTACAAGTGACTGCTCTCCTGCCCATGAAGCCCGTACAATGCTTTGCACATCTGCTATTGTGGCTGGTTTGATTCATGTCTAAATGAAGGTAACTGATGAATACTTCAATCTGTTTGGTTTTTTCTACCTCCCTGTTATAGAACAGTTTTCTCTTTTTTTTTCAAAGCTCTGGTAATTTTTTGTATCACCTGGTGCCCTGTGCAACTGCTCATTTCATCTTGGGAAGGAAATTCATTTAGCAGAGATTTTTAAAATCCTCATTCTATGCCTGATAATGTGAATAACATAGGCACTACCAAAGCCATATGTAATTAGTCCATTGTGCTACTAAACAAAATCTTAGCACTCAGGGTTTTGATACTGTCAGGTAGGAAAACTTTTGGTACTGATTTTTTTCTATGCTCCATGTTTTTTGGTCATACAAGCTCTTTATCTCCAGTATTGTTTGACTGGTTGGGAGCTTTCATTTCTAATGAAGGAAATCACTCTGTGAATCCCTGATAACCAAAGGCCTCAGTTAGATGAATTTCATTATATCATTATAGCACTAACAAAATAAAATGAAGAAGTGCAAATATCCTCACTGTCGTTCTGGTGAGGTAGAGGTTGAGTGTCTGAATATCTGAGCCCAGGAGTGCCTCTGTTTTGATAAAGAGTCCTTGGGTTCTGGCTGATTATTTAAAATCCTCTAATTTTCTCCCCTTAAGTTCATAGAATGTGTCAGACATCTTAAAGATATTTACTGATCAATTTTTGTGTTTGCTCTCTTTTACTTTTCTGGATTCTGGCGTCACGATACCTTTGTGTGGGTGGTCTCAAGGCCTACTTCTGCAGCCAGCTCCCATCATTACCCTGGCAAGGGAAAGAGCTCTGAGAAGACTTTCCCAATAAATCCAAAGTAATTTCACTTCCAAATAATCCTTTTTGGTTCCAAGACAGAGTAATAACTATTTTAGCTACACGATCCATCAGCCTAGTTATGGTTATGAACCATGCTAAGGATAACAGCTTCAGCTAATAAAATGCATGATTTGAACCTCAGGAACATTTTTAGTATTGAAGAAAATATGAGTATTTATCTATGGCCAGATTTAGTTATTTTAAAAAGGAAAACCAAGGGATAACCATTTACCTAAGGCAAAACACTGATTTAAATGTCCAGACTTTTACCTTGACTTTTTTGTTTTGTGTTTCTTTTTAATTCCCAAACCACAAGAAACAAGGAGGAAGCTAAATGCAGGGCTGCATGCATGGTTTTCAAAGTGCCCTGTGGTATCACAGGTCACCCTCCTGGCCCTGTGCTCTGCCTGCACCAGGGAGGTTCAGTGTTTTCTGGCAAACAACACAGCACTGGCAGACCCTTCTGAGGCCAGAAAAGAGGCATTTAGTTGTCAAAAATATTTGTCCTGCTGCACAAGCAGCCTGCATCTCACACTCCCCTTTAGGACAGCATGTGTTAAATTGGTTGTGAAAGACTGAGCAAGGACAGGGAAAGGTTTAGAAAGCTGTGGGTCAGCTGGGCACTTTTTCTCCCCTTTGACATCTGGTAATATTTCCTTTCCATCCCCAAATCAGATATACTGGCTGGTTAATAAACTCAGGTGCAGGCTAGAAGCTTGCCTGATGAAAGTGAGTAATTACATTTCACTTTCCCTGACCAGAATTTTGATTGCCACTGACATGATTAATAGATTTTTCCTCCCATTGCTTAAAGAAAGCTGTAACCTCTCAGAAATTATTTAGCATATGGGAGGCTGCTCAGAGAAGTTACAGAGTCTTTTTCTCTGGAGGTTTTCAAACCTGTCTAGGCATGTTCCTGTGTGACCTTATTGAGGTGGACCTGCTTCAGCAGGAGGATGGACCAGACGATCTCTAGAGATCCCTTCCAACCCCTACCATTCTATGATTGTGTTATTCTGTGAAATGTAAATCAGGCTTTAGATCATCAGCAAAGATGAAGGATAGCATGTGTCTGAGGGAGAGGCATCATGAAAGGATGTTTGATATTTTACAAATACCCGAGTGAATAAGCTTGTGGGGAAGGACGCAAACAGCCCAGTGACAAACTGGGCATACCACACTGAATCAGGTGGAGCTGCATGGCACAGACGTCATTCAGAGGAATGTGGGGAGGCTGGAAAATAAAATCAGACCTGAGGTATCATCCCTCCTCTAATCAGCAGAACGCACAAGTTTGGGGAGGAGTTAACATGAGCCAGATGTTCAGGTTAATTTCTCAGATAACTTTCTCACAATAATCAAGTACAGTTGAATACACTGTAGCTGAGTGTCAATATGCCAGGCATGAAGGGATTGCACTGTGTTCTCAGAACACAGTTTTAAAAAATAAGCATTGATTCTTCTTCATGTTGGAAGTTTCTAACTCTCAGTTTGGCACTGTGGACAGAAGCAGGGCTCAAAGGTAAAATTGATGGGGAGCGTGGTTTCCACTGATGTTTACAGCTGTGCAGCTTTCCCATGCATGAAAGGCTGAAAGTAATGAAATCTGTGTTGGTCCACGTAACTCCACTGGCACTGGAGTTATTCAAATCTGGGTTTTGTGGGGCTTGGACCTTGTGATCACTTGACTTCAGTGACCAGGAAAAGGCTAGTTTTGACAGTAGCTTCTCCAGCACTGGGAGCACCCATGGGTGGGCTATGTCAGTCCAGGGTTTGAATCCTGCCTACAGCTGAAACCCTGATTCACTGGGAGATCTCCTGTGGGGAACAGGCAACATCAGGTCTGGTAGAGAGTTCTGCCCAGCTGGTTGCTGTCTCAGACCTCCCGCCTGCACTTGCCACCCTCCCATCACCCTCCCACTATTAAGTTTGCCTTGGTACATCTGCAGTTATGCTTACAATGCTCCTTTTCTTCTTATCTCAAATAATATCTTCTCCTTATCTCTTGGCAAGGCAGATGAGGAGTTGTGGGTCAGTGTAATCACTGCCCTCCTCAACTTGTGCCTGACAGGGGAAATTTGTCTTTGCCAACACAAGGAAAAGCCTGCAGTTTGTCTTCTCTCTAGTGTGAGTCTCTTCTCAGAAACTGGCCCTTCTGGTATATGATGAAAGTCTGCAAGTAAAGGGTATAGACCTGTCATTTCTGAAGCCCAGAATATGTCCTAGGCATGTGTGCCTTTGCCACAGTCCTGAGCAGGACCATCACAATTGTTTCCATACAAGGAGATTCTCAAGGACACCAGCCGCTTCTCCAAAGCACTAGTAGACTTGACCTCTTCTGGGTGACAGCAGGCAGGATCACATCTGCCAATTAGGCTGGGACATGTTTTTACCCTCCACCATGGCAGATCAGAAGAGAAAGCAGCCGTGGTCACAGTTAGTTCTTCAGTGCTGCCTGTTGATCCCAAAACTTCAGACTGGGAGCTCTTGCTTTACCTTCCACCCACCCCCTGACCAAAGGCAACACTAATTTTAATTTACCGCTTTTTTTCCTATCATATTAAAGAAATGCTCTTGGAGCTGCTCTGCTTACTCTCAGTCAGACTTTTTGTAAAAAGTCCATCATTTTCAGAAGACATTCTCAATCTTGTTGCCTCCTTCTGCTTCCTAGTCTCTCCCCATTGAAGCAGAAACTGACAGAAGCTGCTAGAGCCATCTTTAACGATCAGCATGAAGTGCAAAAAGCAGTAGTCTCACCTCAGTGCAAAGAAGGAGTTGTATTTCAGGAACTTTTATTCCAGTAGGTCCTTCTCTTGCACTATATATTCGGGTGATTCTTTTTCAGCAGAAATGGCTTTTGATAGGATTCCCATTTGTCCTGTGTTATTGTCAGGGTTCTGCACACCATTTGGTCCTTTGCTCTCTGAATGCCACCCAAAGCCTGACGAAGCCAGCAGGAACCTTTTCACCAGCTTCAGTGAGATCTCAGACCATGTCCACCCTGTCCCATTCACCACATCCCACTCTTGCATCCAAGCCTGCTTTCCCCATGGCAGTCGTTCCTCTTTGGCCTGCCTCTCCTCCCACCTCTCTCTGACTCCCAGGCTTCCTCATCAGCCTGCTCATCTCTTTTGCTGCCCAGACATTTTCTGTCATCCCCATGACCAGGTGGTATATGATCTCCTCTCAGCCCTTGCTGCAGATGGGTCACTTCCCTTTCCTGCCACCCCTACCACTCCCTCTGTCTGGCCCTTACCCACCAGCCCTGGCACTTGCATCCCCCCAGCTGCAGCCAAACAGATCCCTCTATCAGGAGCTCTGGGGTCATCGAAAAGACATGGTAAAAAGACTCCCTGTTCCCATTTTCAGGGCTTGACTCCAGCCCCCAAGGGGCCTTGACTCTTCCTGGTCATCACTCCTGGGATGCTTCAGAGTGCATGGAAGTGCTTCCAGGGAGGTCTTCAACATCTGTGCCTGGCCGAGATAGGCAACAGCCATGATCAGGCATGTGCCCAGCTAGGGCAGGCTCCAGGGAAAGCTTTAGCTGTTGAGATCTTGCACCTTTTCCTCAGGACATGCAAGTGTAGTTCTTCAGGCAGCCTGGCTTTGAAGCTTTGCATGGGTGGGAAGCAGCCTAGAGCAGATGGCGTTGATGTTGGCACCTCCAGATGGGTCACACGTCCAGTCAGAAAAGCAGGAGGGATAAGACTCTTACAGGGGAAAAAAAAATCACTAGAAAGTCTAACACTGGAAGACAGTTTTTACATAGTCTTGTTTTTGATAAAACAGCAAGAGCAGCTTGGGTTTATTTTCACTCCAGAAAAAGGAAATATTCCTCCTGTAACAGCTGAAATGGCGATCTGCAGCCCAAACAGACAAGAGCTGCCGTTCTAGCTGTGGCACCTCATAATGAGAATTTTGGGCAGTGTTAACAACATCAAATGTACTTGGCCAACCTGTCAGAGAGATTGCATGTCAGCTGTAGAGCAAAATACAACTCCAGCCTAATTGTGGGCTTTCAGGAGGAGCCTCATGAATATGTGCAGATAGTTGAAAACACTCCGTGACACCCAGCTAATTCTTAAAAATGTAGATAACTGTGCAGACTGAGGAAATGTATGATTACTTGGAAAAGCGAAGTCTCTTGTGAATATTCAAGTTGAGTTTGGCATATGAAATGATACTAAAGGGTTTTCTACTCAGTAATAATGTTCTCCTTCCAACTTCAGTTACAGTGGCTCCATGATGCCTCCAAGACATTTCTCCGGATTTCCTGTGCCAGACAAAACATTGCTGATAAAATATCGGACTGGGAGCACTTACAAAATATCTATGTAAGACCAGAAACAAAATACTTCAGTGAAGTTATTTTCTTTGTCATTTCTCTTTGGATAAGATGGATGTAGCTGGCGAGGGGTGAGTATGCATGTGATAGGGGTAATGGGTGTGACTGGGGAAACTGGAACAGTTTAAAAAAGTTTTAAAAAAGATGCAATTAAAAATCAATTGCATTTCCACAACCTGCATGTGTTCCCCCTGCTAGGACAGAGGAAAACCCCTTATCACTGCTCCCTTCCCAGTTGGCAGCCAGGTCGACTTGACTAGAATAGCTTTGGGATTGCAGAATTCTTTTGAAATGTAGTGTGTATTCTGGAAGTCACCACACTCAGCACTGCTCCAAATATATGTTGCAACAGCCCTGCATCACTTTTAATTCTTTTGAAGACATTTGTCACTATTTGCTATTAACATACATTTAAAAGACCTTTTTGTGTGTCCTTTTTTTAAGTTAACAAAATGCAGAAGTGAGGGATGAATAGGTAAAAACATTGATGAACAGTGCTATGAGAAGATCAAATGTGCTAAAATATTCTCCCTTGAAGTACATCAACCAAAACTCCTATCAGTTTGAGCTCTGATGAACGACCCTTTGTAATGAACTTTCTTTTTCACCATTCCTTGCATGCTGTACCATAAATTGATATTTTTCTGGAACAATCGTGCAAGCCTCACAGTAAATAAAAGTTGTAATATATCAGGGTGACAGGCAGCAGCTAAGAAAACATACTAAAGTTTGCCTGTTTTGAAGAATAACCCTTGCAACTCAGGTTTGGAGGGGAGGTTCAAGATTTTCTGCTTGCTAGGTTAATTATTTTGGATCCTGTGCTATTTTGATAGCAGCATTTGTGGGAATAATGTAGACTGCATTTGGCTTTTCACAAGTGGGACTGAAGTGTTTAAGTTATTGCTCTGAATGACTTGTGCCTGTCACAGTAGACATTCAAGGTTTTTCGGCTTGAGGACCCTAGGAAGGGAATCACACCCCAACTCTCCAGCATCTGCCCATCATCCTGTGTCTGGTGTAGCAATGACAACCCAAGGGGCTGGGGGCCATGCACATCAGTACATAAATAAGCCATTGAAGCCATGACAAAAGATATTTGTGCTCCAAATGTACTTGTGCTCTTGGAATTTAGTACATTTTTTCTGGCTCCTTTGAAACAAAAAAAGTCCTGAAGCTACATGGAGAGGAGAAAGGCTTGTTCATCTTCTAAGAAACCACTTGAATGTTTGTATACATGAGAACAGCTAATACAGAGCATAGCAATACTTGTTTGGCAGGCCTGAAAGCAGGTGGTTCCTGTTATGAGTACCAGATGTGCCACTGAGTGTTTCTGTGTAAAACCAGACATCGGTCCAGGGCCATAGGACTTTGCTTTGCCTTCACAGACTTCTATCTGTTGGGTCTGGCTGACTGTATCTGAATTTGGAAGATGGAAGGGGAGAAAGTGCCATCTGTAAAGGGATTTCTGCCTTGCTCTGGACTGTTTCACCTTTCTTCAAGCCCTCTCCCCAAACCCTTTTCTTGTGCGACTCTTTGAATGAGATTAGTGAGGTTTATCTGTTGAATCTGCAGCACTCCCTCATCTCCCCTTGGAGAGAAGGTAATGTCTGTGTGGAGCTTGCATATAGACTGAGGAGAGCAGGATGTTGTCTTCCCTTGCAGGAACTACTAGAGAACAACTAATCATGCATGATTAGGACGAAGCTAGCCCAGTAAAGTCACTTACTGGTAAATCAGAGTTCTACCAGAGTTAGTTTCATTAGCTAGTGAGATAGTATTTGGGATTATGGTTGACAGAAGATAACTAAAAATGCCTTGTTCCTTTATCTGTGGTACATGGGAACCTTCCTGCAACTCCAAGAAAAAAGTGCATGCACAATCTGTATCACATTTTGTGAATCAAAAACGTGGCCAGAGCCTAGCCAAGAAAGAAATGAATGTCCTCTCAATGGGAAGTGGAGAAAGTGCAGAAAAGCCATATTTTTCTGCAGGCTCTCAGTATTTTGACTCTATCCGATTCTGTTGTACAGTTTTGCTCACATCAGCATCTTCTGAGATGGCTGTACTGTCTAATCCAAATCCCATCCCCCTTTGTTCTCTACAGAGGTGGAAGAGAACCTTCTTTTCCTTGGAAAAGGTACTTTCTTCCTGCTGATAGTTACATAATCCCAAAATTTGACTCCTTGAACTTTTTCCAGATGCACAAGCTTTGTTCTGTGCTGTTTAGAGAAAAGGCCCTGGAAAAAAACAGAAATGGTTGTGTCCTTGCTCCTGAAGTGTGAGAGATGCAGACTGTCCCTCACAGTATTGTGTGTTTGGATACTCAGAGTCAGATACATCTGGTTGCTGTCTGGCAGTGTGAGTCTGGTTTTGAAGGTGTCCTTTTCACAGCATGGTTTATGGAGATGTGGTGACTGTAAGGAACTAGTGCTCAGAGGTACCTTCTTTTATTAATATGACCCTGGGAAGTTTTTTTCCTTGGCAGACACACAAATCTGCATTTCTGCTTTAAATCTGCTTGCTTGACTAGCAGTAATACCTCTCCTCTAGCCACCAACACATATTCAAGATGCCTGAACCAGAGATCTTGCTCTTTCTGCTAAGCTGCATCTTCCTCAGATTTTGAGTGAACACCTTCATCCTTGCACTTGCAGTCTGGGCACCATCCTCAGGCTGTATGACTCTTCAGATCTTCACATCCAAGCAATGCCCATGTCTTGCAGATTCTTTCAGTGCAACTTCTCCACATATCTGTCTGTCTATTCTCCCTCTTGAATTGTTATCCAGATTTTCAAATGTCTCAATTATTGCATCTCAATTTTTGCCTTACCAACATCTACCCAGATCCTGCTATGAAGCCTGTTTTCCTAGTTTGCTATTTTGAACACACCAGATTTCTCTATCCACCCCACCATCAGTTTCCCTCCTCTCTTACAGTGATATTCCATTCCTTTCCCATGCACCATCTCTGATTTACTGTCAAAACATCAGTGCCTGTCCCAGCAAGATTGCCTCCCACCCTCTTTTCCACCATCACTCACATGTTCAGTTTTGTTACAGGCACTTATGTGCTGCTTGTACTGGAAGAAGCTCCTCAGAGGCATCCAAAACGCTTCTTTTTCATCTTTCAAATATCTCTGAACAACCTCTTTTGCTCTGATATCTATATGCAGTTTAGGACAGAAGGGTGGTTAGGATGTGGAGAGGAGGGAGTACTCCCTGATGTGCCAACTAACACTTTCAGGTTGCTTTCCTGTATCTACCTTTTTTTATATAAGGGCAAACATTAGAGCATACAAACTGAGCTTTTGTGCCAGTAGGTTATCTAGAGCAGTAGGCAGTCCTCCTAAGCACAATGTTAATATTAATGAGGACAGCGAAGAGCCATCCAAACCCGTGACACACTTTGAGAACTGTCTGTTGGTTTCCTTCAGCCTTCATCCTCAGGCTGTATTCTTCCCTGCAGCTGCTTGCTCTGCAAGGCAGCATCCTCTGGCTCAGAAAGCCTTCAGTTCAGGATTTTGGCTGCTTACCACTCCAGATGTAGTAGCTCAGCGTAGATGTAGAGGGTAGTGGGAAGAAGAGGGAATCACGTGCAAGCTGCAAGGCAGCTGCCCCTCTCCTTCTCTGTTAACATCAACCCTAGCATGTCCTCCTGTGTCAGAGCCAGGTGAGATCTGCCATCAGCCCTCTTCTATCTCCCCTCTTCATCTGTGTCTTCCCCAGCCTTGCATAATGGAGGCGGTAACAGTGCTGGGACTTGTTAAAAGCCCACATCTTATGGCTTTCACAATTGATCAAAGGAGCTTTGCTTTTTACAAACCAAACACTTTCTAAAGTGGGAATAATAATTTTTTTAAAAAGATGGAGAAAACACTCTCCTTCTGAAAATTCACCTTTCTAAAACTTAAAGTTTGTTTATACTAATAGTCTGTATTAATAAACGGCCAAGCATGAGATGCTTGAATAAAGAGCCCCTAAGAGCATGGTATTATAAACCTTCATTTCAAAACTTTTAAAAATACTTGGTTTGTTTATGTCTGCATAGCTCAATAGTGTATTACTACATCTGGGTCATTTCTCGGTCATCAAACCCACTCAAATCACCAGCCATTGTCACACTGTGCTACCGCTCTGAAGGTCACGTGAACCCCTAGACAGAGCTGTACAAAGCAGTCTGCTCCATTTTTCACAGTAACTGTTCTAAAACACCTCTTTCCCCTGGATTTGAGTGGTCCCCACTTTCAGCACTGATAGGGAATGTGACAATCCTAAAGTAGCAAGCCCAACTCCTCTGAACCATCATGGTTATGGGGCCCATGGCTGAATGGTGTTTGAAATCCCAACTCTCTTCAGCCCCAGTCCTGAGATTTCAGTACTGGTCTGAGCACTCCAGCTCAGACTCTGTCTTCCTGTGGCATCCTGCAGTGATCTTTAAATGCTCCACCTGAGCTTTCATGCTCCACATGAAAGAGAAGAAATTAAGTTAGCAAAAGGCATGCTAACCATGTAAGTGCCTTAATTACCTTGACTAGTCCCCAGCCAGACCACAACCCTGCTTATCCTGCAGTGCCTCGCAGTGCAGTAGTTGAGTCTGGATCAGACGACAGGGGATGGTGTATAAGGGCTTACCTTCACCTTAAATACTCATTGAGCCCTCTGCTTCACAAAGGAGTTTGTGTCGGGTGTATGTGGAATAAGAGGTACCAGCATTGAGGGCATGAATCCTCATCTCTGAGATGAGGGACTGAGCTGATCTGGGCTCATCAGTTTGGAAATGGGATGACAAGGAGGTGTATGATGCTATGTAACCCTCTGGTGAACAGCATGAAGAGAGCAGATGGGAAGGAATCATTCACCCCTAAAACACTTGTGCCAATTTTTCATGGGCAGCAAATTAAAACCAAACAAAAATACTTTTATTTCGTACCTGCAATTAAGCCAAAGATCGTAGTGCCACAGGGTGTTCTAGAGACCATCTGATACTGCTTTGAGGAGAAGTTCAGAGAAATGCATGTAGGAAAGATCCACAGATGGCCATAATACCCAACGGACCAGATGTAATCCGTGGCTGAGAAAATCTGCCCCACTATTTGCTGGGAGCTGAAGGGCTGTCCCAGAGGATCCAGGGCTGGCTGATTATCTGGATTTTTCAGTCTCACCCTCAGCATCTGCTTCTGGTTACTCTGGAGATTGGATGGTGGGTTGCAAGGACCTCTGCCCTGACCCAGTATAGCTGTTCTTACACGCTGACAATTTGCATTTGGCATAAAATCTGATGTTAGTGAAATCCCTGTGCCTTTGAGCCTATACCCTTGATATCCAGCCATTCCACCTCCTACAACTCCTTTGAAAATCCCTGAGAAAAAAAAAACCCAAAAAAACAGGTGTGAAAATTTAAAAAAGATAAAACTAACAAGAAGTTTGATTTTGTGTATTTTTGCGCTTTTGTTCAGGAAAATTTCTGTTTACATAATGTTAAAATAACAAAATGTGACAAATATGTAATCATTTAGATACTGGGCTTGGCTTTGGTTTTGCCTTTAAATCATCGTGCCTTATATCATCCTCCTGTTTTCACCCTGCAGACAGGACTGATTACTTTAGGAGGGATTTTTCCTTTGACATTCTAAAAATATAACCCGGAAACATAAGTAATGTCTCTTTCAAGGGAATATTTCTGTAGACAGAAGAGCTTGATAAAACAAGACAGGATGTATGGTTTGTGTTGGAATAACATTTTATTTTTTTCTATACATAGACAAAGATTCTGTTGGTACTTTGCCCTCTTACAGCAGAGGAGTCCCCATTGCTGTGCTGGCCCACACACATTCTGTGGCTCCAGCAAATCAGACACAGGGCAGGTGGTGAAGAGTTTTATCTTGTAAAAGGAGATTTCTTCCAAGAATTAATCACTCTTCCAGTCTGAAGCTAGTAGAAACTGGCCGTGAATTTTTGGGCATGTCTCGGTGCTAACAGTCACATGAACTCTGAATATACTGCTATATAAATTGCAGTCTCGTGTATTTTGGCAATTGACATACAAAGGAGAGAGAATGTAGTCTAATACCAATGTAAAGATTGCTTTATATAGCTTAAAGCTGTCTTTTGAAGCATATTTTATTTTTGACATTGCATTAGTTATCTCCAAATATAGACTGCGGCAGAATGCAGGAAGGAGAGAGAGACATGAGCACGAGTGTGTGGCTGCCCTGCCCCTGCACCACAGTGATGCTGCTCTGCCGGCAGCCATCCAGCTGTTCCCACACCCTCATCTCCTTCCCCAAAATGGGGGCCAGAGCTGGGCCCATGGCAATGTGCACCCTGCATCGCCCACTCGCCCTGTGCTAGACTCAGCGCTCCTGTCTGACACCAGCTGGAGCAGATGCCGGCGGTGCCAGGAGGAAGAGTGTGTGTCATGGTAGTGGTGGGATTCTGGCACAGATGCTGGTGGATCAGAAATCCACCCTGCTCCCTGTGGGGCCTGTGGTGGACGAGGTCAGCATTAACAACTTCACGGGCAAAGACAGGTATGGCTATTGGCACCAGTCATAGCAACTTTCACTCTTTCTCGTGACAGAGCAGCCTGTTGCACCTTCTCCTGCTTTCTCTCCTGTCTTGCCTCCATGACAGCTTGCCTTGCCCCATGGCCCTGCAGCTGCAGCCACTTCCCTGCGTCACCCTCCCAGCCCCAGCCCCATTGCAGCTCTGGGTGTGCGCTGGGACAAGGCCCCTCTGCAGCCTTAGCTGCTGGCAGCAGGAGGGAGCGGGAGCTCCTCAGCAGCAGGGGATGAAATGTGTAGAGGACCAGAGGAAGGAGGTGCTTCAGTAGTGCAGTGATGAAGGAGTTCCCATAAAGGAGGGAAATCCTCGCGTAGGTTTCTTCATCAGAAGGCATCTGTTCAAGAGGAGCACTGGAGAGCATTTCTCCTCACTTGCCTGTCTATAGACAGGTGCTGGTCAGGTTTTCAGGATATGAGCTTTCAGCTCTTCCATCCAGCTGACTTTTTTAATGCTAAGGATGAAGGCTCTGCCTGGGAATATGTCAGATCTCTGCCTATGTCTCTTCACCTGGTGAGCAGAGATAATGTGCTGGTGGACAGAAAGAGCTTCACCTCAACCCTGGGCTTCAATACTTGCTCTGGTAGGGGTACCGCAAGGACATGAAATTGTGTTTCCTTCAGCCTCATGACCATTTGGCCATACAATATCATGGCCTGCTTCTGTTGCTCCTTCTTGTCTCCTCTTTGCTTTGGGAGCACAGTGTGGTCTCGTGAACCAGCTCACCCAAAAAGCAGCGGGACATAAGCTGCAGTGTCTGGTTGTGGCTCAGGGGAGGCACTGCTGCCCGGTGTGCTGTGTGGCACGCTGAGCTGTGCCTGCTTCTCCCACCAGACGCAGGTGGGAGGCCTGGGAGAACCAAAGGCTGCTGGCGGAATCAGAGGGAGGATTCTTCTTATTTTCAGCCATGACACTCGATGACAGCCGCACCTCAGGTGTCCACCCACACAGCTTCCTTCTCTTTTGAATCAGCTGCTCGGCTTGGCTTAGTGGGGAAATGCTCAGCCAGAAGTACATAGTCTGTATCTGACTCCTCAGTGTAAAATTAAACCACCCAGCCACCAGAGCAAGGAGGAAGGCATGGCTGGTACTCAGCCTTGGTGGGATGGTGAGGAGGAAGGGCTCTCCACAGCTCCAGGAAAGTCAGTGGAGCAGTGCTGGACACCCATCACAGCAAAGTCATTGCTGAGCTCCTTGTCTCTTCCCTGTTTCTGATTTCAGCTCACTTTGCTTTTCTGCCTCTACTATGTTTAAGCTTCTCTTCAACCTTGCACTTACCTCTAGGAATTCCTCAGCATTTGGGCTGAGATCCAGGATAGCTCTTTTTGTTTGCAAATTGGTTTAGTCACGTCTTGAGTTCCTAGCCTAGGTGCTGTACATTACCTGGCAATGTTCAATTATACACGAGTTCTGCCAGGAGAATTCGAAATAGATGAGAAGTTGCAGATATTTCAGGAACTCTCTGCACAGAAAGCCTGGGGAATCATCATGGCTACCAAGTCTGGTGAGGATTCCCCAGCGGCCTACTAACACATATTTAAACATATGTAAAGGATAATTAAGCTTTCCTTGAACTCTCCTTGTGATGGTGTTGGTGTCCCTGATGCTGCAGACAGGTACCTCTAAGGAACTCGTATTTCTCAGAAACTCATTGCTGAGTGCCTTGTCACCTGTCTCTGTTCTGTGACACCCCATTCATCTCCTGGAAATCTCTAGGGACACAGGGAATCACAATCCAGGGACTTGATATGGTACAGGCATTTCCAGCCCTGATCTTTGAGGAAAAGGGACTTGATCCCACTCTGAGCCGCCAGATAGCACCTTAGGACATGGGGTCATGAGCTGCACCCACACTGATTTGCACCATGAGGATGTGAGGGCAAAAGTCCTTTCCTCCATTCTCCTGTCCTCCACGTTAAACCTGCTCAGCAGCCTGGTTAAATGCTAATAATTAGCGGTGAGTTGCTCATTTGTCATCACACTCCATGTGCTATGTTCCCAGAGCATCACAGTGGTGTGTCACCCACAAGAATTGGGAGATCCCCAATCTCCCCTGCAAAGGTCAATGTGTGGTTTGCAATTGCCCTCCTTGCAGTGACTTTGCTGCTCTCCTGCCTCTTGGGTGGTTTTATCTCTGAGAAGGGTTTAGTAACCCCATCTGGACTTAATAAGTGAACTATTATAACCTATTAAGTATTTTACAGATTTTACAGCATTTTAGTTTTATAAGGTAAGCCTGAGCAAGGAAAAAAAAAAAAGAGCCATACCACCCAAGCCCAGGATGCCCTGGGGTTTTGCTTGCAGATGGAAGGTGGAGTCAGTTCATCTCCTTGGAGCAGGAGGAAGGACATCTGCTGAGCATCAGCCTCTGATTAAGCTGCTGCTGAGGGGTAGGCAGGGGAGAGCAGTCCCTTTCCATGGCATCTCGTCAGCCCTCTCCTTAAACCTTCCTCCAAGGTGATCTCCCATGGAGAGAAAGACTGACTTAGCTGCTGGTGAGTTACAGCAAAGACTTAAGAGATTTCTAAATGATCCCTGCCACTGACTGGCTGCCTCCTCTGAGCAGGAAATAAGTTTCTATAATCACTATTAACAGTTTGTCACTTGGCATGGAAAGCCTAACTACAGGTTCAAATCTTTATAGCCTGGATCTTGACCTGACCCCTACAGTTCTGTAATAGCTATAATTTTAAGTTCCATTACTGGGTTATTCTATTCTATTCTATTCTATTCTATTCTATTCTATTCTATTCTATTCTATTCTATTCTATTCTATTCCATTCCAGGTGTTACAGCTGGTTCTGACTTTGCAGCTCAGGCAGTGCCCCTCACCCTGGGTGGAGTGCCGGACGGCCATCCCTTGCAGCCCTGAGAACTCTGTGTGGGTCTGGGGATGTAGAACCCTGCTGCCTGTACCTCTTGTGCTGCCTGTGCCTGACACACAGCCGGGCCTCACACCCCTCCCTCCCGAGGGACCTCAAGGCAGCATTTTCCTCTCAATATGTAAGGATGTGTCAAGCTGAGGGATAAAGCTTTTATCTAAACAGCACGAATGGCGAGTTGCAGGAGCTGTTCAGCACAAGGTGTGAGTTTGAGCAAGGAGGCAAAGGCAGGAGTGTGTGGCTGGAGCAGGCAGCAGCCTGGTGCCTGGGTCTGAAGACAGGTTGCCCAGGTGCACACTGAAGATACCCATCAGCTGGGAGAGGAAAAGGCAAAGTTCTCGGTGTGCCTCACCCGAATCTTAGCTTGACCCGGGCCAAATAAATCCTCTGCCAGGGATTGTCTTCACTGCTAACTTTAAATAGCAACATCTTCATTAACCTAAGCCTTCCTTTGAGCCTCATGGCTGCTCTGTCTGCCGAGCCCGTTCTGTTACCTCTATCTCAGAATGGCAATCCAGTCCTTCCTGCACCTGCACTGGAGCCAGCACAGCCATGGGCTGCAGGATCAGGGACATGGTTTAAAGGTCTGGTGTGTGTGATACATGGGCTACTGAGAGTCACTCTAGGAAAACTTCTCCAGCATCAGACATCTCCCCACAAACCAAGCACCACAGATACATTTTGAAAAGCTTTCCTTTCTCTGTCTTTCTCTTTTCCATGCACAGGTGAAAAAGCATAGGCTTTGGAAGAGCCCCTGGCAATACCCAACAGAAGGCCACCTCGTGTTTGAACAGGTTGCCCTGTTGACATGTTGACAGAGCTGTGTGGGAATGACCCCACAGCAGCAGGACTCAGTGAAGGGGGGGGCACTGGGAGGACTGAACCCCACACGGAGAGCACAGTGCAGGGGCCAGCGTGTGTGTCCTCAGGGACAGAGCGTTGCTGCAGCTTGGAGCCATTTGTGCTTTCTCCCTTCTCTTGAGTGCAGGGAGAGACATCACCTTTGCCTTGGACTTTGTTTTGCACGTTAAATCCTTCCTGGAGGAACCTAGAAAAGAGGACACTGAAGCAGGATCTCATCAACACTTAAAAGTGCCTAAAAGGTGGATGTCAGGAAGATGGTGTGACACACTTGCTGTATTGTCCACTGGCAGGACTAGGGGTAATGAACATAAGCTGGAACACAAAAAGTTCCACTTAAACATAGGAGAGTCTGACACAGGCTGCCCAGAAAGGGTGTGGAGTCTCCTTCTCGAGAGGTTTTCAAAACCTGTCTGGGCATGTTCCTGTGCGACCTGATCTAGGTGAACTTTCTTTAGCAGGGGGGTTGGACTAGATGATCTCTTGAGGTCTCTTTCAACCCCTACTATTCTCTAATGCTGTGATTGTATGGTTATTCCATTAAACACATTGCGGAGAAGTGGCTTAATTTATCACTTGCTGTCTGGGGACATATCAAACTGATGATTTCTTCATCCATGTCTCCAGCCTCACTGCTGCTGCAGTGATGAGTATGAAGCTGTCTCTGGCCTTGGCAAGGGAAGAAGGACTGGGCAGCCAAGCTCCAGAGTCCTCCTGACGCAACCATGGTTGAGCACCCTCTTATGTATGTCTACAGAAAGTCATTACTCAGACCTTTGGATATCAAAGGGGGTTTTTATCTCCAGTTTTATTAATGTATTATTTGCTTTGAGTAGGGGTAGAAAAGTTTCCAGAGTGGTGTTATGCCGTGGATGACTTTGGGGCAAGTTTTTGGCACATGCATGTGGAGTGGTAAAACCTTTAGTGTCATGACTCAGGCTCTAGTTCATTTAGGAATCACAGCTGCCCAATGGAAACTACAATTTAGGGATAAGAGGTTATGCCAAATGAGCTAGACAGAAGTGAGAGACACATCCAGCATTCTACTGGTGCAAGGTACTAGGTAACGGGTAGAAACCCAAAGCTGTTTGTGTCCTCTGTCCTAGCCCATTCCTCCATCATCCCCAGTGCATCTCACCCCCTTTCTCCCTGCCTAATAACAAGGAAAGCCCAAACCAGTGAGAAACCTATGCTGTAAAGAGGCTGGGCAGCCATGGGTGCCTGGAAGCGTGGGATGCTGCTCTCTGGAGCCAGCTGCAGCGACTCTCTGGTCTTTGTTGAGAATCATCCCAGACTCATGGTGATTCTGGCAGCCTTAGATATAGGACTTGATATAAGGGCAAAGAGGTCTTCCTCTGGCAACCGGTGCTGTCACAACCTGCTCCTGGGACTCTGTACTTATTTCATCCAAAGAATGAATAAATTAATTAAAATACCTAACCCTAGCCTCAAAATTGGCTCATCAGTCTCATTCTGTCCTCCAGGCTGACTGTCCATGTCTGGGTGGCCAGGGCCATGATTGAACTGGGTTAATTTAAGTGTGAGGTACTTCACTACTATGGTGCCTTGTATTAAGGGGTGATTTCATTCCTCACCAGGCAGGTCATAAAAAAACCATCATTATGTGTGTGGTCTTCCCTGGGGACAGGCTATACTGACTGTGTCTTGCAAAGCCATAGCCATTTTCAGTACTAATAACTGCTGTGGGTGACAGCCTTGTCTCACCCACTGGAGTTTTGAGGAGGGAAGAGAATTGGTCCTCACTCCTGCATGCACAGGCTCATTAGCCAACACTGTCAAGCAGAAATGTGGAGCCATGAACTGCCTCCACCATCTCCATGTGACCTCTCTCTGAGAAGGGTCCTGAAAACACCCCAGCAACAAGAGAAAGCTTGGATGACCTCCAGTGAATGCACTGAGAAGGATGAACCCTACAGCTCCCTTGTTTGTGAAGAAGCCAGGTTTCAGCACAGTAGTGCCAATTCACATCTACTTAGAGATCCAAGCTACAATGTTTGTATCTCTGCTAAACTGCCAAATAACCTCTCAGCATACAGACTGGGGAGTACAGATCCACCTGCTGAGCTGGGTAAATGCTACAGAAATGGAATAATTCAATTCCTCTGTTTGCCAGAGTGAAGAAAACTAACAAAAAAAGACAATTCATCTCTTTAATAAAACATCTCCTCCTTTTTTTGTAATCAATGTGGATCAGTTCTCTTTCACACAACATAAGCCTCTAATTCATCTGAGTAAAAAATGTAATTTTGATGAATCTAAATGCTCTAAAAATGATGTGCTTGATAATGTCAATCCTGGCTACTAGGAAGCAGAAAAACTTACTTCTATGACCATTAGGGATGACATTTACTGCTCCACAACAATCACCAGTAATTTTATCTCCTACATATTGCCAAATTCGGTGCCTTCTGACAATGGAGAACACATGTTCTTCCCTTTACTGTGCTGAAATAGCCATTTAAAAATAACTGTTGAGACGAGGCGTGACCTGATCATTTCCATTCTTTCCCAAATGCCCAGCACTGCTCAGTAAGCTAACCTGATCTTGAGCAAATGCTTCACAGATTTCTGGTAGCAAAAGCTCTGTTTCAAGACCAGAGAGCGTTTCATCCCTAAAGGATAGCAAATCAGCTGAGAAGGTGTGGAAGTGTGTCTGGGCAATCTCCCTTTCACAGGATAATTTATATTCAAATAAGCAGAGAGAGGTGTTCATGGACTGCCAGTTGTTGTCCCACCCAACAACTGAGTCTCTTCCTGGGGACTGTTCAAACAGATTGGATGGTGGGGAACAGCTCAGCTCTGGGCAACTCCTTGGAGCTGGCCACAGCTCTGGCTGCTTCTCCCTCCCTAGGTCCTTCCACATGGCACATGCAGGTCACCAGCAGCACCCTGTGAATCTACAGATCTCGGAGAGGTTCAGCCCAACTGAACCCATTTCCCAGCATGGCTATTACCATTGGCTTTTGCAAGCAAAAAGTAGCCTCAGTTCCCCAGTTGAGTGCAAGCTGCAGTTTCACTCCTCTTTCCTGCACTCAACCACAGCTGGAGAAGTGGCAATAAACTGCAGAGTAATGGAGATAAAGCGCAGAGTTACTCTCAGGGCAGGAGCTGCCACCACCAGTGCTGTAGAAATGGGCCAGAGAAGAGGCTAAAGCCTTTCCCTCCACACCTTAGAGGAGATTTCATCATGTAATTCTCTGACCTTTATAGATATTCACACATCCAAGGAAGAGGTCAACATGGGTGCTCAAGAAGACAAGGCTGCTAAATGTCCCCTGTGTAACTAAACAGGTACTCAGTGCTGCAGGTGGTACCTACAGAATCACAGAATCCCAACATGGTAGGGGCTGGAAGGGCCCTCAAGAGAGTATCCAGTTCAACATCTGCTAAAGCAGGTTCACCTCAATCAAGTCACACAAGAACATGTCCAGTTAGTTATGGAAACCTCCAGAGAAGGAGATTCCACGCCCTCCCTGGGCAGCCTGTGCCAGGGCTCCCTCATCGTCACAGTAAAATAATTTTTTCATATATTTAAGTGGAACTTTTTGTGTTCCAAATTCATCCCATTACCCCTTGTCCTGTTGCTATATAATGTAGAAGGGACGTCCCAACCCCCCGACATCCACCATTTATATACTTGTAAATATGAATGAGATTCCCCCTCATTCTCCTTTTCTCCAAACTAAACAGTCCCAGGTCCCGCAGCCTTTCCTCATAAGGAAGATGCTTCAGTCCCCTGATCATCTTGGTGGCCCTGCACTGGACTCTCTCCAGAAGTTCCCTGTCCCTCTTGAGCTGGGGAGCCCAGAACTGGACACAGGACTCCAGATGAGGCCTCACCAGGGCACAGTAGAGGGGGAGAAGAACCTCCCTCGACCTGCTGGCCACACTCTTCTTGATGCATCCCAGGATGCCATTGGCCTTCTTGGCCACGAGGGCACATTGCTGGCTCATGGTTAGTTTATTATCAATCAGGATTCCCAGGTCTCTCTCTGCAGAGCTGCTCTTCAGCAGTTCGACTCCCAGCCTGTACTGGTGCATGGGGTTGTTCCTTCCCAGACGCAGGACTCTGCACTTGTCCTTGTTGAACCTCATGAGGTTCCTCTCTGCCCAACTCTCAAGCCGCTTGAGATCCTGCTGAATGGCAGCACAGCCTTCTGGGGAATCAGCCAGTCCTCCCAGTTTGGTGTCATCAGGGAACTTGCTGAGGGTACACTCTGTCCCCTCATCCAGGTCGTTGATGAAGATGTTGAACAAGACTGGCCCCAGAATCGATCCCTGTGGAACTCCACCGGCCACAGGCCTCCAACTCGACTCTGTGCCATTGATCACCACCCTCTGGGCTCTGTCATTCAGACAGCTCTCGATCCACCTCACTGTCCACTCATCCAAGCCACACTGCCTGAAGTACCTGCCTGTGACTGCTGACCTGTGACATGCAGCATCTTGGCAAGCAAGTGACACTTTATTGTACAGCTTATTGTGAGTGGTTTACTAAGTGGAGGTAATTAACGGCTTGAGAATGACATTCAAACATGTGTTTGATACTTTCTTCTAGAATTAGGACAGAATTACTGTACTTTACATTTTGATTAATTCTTTAAGCCTGCAACTGACTTCAGATTTGCATAAGCAGTGTAATTCATGCTTTCTGCTACCAAAAGCCAAAAAGCAGAATTTTTTTCAGCTATTATTTTGCTTTCAATATTTCTGTTCATTTCCACAGCGCATTTGTCATTGTTCAAGAACATGCAGTGCATTGCCAGATGTATCATTAATGCCAGCTCAACAGAACAGCGTCAGAAAGATTGTGGCATCTCATTTGTATGAATGTCACCTCTTCTGATAAGAAAAAAAAAAATCTGGGCCTCACCTGTAATAGTTTTTGACCCTGCATGTTGCTTTCTGCCTGAACCACTCCATAGTTCAGCCTGTGAAACTATATTTATGATTCCCACTATGAGTGCAGGCGTTTGCTCCAGAGCCTGTCGCTGGCATGTTCACTGCTTGCTGTTTTAAGCCTATTTATCCAAAACAGAAGCTTGCAGCTCCCATAATAGAAACATCACAACATTACAGTGCAAGGTCTCCAAGGCGGAGCTCTTGCTCTCTGCAAGCTCTCATGGAGTGCTGTGGAGTACATGCATCTGCCAGTCTCCACCTGTCAGCTATGAAGGATAAAAACAAAAGCGCGGGCAAATTATTTAGGGAAAACAAAGTCGCACTTTCTGCCCTCTAATTCAAGTTCCTTCGCTAGAAGAAGGAGCCTTTTTTTTTTACCCCAGCTCGTGGTTCATGAAAAACTTCTCCTTTCTATCTCACAACACATGCTGTGCTTCATTATTCTGTTGCCCATCAAGAAATCCCCAGAATAAGAGATATTTTCTTCATATGGGAGGTTTAATTAAAGTGTCTTTATTTAAAGTCAGGTTTCCATATGAAACTTTTGAACTTGTAACAAGTAGCCCTTTCATCCAGGTGTGCTGCTAAGCCTTTGCCTGCTGAGGGGGAACCAGGGAAGCCTCACATGTTTTTCTATCAGAGTGTAGATTCTTCCTTGTAAACAATGATGGGAAATCTCATACTGTTTGTGAATGTTGAAAGATGACCCTGTTCTTTGGGATGCTGTAGTTGGTATTTGAATGCTGGTTTAAATGCCACTGCTCCATGTAGTCCCCCTGCCTCTGTGGGCTGGTTGTCAGCGTCACTTCATCAGTGTGAGGCTCAGAAGGGAGATAAGGCATCTCCTGGTTTCCCTAAGTGCCACAACTGAGAGGGATGCTCCAACTACAGCCTCCCACCACTGGTGACAATGACAAACCTCCCTGTACTCCCAGTGTGGTATATGACAAGCACTAGGGTAAACGAAGCCCTCTGCTAAGGAGGTGTCACCAGGATCACTGTGGCACTGCCAATTGCCTGCTGGATGCTCAGGTTCACAGTGGTGCCATTGTGGTGTGCAGTCAAACCCTTCTTGCTGGGCTGTCAGTCACCTGGCAGAGACAAACCCCAAACCCTCCCTATTGCCTCTTTAAGTTTAGACTGCAGTGAACAGGAAAGAAGCCCATGCAGAAGCTCACGCTGACGTTTTTAGCCCATTACAGTCACACACACACTCAAACAGCCCAAACTCATCAGGCCAAAGGGCATCACGAGAATTCAAACAGTTCCAGGGTCTTCTGTGAGTGCTCAGACACAGTGTCATCACAGCATATTCCAGTCATAAATTCAGACACAAATGCTGTTTCTCCCCTATTCTCCCTCGATTAAGCTGCATGGTCAGATTAAATTTGGGTATGAGTATCATTATTTCCGTGGGTGAATGTCAGCCTTTCCTGAAGAGTGGTGCAAAGCTGCTGGGGCGTGCTTTCAGATGCCTATTTGCTAAGGTCTGAATGTACAGTATTGTTTATCAGATTTCTCAATATTTACAGTCAGTTCTCATTCCAGTAAACAGATGACAAATTGTATGATACTACTGTTCAAAAACCCTAAGGAAATGAAAACCAGAAACTCTGGGCAGCAGAAACCCACAGATGTGAAAGGTGCTGAATTTAGGTTCTTCTCACTATCTTTTCACTGTGCCATATGCATGTAGAGCAGGCATGAGCACTGTTGGGAAGATAGGCTTTGCTCGATGAATTCAGACTCTTGGTATTTTTAACTCACAACGTATTTCCAACAGTGACAATTTCCAGATGCTTTAGAAGAAAGATTTCTGTAAGGGGTAACAATAGGAAAGCTAAATCAAATTCTTTCCTGAAGGAGCTCAGCTTGTGACGAGGAGGAATATACTCTGCATTGTTTTGAACCTCAGTTGAGCAGAGAATGACAAAAATGTTCCTGTTTGCACAACAGTGCCTGGCCCAGTCTGAATCCTGTAGTACTCTCGCATGCTCTGGCATCCCAGGGCATTGAGTTGCTCGGGTGAGTGACTTTCGATGAATGCACTTGAGATTTTTCTTCTTTTACCAGATTAAGGTACTGGCAGTACCTTTCACTTCTTACCATTTTTGCAGTATTTTTCAGCAAACCTACAGTTCTCGGTGATGGCATTGCACTCAAGCTGGCAGATGGTTCATCTACTTTCTGTCTGCACAGTAAAGCCCTTTGATAACAGCCTGAGACAAAACCTCTTCCTTAAAAGCAATCAAGACAATCTGGGAAATAAGGAGGTGTTTCCAAATCAGTGCTGCCTCCTGGCTTTCGCCAGAGACCCCACCAGGCAGTAGCTCCAGCCCTGTCCTGGGTGGTAAGGTTGTGAACGGCACAGGATAGAGCTGGTGAAAGCAGTTTCAAAGAGGCCAGTGACTGGGAAAACAAACAAGTCGCTGGCTGGGACAGTCCCTCAGTACATGGCTTTTGCCCCAGAGAGGGAAAATCCCTCTTGCTCAATTGCAGGGAAGCTGTTGTTACTTTCATATTGCGCTCTTCTATCTTTAATTAAAGTGAATAATTTTACATAATAAATGGAGCAGTACACCTGCAGTATGCAATGTAGATTGGGCAAAACGTTCATTTTAATTACACTGTTTATTCAACCGTGTTAATGCCAATAACTCCATCTGGCTGGAACAACGAGCACAGTTTGGCATTTATTTCCAGGTATACAAAGCTTTGGTTGCTGCAAATTGAAAGGAGATGAGCCATCTAAGGGAATTTGATCACAATGTTCGATTTAGCAAATTAATTTTAAGTTTCAAGAACAAAATAGCAAATATAACTGTATCAACTTCATCTGGCTCAGAGTTATAGGGGGATATCTGCTGCCTATCAACAGTCTTAATATAGAACCAGTTTTGGCAACAGCTCTAATTCAGTAATCGATACCTCAAAGAGTTAAATAGATGAGGGGATTTTAAGGATTAGATTTGATTGAATACTAGTGTGATACCTTTCTGTAATACAGACTAGCTGCTAAAGAATTCTCTTTAAAGACCAACTCTGAGCTCAGCCATGATGAGGTGCAGCATGCTCCATTGTCTAATGGGTGATAACCTCTCCTGAAAGGTTGTATCCAGTGTTTGTACACTTCATTTTAAAATATCCCCATGTGAAGTGATTTTAGCAGAGGATCTGCCACAATGCATGTTAGCAAGAGGGTGACACACCTTGTATGTCCATGGCAAGCAAACCCAGCCCCCTTCTACTGCTGTTACTCCTGTGTTTCTTGGTTTGTATTCATTTGTTGTTTTTTAAATGCAGAAATTTTCTTCTGTCCTGGTGCATGGAGGAAGACAAACCATCCAAAGACAAGCATGTTTACAGAGGTGACAAGGCCATCAGTACAAGCTCATTCAATCTGCATCTGGACTTTGAAGCGTTTGTACAGAGATGAGGGCCCTATCTGAAAGAGCTATGGGTTACTTTTTAAGGGAATGAGCAAACGTACAACCTCATTAACATGAGTTACTGTTGTTAAATAGCCAGGAGATATGAAAAGAAGAAGAAAGTTGGCAGGCCTTTGCAGTTTGCATGCCAAATGAATATGGAATTGAAGAGGTTACCATGAAAAGGAAACTTCTTGCATGGTGATTTACAGTGAGAGTGATTTACAGGGCAAGTGCCTAACCATAAAGCAGAAATACTTTAGGGGTTAGGAAACACTGACATTTAATATGCATTTCTGTGATGATAAAGTAAATTCTTCCCTTTTTAATAACATCTCCCGTAATGCTTCTTTTTAAAGAGGTCAATCCACTAGATACACAGCAGATACAGGATAGAGAGAGCTGGGCTTCCTAAAAGACACGGCAGACATATTCCCTAGTCCTGGTATCTGTGGCTAATCTCACAAGTATTCCTACAGACTTTGCCCAAGATGTAAGATTTATAATATAAACCATAATACAAAGCAGTCTCTTTATCAGTCATCCACTGCAGTCTGAGGTTTATCCAAAAAAATAAGAATGATTATGGTGTTTTGTTCTCAGTTGATCTTGTGGGAAACAGAAAACTCAGAAAATTCAGCCATTCCTGGACTTCAGGACCAATGTACCTCACCACAAAACTCCCTAGTCCTTTGTTAGAGAGTCCCAACGCGTGAGAAGCAAGAGCTGAACTGCCTATCATTTATGGGACATAGCTACAAGACAAACAAATCCCCTCTAACAGCAGGCTCTCCTGTGCAAGGCATGCACACGGGGGGACTGTTGTGTCCCAAGAAGTACAACAGACTTGGGAAATGAAAAATAATAGGTGATTGCTAAGAAATGTTAAAGCGGAGAACGTATATGTTGGGTGGCCAGTGATGGGCCGGAGCTCAGCTTCACAGCAAAATTATATCCCTAAAGGAGATACCACTATGGAGTGAAAGTGTGGAAAAATAATTACTGCTAGTGGTAGCTCCTAAATTAAACTTGCAAACTTGATTACTTGGCACTCCTGTCTTTATGGGCACTGTGGGAATCCCTAGGCTGACAGATAATGGGTCTGGAGCATCCATTCACCAGCTGATGTTTGAGTTGAGAGGGGAGGATGGTGCAAGAATGGAGATATAAGTCCCACCTCTGTGGCAAACATGGACATGGCCCCAGGGAATCCTTTGGACATGTGTTTTGGATACTGGCTTGTAGATCAGTATGATGGGTTGACCCTGGCTGGATGCCAGCTACCCACCAAAGCTGCCCTATCACTCCCCTCCTCAGCTGCACAGGGGAGAGAAAATATAACAGAAGGGTTGTGGAGAGACATAAGGACAGGGAGAGATCACTCTGGAATTACTGCCATGGGTGAAACAGACTCAGCTTGGGGAAATTAGTTTCATTTATTACCAATCAAATCAAAGAAGAGTAATGAGAAATAAAAAGCAAATCTTAAAATACCTTTCCCTCACACCTCCCTTCTTCCTTCAGTGATGTTCTCTATCGTCTCACCTCATGAAGCGGTACAGGGGGACAGAGAATGGAGTTTGTGGTCAGTTTGTCACACATTGTCTCTGCTGCTCTTCCTCCTCAGGAGAAGGACTCCTCACATTCTTCCCCTGGTCCAGTCTGGGGCCCCTCCCACAGGCAACAGTGCTCCATGAACCTCTCCAATGGGAGTCCTTCCCGTGGGCTGCAGTTCTTCACAGACTGCTCCAGTATGGGTCCCTTCCATGGGATCCAGTCCCTCAGGAACAGACTGCTCCAGTGTGGGTATCCCACAGGGTCACAAGTTCTAATAGCAAAGCTGCTACAGCTACTCCCTTCACAGAGCCACAGTGCAGCCTGGACTCTTCACAGAGCCACAGGTTCTGTGAGGAGCCTGCTCCAGCGTGGGCTTCCCGTGGAGTCACAGCCTCCTTTGGACACCCGTCCACCCTGGTCTGGAGCCCTTCCCAGGCTGCAGGTGGATCTCTGTTCCCCCGTGGCCTCCATGGCTGCAGCGGCAGAGCTGCCTCACCTTGGGCTGCACCACGGGCTGCAGGGGAGCATCTGCTCCAGTGCCTGCAGCAGCTCCTCCCCTTCTTCTACGCTTAGTGTCTGCAGACTCTCACATATTCTCACTTCTCTCTCTGTTTGCAGTTGCGATTGTGCTATTTTTTTCCCTCTTTCTCTTTTTTATCCCAGAGATGTTACCACTGCCACTGAAGGGCTCAGCCTTGGCCAGCGATGGGTCTGTCCTGGAGCCGACCAGCATTGCCTGTCAGCAGCTTCTCACAGAAGCCACCCCTGGCAGCTCCCTGCTACCAAACCCTTGTCATACAAACCCAAACCAGTCAGGGACCTGGTAGAGAATTTCTCAACCCATGCTGTGTCTCTGAAGGAGCAGTGAGGGATGGAGGATGATGCAGAGGCTGAGCTGCATCTCTGGCTTTAGATTGGGACGCTGTGTCATAAGAGGCAGAGGGAGTGGGCTGAACAATGCTCTGGAAAAGGACAGACTGTCCATCTCCATTGCAGCACAAAGCACATGCTGGAAAACATCTTGAAAGATAGGAAAGAAGAGGTCTGGTTTGGATCACTGCTGTGGCAAATAGAATAGAACTGACATTGTGCTGGAGGACAAAAAATAATAAAGCCCTGTTTGTCAGCTTCTGCAGAGTGTGGAGAGGCGGTGGGAGCTGGGCTGCTGGCCAGGGCTGGCGTGCCCCTGCAGTGGCCTGCATTCAGATCCAGATCACGCTGGGAAGAATGAGCCCTTTCCCACCCGCCCAGGGTGGTGGCCACATCAACACGACTCAAGCCACAGCAGCCCTGGCAAGGCAAGCAGGGCAGCAGGGGCAAAGAGACACCCAGGGCAGAGAGCTTCTGGGTTTATTAACTTTCACAGGAGTGCTGATGGACTCTTTGGGCCTGCCCAAGACGTTCTTTTCATCATGAGAGGCCATTCCTCGTGTCAGTGAGCACTTCCCTCCATGCCCTGCTGCTGGCTGCACACTGCCCTGCTGGGCACTATGGCTCTGCCTCAGGCAGCCCGAGCACGACTGTGCTCCCTGACAAGTGGCCCAGAACTGCTGGGACGGGGTCAGGGCCCTCACGGCCATGCAGGGATGTCATGTCTCTTGACTTCCAAAGCAGCTTGATTTGTAGAAGATGCAGGAAGGGAGAAGATGAGCATTTCTGGTGGCTTTGGGCTGGTGGCCGACTGCTCAGACATTCTCCTGTACCTCGGTGCTTATTTTTGTTTAATATAGTGCCCTTCTCTGTTTATTTTGCAAGTGTTTATTTTGGAAAGGACTCTGTTTACGTTTCTGTTTTTACGCAGAGCACACATAGGGTGATATTTGCTTTGCCAGGACTTAGCATTCCTCCTCCTCCCCTTGCAGCCAACTGTCACCCAGACGAGACACCCTTACACCAACAAATGAAAGGCTCCTTTTGCTTTCAGCCTGGGTTCCCACCCACCAGCCCTCGGCCCCCTCAGTCAGGCAGCTCAGACAAAGCCCCTTCACGCTACAAAGCATTTTGAAGCATGGCTGATCCCGGCACTCCACCCTCTCCACCTCCTGATACACCAGAGGAGGACAGATGTGAAATTCTTCACATGCAAAGTATCTGAATCACATCACTGCAAAAGGCCTTTTTCCCTTTTCTGTTCCTCCTCATGGGGTGACCCAGGCTCAGCAAGGAGCTTCACTTTCCCCTGCCCTGGGGAAGTTTGCCAGCACAAACCTTGCTGCATTTTTTCCCCTGGTTTGTGCTGAGGTGGTGGAAAAGCAGATAAATCCTATGTTCCAGCTCAGCCTGTGAAGTTAGGCTGGTGAAGCCTAATTATTTCATCAGAGGGAAGGAAGCCACTGAAAATCTTGCATATGAGGTTTCCCTCTCCATGCCAACTAAAGCAGCATAATGACGATATGGTATGTGCCAGCCATGCTCTCCTTTAATATCACCTCTCCCACCAAAAATCACAGCTGAAGTTTCTAGGAAATGGGGATTAATATTCACTGAGCCTTCATTTGTGGATGAGCTCATGTCTTTACTCTGTTTTCTTTTTGCTGCAGGCTCCTGTCAGCAGTACCATTGTTTCACTGGCGGCTACTTTGCATTTCTGCTGTTCAAAGTTTTGGATTCTTGACCTCTTGCCCAATGTATGGGTTTTGCACTGCTGTCCCCCTTTGACACCATGCCACCACCCCTTGCCCTTTGGCAGCCATCTCTATCAGGCTCACTAGAGCTCTAACTAAGGAAAATCCAGCTGGTTACTTGAGGACATTGCAGACCTCTTCAGATCAAACCCTTGGAGTCGTGCTGAGGAAGGACTTTGTGAAGTTTGCAGCACACAGTGACTCCGCCAGAAGAAAGTCCAGGACACCACTATAAATCTTATGGGTGGATATTGAGGTGTGACAATTATAAACTAGTGACTTCTTGCCTATTTTTGTGGTTTTATGTAGCCCACAGATAAGAGGTATCTTTGAGTTACATGCACTCAAAAAGTCTTTCAACTGAATGTGCATCTGTCTTACAAAGTGTGCACATGCATATGAAAAATATGATGGGAGAACTCTCTTTTGACAATCTCTTCTGGACAGACAGTACAGTGTCTCAGGCCTCAGGTCTGTACAGCACCCACAGTTCCTCGCACTGATGAAGACAGAGGACATAAGCTACTTCCTAAGAGTCACCCCTACCCTTTAGGTGCAATAAGAATAGCTCTGGGCAGAGGAACTGTGTTCCCAGGCAAAGGAAGACTGGGGGACAGATATAAACACACTTCTCTCCTCTGACCAGTCCCCTGGAAAGATAATGCAGGCCTGATCTGCTTTAGCTCTTCCAGACACCTTTCCTCAGCTCTTTTAGCATCTGTTGAGTGTCTGTAACCAAAAGTCTCCCAAGAAGTCAAGAGATGAGGAGCCTCTGTGGTGGATTGGCTCCTGCAAGAGACAAGGATGAATTTGGATGAAGAAAGAAGACTGACCTTCTGGATATGGAAGTACCTATAGCATCAGGTCAAGATTTGGTTTTGTGTGCTTTAGGGGCATGCAGGAGTGACAAATTGAAGACTGGTGGATTCTTCCTAGGGACAGGGAGAGCCTTGGACCATACAGCAAGCAGCTGCAGTCTTTGCCTTCCTAGCATTTGCTTCATTATTCTCTCTAGGGCTGAATTTCATTTATTAAAACCAAGGTCCAAACCCATAGAAAGAATTAGGTACTTCAGGTATTCCCCAGCTGGGAAGTGGGAATCCAAAGCCACAATTTAGGTCCTTAAAACCACTCTTGAGGTGCCTCAGTCTGGAAAAAAACTAAGGCACACTAAATTTGAGTTTTTTGCCTTCATGTTGCCCAGTGTCCCAGATGAACACATATTGTCAGAGGCTTCTTGGACCCTTGTGGACCCCCACAAGGCATCTCTCTGATGCCCAGAGAGCATGGGCTCCATGAAAGGCTTTATCCCTGTAGTTATCCTCAGAGCCACTCCACCAAAGTGAGCAGGGGCTGAGTACCTGCAGAAAGTGAGGTTCCTGGCACTTTTCCTCTGCCCATTCAGTTTGGTCTTTTTGTATCTGAGAGGACACAGGTGCTGGCTCAGGAGTTCTCCCAGCACATGGGGACAATTCCTCTCCTTCCCTGGGCCTGTTCCACTTGGCCTGGCTCCCCTACAGCTCTGCTGGTGTAAGAGCAGCTCAAGGGCCTGGGAAAACTGGTGCCTGGGGCTCTTGGTTGTGAACCCTCAGCACTAAGCCCAGGAACTCTATGCAATATATATTAGCTAAATGTTACATATAATTTATTGTGTTTTGTGCCCAGTATATCTTTAAATACTCCTAGGTCCTCAAAATCCTTAGAATTGGCTATTTCCAGAGGTCTGTTGACCAGCACATTAAAATCCTTTGTTTAATCTTTCCACTGAGCTCATGAAAAAAAACAGAAGAACATTTGCATTCATCTGCCTCTTGTCTTTGCCTCCTCAGAAGAATGAAATACAGGAAAGGCAACATCTAGGAAACACAAGAGTAGCAAGGTCAGGATTTGAAAACTATCTGGGAGTTCAGAAAGGAGAGCTAGAGCTTTCATTCCTGAGGTGCTCACACGGCTTCACGCAGCGTTACAGTCATCCCATTTCACTGTGGAGGGTTCATAGGTCTGTGCTGCCTGTGAGGATCGTGCTGAAGGCCTCATGCTGCAGGACTGCTCATGGTGTATGATCCCCAGCTGCTTTTCAGGCTGCAGCCTCGTCACAGAAACAAAGCAGGGAGGCCTCTCAAGTACAAAAGCTGTGGTGCCTGCTCAGTCATACACACCTGGTGAAAACACAGACTTATTCCATGGTCTATTATGAAAACACACCGATTAGAAAAAATATAGCTTCTTTGTGAGGAATAGAGTCCAGAGCACAGGCAAGCTAATGCCTGCAGGTCCTTCTCTTGGTGCTGGGGCATCCTTCTCAAGTAGGTGTCCCTCTGACAAGCCCACAGCCCCCAGACCACTGGGGAGCCCTCGGCTTTCCCCGCGCTGCCCCGGTGACCTCCCTGCCACTCTGCATTGGGGAGGACATCCCATCCCCTGTCTCCTGCGAAATTCCAGGTCTCAGGAAACCTGCTGGGACCCAGAAGAAGGGGATGACTATTCTAGCCTTCATCTCCCCTACAGCCACCAGACTCCTTAGTTTCCTCCTCTGTGGGCAAAGAGTGGTCATGTTCATTGCAAGGAAACGGAGGCATCACTCTGGAGACCCTGGTGACCTCATACTGATTTCTATGGGTTTTGTGGCATACATGGAACACAGATGAAGTCAAAATGCCTTAAACTGCACTAGGAAGGGACAAATTACTCTCTGCAGGTGCCTGTCTGCCCTCTGTGACTGTAGCAGGGGCTGGTACACCTTGCATAGGATCCTACCTAGCCTTTGAATATAGGCTTTAGGGGCTGTGATTATGCATATCTTATATGTACTTATATACTCATACATTCATTTAGTTAAAACTCATTTCAGACCATTATTAGTGACCTCTGACATTTGAAGATTATGAAAAACCCCAAGTTATACTGATTCAAGGCTGAAGGAATGCTAAATTCAGGATTTCTAATAGGATTTCTTATTACATGGTCTCTGACTCCATACAAACAATCTCTGCCATGTTCTCATCAATTGATTTCTTTTTATGCAGATTTATTTGAAGAAACACTTACTCCCCTTTCTCTGTATGCCCTACCTGTGTTCAGATAAGGATTTTTGGCTCAGAAATGGGTTGGTTTTGTTTCTCTGCTTTTAGACTCAGCATGTTTGCAACATGCTTAGTGACTATAGATGTATTTTTAAAGATAACTGTAGAAGAGAGATTGAAGGGGGGGGGGGATTATATATTCCTGCAAATATGCTCCATGCCTCTGTTTAAAGTATTGTACTTGTTAGTCACTCAGGCCCTTATCCAACAACTTTTAATGTCAGTGGAAAGGCTGACGCTGGCTGCAGGGATGGTTGGATTAGGCATTGTAGTGCAATAGCACTGACACTTGCAAGACTTTTTTAAGCTGCACTTACTCACATTATCCTAAGGTGTGGGGCTGGCAGTCACCCTGGCTTCTTGTACAAGAGTGGGGCAGTTCGAGGAGGACCCCTGGCACCATGTTTCTTATTGCCATCCAGATTCACAGCTTCTCACTTTACAGTAATTAAGATGTTTGGTCCTCACTATTCCAGTTAGCATTGTTTCCAATCAGCAAAATGATATAAAATAAGCAGAAATGAGGCTGGGCAATCTCACAAGGCAGCTGGCAGTGTCTGAAAAACTCTTGTAAAGGCTCCTGCCACTCACCTCCCAAACACTCCTGTAAGTCAGTGATTAAGTGCTCAGGCAGCAGATTATGGGAGGCTGCTGGGGACAGCTCTCCCCAGTCACCACTGGCAGCACAGGCAGAGGCATGAACAGGCACAGGCAGCAGCATGTGTCTCCTGAAGGGCTGAAAATGTATGAAACCAGTCTCTCAAATCGTGATGTCAGTACCTGAACATAACAGAGGTGCTTTTTTATGCCAGCCCAGGCTGGGTGAGAAGAAAACTGCAGCTAAGTCTTGAGCCAGCTTTTGAAAACCAACCCCAGCCAGGTACTCCCTCTGATGCCACCATACCTCCTAGACCAGGGCTTTCCTTAGTAAACAGGCATCCATCCTCCTTCTTTTCCTGCTACTTATTCTCATCCTGGCTCCCCATTCAGGGCACACACCTCCCAGTGCTCAGACATAGTACAGCTCTCTGTCCTTGTCCCCAGAGCCAAATGATACTGGCAGTATATCCCTGCTCCTGAGAGTTATTAAACTAATACTAATTCAGAACACATTCCTAGAATTTGGTTGAAATCTTGGCATTTTGTGCTTAATGAGGACTTGCTGTTCTGTGAAACAGCCAAAAGGCTGGGCAGGAGCCTTCTCACACAAAGATTGGTCCAAGCTGTGGGACCTTCCTGGGGTGCAGTAAGATGTCTTTCATATTTAGGTACTGGCCAGCTAGTCAGAGACCTGGGCAGAGGGACTCATGAGGGCCATAATTTCCCATCACTGTGTTTGTGATGACCATGGGTGCTGAGCCATGTCGTGCGTTTCTATCCCACTTGCCTCTGCTGCATAGGTTATTAGTGTGCAGATTATTTCTTCTCCTTCCTGCCCTTCTGCTTTTGTGGCAACTGCTGCCACCTTTTCTCATTGGGATATATTGTTCAAGGATGGCTTTTCATTGAAAGGGATGCAAGAACAGATCTGATTAGTGCTCAAAAAAATAGCAATGCTCTGTCTAGGAATTTAAAAGGCAAAGTGGGAGGACTAGAAACAGAAATATATAGATACACAGTGGCTTTGCAGCGTAGGTAAACCTTCAGTAGAGAGTAAGACTCCTGGGAGGGGGATGCCATACCTCCCCATCCCAGCATGTCTGTCATATCTGTGGTGCTTGGACACACACATTCTTGAAAACAAGATCCAGTCTCCTGAACTGGTTGAGTATATCAGAGCTGGGCTGAAACACCTTTAACAATCTGATTCTGGACATGTTTCCACCCTTCTTGGTCCAAAATCTGTCTCTAGCTATGATGAGCTAAGTAGCATGTGTCTGAAAAAATAGATTGTTTCCAGGTGTTTTAGAGTTGTTCATAAACACTGTCCATATAAAGAAGTCACTCATAAACGTCCCACAGATTTTATTACTAACCTCTGATATAATTCATTTACTGTAATCAGGGTCTGACTTGCAGTCATTACTCTGCATTTTGAACCACTGCAGATGCAAACAGTATTTAGATGGGGCAACATCTTCCCCGGGTTTCTTGAGGTGCTGTCCAGGGGTTGTTTTCAGCTTTAGGCACTGGCACAAATCTCTTCAGATGTGCAGTGTGCTCTCTGCAACAGCCGAGTTCTTGTCCCATAGTCTTTCATCTCACTATTGATTACATCTGGACAAGCTTCACTGACAGGAAAACCCAGTAAGAGAAGGCATTAACTCTGTGTGTTGAAGGCTCTGGCAGAAGGTAGGAGCTGCATTACGATGACTTTGTGTTTCTGTAACAGGAAGGGTCTGTGGTGGTACCACTACTGGCAGGTTGCAGCGAGGCGAGGGTTGGTCTGTTCTCCCTAGTAACAGGCAACAAAACAGGAGGAAATGGCCTCAAGTTGCACCAGGGGAGGTTCAGGCTGGATATGAGGAGAGATGGGAGATATTTATGCATGCTTGATAGCGGCCTGAAGTACTCCCTGGAAGTCTGATTTGTGCCAGAGGACAGACCAGGGACATGCAGCAGCCTGCCTGCCCCAGTGGTGTCAGTCCTAGTTCCAGTGTGGTGGTGTTGGGTCTAAATGGGATGGAGATAACTTCCTTAGGTCAATCCACCACAGCAGTCATTAATGGGCTCAGGAGTTGCTGTGCACAGGGGAGCAAATGAGGTCAATAGCTTCCCACTGTGCAAAATGCTCCAGGATGCAGAAGGCTTTCCTAAAAGTCCCTGCCTTTCCTGTATTACCCTGGTGTTGAAAATGCTGTAGCTCACTGGAAGATTCATTTTTTTCTTGCCAACTTGACAGTTTAAATAATTTTGGCACTCCATGACTTGTTTCACATAACCTTTGGATTATATGAGCTCCAAGAAGATTCCTAGCACAAGTGAGTCTGCAGGAGAGGAGCATGACTTGCTCGGTTACCTTCTGCCATGACAGAATGCCAAGCTGGGAACTGCATCCATGATCTGCCATACTGTATATTAGCAGGAACAGAAGATTGCTCCTTTTGCCATACTTGCCAAACAAAACGGGATTTCTTTGAACATTTCTTCATGTCTTGTCTCACTTTCTCTGTGAAGTAGCTTTTGAAACCACTGCCTAAACCCAATCAGACTGACAGAAGAGTGGAAACTTCGAGGACTGCAAATTGTCATTTACTACATACCCCCATCTTAACCACTTTATGCTCCTTACTTTTATTGTTGTAATTCCACGAAAGACCTTAGAATCCAATAAAACTTGCCCCTTGGCAATGTGAAAATCTCCCTCATCTAATCCATTTTCCAGCACAGAATTTCCAGGAGAAAAATCTAGGCTCATTTTATATTGTTTTTGTTTTTGCATTGCCTAGTTATGAAACGTTGCATGACAACAGTTTAAAAGGGTGACTAAATACTAGCATAGTGAGACTTCCTTCTTTTGCCTTTTAGGAATGACTTCTGCCTTTTTTCAGTGAAGCAATTCAAAAGAGGTAAATATGCAGTTTAGAGTAAGACAAACTATTTCACCCCTTTATCCGGACTTGTATTTTCAAGGAATCAGTGCTCTTTGCCAAACTGTTAACTTAGACTTTTGAGTCCAAGTCTAACCAGCTCAGCAATAGGATGAATGGCGAGATGTGTCATCGCCTCCCTTGTGTCCTCAGGGCAGCACCTGTGGGACAAGCAGGATGTATTTGGGATCAGTGATGGCCACTGTTCCATACCCTTGTGCCATTTTGAAACCCGTTTTTATCTCAGCACTCTGAGCAGAGCTGGAAAGAATGGTGTTAAGAACTGGCTTTGTTCCCTCCAGCCAGGTAGGCTTCCCATTCCCCAGGCATCTCCTAGGTCAATCTTTCCTAGGTCAAGTTTTCTGTCCATCTAGCTCTTCCTCTCTGACACTGTGACCATATTCTTCTCTCACCTTGTTCTCATCCTACTGGACTGGCTCACAGCTCTTAACTACTTGGCTGCATTTAATTTCCAAAGTTAACGCTGTTTTGAGGCAGCTCTTACTCAACCTCTTTCAAAATTTTCAATCTCTTATTCACCAATTTTGGGTAACATTTCATCAAATTCAGCATTAATAAAGCATGACTCTCCTATTTGAATCTTCCTGAAGCAGATAGAATATGCAGCTGTAACAGCTCATGCAGCACTAGAACAGATAGCACAGGGCTCTACTCTCCAGCTGTGTGATGAGGATCCAGGGAGCAGGGCAGGGAAGGAGCAGGCTGAAGAGAGCAGATGCCACTCAGTCCCTCTGAGGGTCTGTCACCACCTGGCAGAGGGTTGGTTGAACAGGACTGATTGGCAGCAGCACTCTGACTCAGTGGGTCAGCAGTACAGTTTTTGCATGTGTCCAGTTTTGTCTTCTCTTTGAATATTCTTAAAATGTTCTTGCATTTATAGCCTAGAAGCCATCCTCAAACAACTAGGTGGCATTCACACCCTGAATTAAAAACAACAAAACCACAAGAACATTCATTGGGTACACCAGCTGGAAAATGCTGCTCTTGCCCACAGCAGTGAGGCAATGGAGGCACCTGGCCATGGCTGGCCATCTGGCTTACCAAAGCTTCCTCCCTCTTGTTGAGGCAACAGCTTCATGTTTGCTCCAGCTTGTTTTGTTTTGCCGAGTTTGGTTGCTGGGATTTAGCACAGCTGGGTGACTTGCATTATTCCACTCGGAGATAATGTGGGAAAACAGCCTTAGTTTTCACTTGCTACAAGGAGACTGTGGACATCTGCTGTGACTGGACGGAGTCATCTCAGCAAAGGACAGAAAGGTACTCCATGCAGTGAGGTACTTCACTCCAAGTGTGACATAGCTCCTGTTAGAGACAGATGAGAGCAGTAAATGCTGTGAATATCAGGTCTCACAGATTCTGGCTGTTCAGAGCTTGCTTTCATCTATTCTTAGGGCATTTCTACATGTTTTTGGCAGGTAGTTTTAGGCTCATTCTTACTTGTGCTCTACAGCAACCAAACACTATCTGAGTGTGGTTATCTTCTTTGTTTGGTTTTGCTATTGTTTTTTTTTTCTAGATAAACCATACTCATATGGTTTCCAGTCAATTCAAACTAGGGGTACAGGGAGCTCCCATCTGCCTGCAAAACATCGTGTGTGTACCCCCAAAGCCAACTAAGTCAATAGTAATACCAAGAGATTGGGTTGATTTGTGGGAGTCTGACTTTGCATTCAGGTTCACATAGACCACTGCCGCGCTTGGAGCACACCCAGCACTTGCCTAACTGCTCACTGGATGGGATTCAGTCACGAAGCTGCCTTATGTGTAGCATTCATTCTGTGAATCAGCACACTGGGAGAGCAAACCATAATGCCAGGTCTGGTTGCATGGAAAGGCACTCAAAAGAGACACAAAGAAACAAGTGCTGCCTGGAAAGGTCTAAAACTTAGTGTACAGGGTCCTATGTTTGTCATCACCTGTGGGGAAGGAGTGGGAAATGAGGGGCTGTTTTGCTCTTCTCTCTCTGGAGACAAGACAGCTTTTGGTTTTGCTGCAGCCCCAGATGCCTGGCAGAGCAACAATCGACTCATGCCCATGTCACATTTTGGGGCCAGGCTGTGCTTAGGCTGCAGAACGTGGTATATGGAAACAACCTGTGCCTTTGAGCCAGTGGCATGGGCTTACACCACAGGTATGTGACCAACTGCTGTCTGTGCATCTGTCCTTCTCAGAGCAAGGTCAGGGACACATGCAGGCCCTGGCAGTGCTGGCTCTGAGGGGCTGGAGAGAGGGCAGCAGCAAGTTGGAAAAGGCAGAAGAGAGAAGTAGGTTCTCAAAAGGATGTGGTCAATCACTGCTGCTGGAGTTGGTGGAGTTGGTGGAGACAGGTCCTCTCCATTGGCTTGGGCAGAGTTGGCACTGAAGTGGTAGGGATCCTCCACATCCCAAGAGAATACCTTCACTGGCTACTACTCCTGTGTTTAGGAAGTGTATCACAAATTTATCACCACTTACCTCTTGGGTATCTAAAGGAAAAGGGGGAAAAGTGCATGTTATCAAGGAAAGGG